>NC_079534.1:12095707-12448707 GCF_003711565.1 Takifugu flavidus | reverse complement strand
TCCTTAACCAGCCAAAATGTCCCCACATTGCTAGTAGATCAGTGTCTTAGAGGCAGCAGGACCAGAGGAGCCACGTCCATCTTAGCATCGACCTCTGGCGACACCGACGCTGGAGATAAAAGTGAAAAAACCAAAACCAAATGACCTGAAACCAATGAAATGAAAAACCAAATGAACTGAAAAGCACACGACAGCATCCGTCAGGAGGAGCAGAAGAAGGAGACATCAGTGATCGGACATCTTGATTACGACACTGCCATGGCCGCATTAACAGGAGCCGCTTCCTGTCCGCTAATGCTGACACAATAAGGCCTTGCTAGCATCACTCCACTTAAACCGTTAGCCTTCTGCTAACGATGCCGCGACGCCTTTGATACGTACCGAATGACTCCCAAAGACAAAGTCTCGTTCATTGCTTTAAAAAGCGACGCAGAACATTCGTGCTGCTTCGTTCAGAGCAAATTAAGCAATATTAACAGCGCGCAGTGTAATTAGGGAGGGCGTCTCCGTGGAAGAGGACAAAATGAGGTGGCTGAGTTCTATTTTCAGATTAAACACATAAACAGGGTAGAAAAATAACCCCTGGTGCTACAGTGGAGTTATGAGGGTGCAATAACACTACATTCCAAAAGAGATGAGTACGTCCGCAGCCACCACAGAAAGACACTCAAAAGCCCACTTAAGCAGAGGCACCTTCAGAGTGCATGGAAAGTGCATCCATGTCAATATTGAACACACAGTTTAGATTTCACTCCGGGATCAATGCTGAGGCAATTTAGACGTTAATCTCATTTGCACTTGTGTTTTCTTCTCGGCCAAAGATGCTTTGGGCTGGCAGTTGTAGTGGGAGGTCTGCAAATTTCTGCATTTAGGTAGAATTTCAGGGTTCTTGTTAAGCTATGGTGGTTTTGTTTTTTTTATTCCATGAGATGAGACTGACAGAAACCACGTTCATGCTGGCTTCGACTCCAGCGTGCAGAGCCAGCCGTCGACGTTGCAGAGCGGTTTGTAAACCGGAGCGAGGCTGGAATCTGTCTATCAGTCACCGCTCTGAAGAGGTGGATGAATAATGGATCAGAAAGAAAAATCACCATTCGTCTGGCTGTAACGTGGCAGGTTTGGGCTTCAAACAGCGGAGGGAAACGGGCTTGTTCTGACACTGCTTATTGATTGCTGTAGTCCAGGGTCTCATGAGGGGCCTCCGAGGGCACATTTCCAGGGAACCTTTCCAAGGAAGCATGTTGCTCGTCTCCTGAAGTCCTGATTTTCCCCCAGCCGGAGCGCTGACTCATTACTACAAGGACCTTTTGCTGCTTTAAGTGCCCGGTTATGTAAACCTGGAGGGTCGGTCAGCTCCCATCATAGCTCACTTTCCTCTGGCCTAATGCACTCCAGCGGAAACAACAGCATGCATCGCACTCTTATGAAACATATCAAATCGTAAATGATCATTTAGATGCAATATTAATGCATGTTAATGTTGCACTTTTTTTTTATCACCTGCGAGTAAAGATGAGGTCACAGTGTGGGCTTGTTTTTTTCCATAAACACTGAACAACATTTCTTTTAAAGGCTCTGAAATCAGTTACCGTGAAACAACACTTTCTGATATTACATGTAAACTTGGAATTTATTGTTCTTCTTTGGTTTTATGGGCAATAGAATTGAATCAGAAGCAGAATCCAGCTGATTGTTCACAATCTGTCATTATTTTAATAAGCGTTTCAGTTAAAGGGCACAGAAAAAAAAGCAACACTTTTGCATTACAAATCTTAACATTGGTTGCTCAGGAACGCTTCAGCTGCTGTCACATCTGGCGCAGCATCCTGCGCCCGTTGACATGCACAAACAGCTGGAAGCACTTTGCCGTTGGGCTTCGATACCTGTTTATTCAGCACATAATCCAAATGGATTTAATGTCATCCAAAATGTCTTCGCTACAGTATTTTATGATCATCTCAAGAAACAAAAACAGTGTTTAAAAAAAATAATAAAATAAAACCCTTCTCATGTCTGCAAGGACTGTGGCAGGACTGTTGTGGTTACAGGGATCACAGGGGCCTGTGGGTGCAGGGCGGATTACGACCACCAGGGGTCGCTGTTCACAGTAAAGCGCATCTGGAGCGCAGTCCTGGAAATCTGTCGAAGTCAGGACATTTCAGGACCCCCACGGAGCAAAAAATGCTTGCCTAACCGTCCATGCAGACTAGGTGGTAAATGGTGAGTTTTTGTGTGTGTGTTGTATTGAATTAAACCCCGACATTTAGAATAACGCACATCAGATCCGCGTCTGTTTCCGTGTCCCACCTTTAACTTCCAATTATCGCAGGGGGCCGGACCGCTTACGAGACAGAGACTCCTGATTGGCTGAAGGCGAAGTTGACTCCAAACTCCGCAGCCCTTCGCTCGACTGTTGGTGAACAGAATTCACGCCAGAACTCAGAAAGTCAAATTTCAGCAAGGGGACCCAGCGCGGAGCCTGAGGTAGGGGACGCAGCACAGTAAGATTTCCCCTCCTGTTTCAACGTGGCTTTGCAGTGAGAAGAAAAGGAGGAAAGTTCTTTTTTGGGGGGGGGATTAGTCGGTTCATCGCTGGCGCAACGCGGTGCCGCTGGCGCACCTGAGTCGCGTTCCCAGTTTTGCGCAGCGTCAAAACTTAAAACAAAACACACAAATCAAACTGAGCAACTAAAGTGATAACGACGAATTTCCTTCCCAGTATCATGTTTGCTGTGGCGGTTGTTGGCCAGTGTGGAATAATCCCAGAAGACCAGGTGTCGGCGGGCAGAGCTAATGTGGCTGCGCGGAGGAGCGCACCAGTCTGACGGCAGCTGGGAGTTGACGGAGCGCAGGAGTTTGGGATGCAAGAGCAACCCTAGAGCGGCCATCCTGTCCTGCTTTCACCTGGATAACACTCGGGCTGTCTGGAGCCATGGCCTCTGAGGTGGTGTGCGGGTTGGTCTTCAGGTTACTGCTGCCACTGTGTCTTGCAGCTGGTGAGTTTCACCCCTCCACTTTTTACGCACGTCACGCCCGTTAAGTGATCCGAATTGTATTTGAAGGGGACTTAATTGACACGAGGACGGTGTATTCTACAAAACTGGACATTTTAATCCTCAACATTTTATCATCTTGTGAACACAGGCTAGGCCAGAAATGCCTTGACGCAAAACACTGATATTTAATAAAAAGTGACGCCTAAAGAGGCGGCAAAAACCTTAAAACCACCCCCCCAATATATTGGAAAAATCACTCAATAACAGCAGATGCTGTTGTTCCTTTTTCACTTTATAAACACAGTTATTTGATTGATATTCCCCTAGTTCAGATGTTAAAATGAGCATTTTTAACAGCCAAAATAAAGATGCTGCTGGTCCAATGTGATCTATCCACAGTTTATCAGAACTGTGTGGATTAGAGGAGCTAATCTGTGAGTTCTAATGAGTTTTTCAGTCCAATATGTGAGCGCAGTGTTGGTATTTACAATAATGCTGCCAGTGTTGGAGCCCGACAGGACAGATTGTTTCTGTCAGTGGAAGTTGGGCTTGATTCACTCTTTAGCTATGCAGCCTCACATCAGGTGATGATTCATAGTCAAACTTGGCAGCATGATAGACATTTTTTTTTGGGGCTTCAGAGGAAATTCCGGGATTCTGCTGCTTTAAATGTCAGCGCTCGGGTCATGATCGCACGTTGGATGAGGCCTCTATGAAATGCAGCTTACTTTGGTTTAACTCTGTGGTTCGGCCGCAAGTGAAAAACAATTAGTCCCAAACTGCTGCTGTGGTTCCAGTGTGGTGGCCGTGTAGCTTCTTTTAAAGCTAACAGCCTGCTTCTATAGATAAGCCCCACTCAGTATCACCATAATGCATCAGTTGTCAGCCCGACGCCCCCTTTATTTCCAAAAGCAATTGCGAGGCCATGCATTGTGTCCATTAATTCATGGAAAGTCGTTTTAACAGTATGAATTAATAATGCGGCTGCGAGGGAGAGAAAGATGGCCTTCCCCTTTTATCGTAAACATACCTTTAATATTTGATGTTTTTCTTTTTTTTTTCAAAGTGCAAATGAGTGCCTGTCATTCACCGCCGCTGTGCACCGACACCGGCCGGATGGAGGAAATGCACAGTGGAAAGAGCGGCGGCACGAGAACGTCTCGCCCTTCTTCATCGTTCCTCCTCCTCCCCGACGCTCGAAAGATATCGGCTTAATTAGGCCAGAATGGGTTTAGTGTTAATCAATAACCATCAGTTCAAGTTGGGGGGGGATCTTAATGCGGAGCGGACTTGTGGTCGGAAGATAAATGAATAGGCTTCTTGTCTTTTCCTCCATATTTGACGGTTGCGGTGATTTAGGAGCTCGTGGCACCGAACGCGCTGCATCATATCAGCATTTCAAACGTGCGACGTTGGTGGGACGCGGCCATTTTTGTCCTGTGGCAGCGGGAGACGTCTGAACTTCCTGTTGGCCATCTGACAGCACCTCTATTGAGGAGCACAGAGGTGCTGGGCCTGTGTGTACACAGTGCCTCCATACCACACACACACACACACACCACACACACACACACACACACACACACACACACACACACACACACACACACAGCTACAGTTTTACTGATCAAATAGGCTGTTGTTTATGTGCTCGCCAACAGAATTCGAGTGCGTGCATGAGTAGCGATGTCCGGCGTGAGCTGATAAGCGTCTTTTTAAAAAATATATATTTAATTTTTGTTCAGGGTTCATTTGAGAAAAATCGTCTTCAGACATTTTGGCCGCGACAGTATTAACATGAATAAGAATTGCTGATAAATGCTCCTTAGTTTTGAGCGATTTCGGTCTATAGACTGTAGACATGGAAAAAAAATTGAATCAAAATCCACCAACATAAGTAGAATGCTCCCAAAGTTATGCTAGATTTGTATTTTTAAATCTGCCGATTATAAATTTAGACCAACCTCTAAAATATCTTGATAGACTGAACATGAGCTTTAGCTCTTTGTGGCTAATGCTAATGAATCTGTTATTATCAGCTGCATTTAACAGTAAAATTCTTGTGACTTTTGTTTCCATCATACTGTAGGGATAATATTTATTATCTTATTCTTCTATATTGTACTAGCATTACTTTTGTCTCCTACTTTATTGCATTATTTTCCTATTTAGACCCTTTCACAGACTCCATTTTTGAAGGAAAAAGTAGAGTAAAGGCGAGTGTTTTAGATGACAGTAATGAAGCCCCGGTTAGGTCAAACACAGACCCAGGTCAGTGTGTTTGACCTTGTCCTTGCGTGTTTGTGCACGTTGAGTACCGAGCCTTTAAAAAAATGTACTTGTTACCATCTTGGATTTTACTGCTGTCAGGCAAAGTTAGAATTTTCTTTCCCTGATTTTTACACAAACTCATAAATTTGATTGCGATTAAACCACGGGGCTAAAAAACGTCAGTGTAATAAGCTTTTTTTTCATGTTTAAGTCCTTTCATTGTCCACTCATCTCTTATCCTTATATTATTTCATGTCATTTATGTTCCCGGGCTCAGATAAAGGCCACATTTCTTCATTTCTCCTCGCGTGGTTGTTGCAGCAGTTTGTATTGGAAGAGACAAAAGCCCGATTCAGGGATACGTCCGCAGTGATCTGACATCTGAAAACAATGGGAGTTTATTTTCATTCCCCGAGTTCAAAATCCTCTGGCGGTGACTCACCCAGACGAGGCCAACGTTCAGGAAGACGGTGGTCAGCAGAGGGAGGAGAGGCGCGCATTAGTACGTCCCTGTAAAGCCGCGGATGGACACAATAAATAATTGTAAACGGTAACAGTAACAACGGCAGATGATCCGCTTTAGAGTCCAGCCTGGTCATCTCTGCTCTCTATCTGAGCGTAATGAAAACAAGGAGGGTGGACTAAGTGGAAGGGCTCCAGCCTGGGAAACGTCAGAGCCAAGTCAAATGTCAATGAATAGGTCCATTGAATTTGTAAAGATAAATAAAAGCACTAGCGTAGCTCGTAGCCCTGAGACGTCAGCTCACCCAGGGGAGCACGCTGTAAAAAATGGGCTTGTCGATTTAACCTTTAAACAGAAGTTTGGGAGGTCAGACTGGGGGTCAGGTCAGACTGGGGGCCCAGGATCCTCCTAACCATCTCAGGATGTTCAGGGAAACAAGGCAGGAACCAGTTCAGCGAGTGGGAAGTGTGGAAATGTGATTCGGGGCCAAAGCGCCGGGTACACGACGGAGGCTTTCGGGAGGAGAGGAGTTTTTGAAGGGTTCGGCTTCAGCGTTGACGGCCGTCGGTGTTTAGTCAGCAAGTTGACGCCAGCTGTTAAACTGGTAAAAGCTGGAAGTCGAATTGACTCCGGGTCCGTGAGGTGTGCTGCCGATCAATACGTCAATTAATGGTTTTTGGAAGTCATGTTTGCACTCAAGCATTTCATCTCTCAGCTCGTGTGTGTGTGCGCGCGCGCGCGCGTGTGTGTGTGTGTTACATAATCCAGTGACACATCCTAAAACAATCCCAACTTCTGGGCCCAGCTGTTACATTTGAGAAGCCACAACAGCCAATTTGTTGTCAGTTGAGGACATTTAGGATTCAGACCACCTAATTAGGGGCAATTAAATGATCAACAGGACAAAGTGAAATTCCAGAATAGAATTAGGCCGTTAAATGTCATCTTAGATCTGATTTTCCAGACGCTGCCCGTATCTCCCTCCTCACACTGTACTTCCTGTTTAATTGCTGGCATTTCTTGGCATTCCCTTGAATGGGATCTTCAGTTCTTGACTGAAACTGCTGTCTGATAGGCTTTTTACAGGGCCGACCTCCAGCCAGCTCGGCTAATTGTGTCTCCAGACGCCCCGGACCTTTTCCGTGCCTCAGAACAAACCCTTGTTCCTTGAAAGACTTGTTTGTGACGCGGGTCTGAAGAACCGATCCGCAGCCGTCTGGTTCAAGCTGCTCATTACAACAATCAGGCTTTATAGAGGGAGCGATTTCATGATTTCCACCACATGTTTTTCACGGGAATCCAGGTTTGGTTTATGTCCTGTCCAGCCTGCCTCTGCCAGCTCGTCCTCTGGTTTATTGTTAAATGTTACGCAATGCAAACAAGCCATAAAGAACTACTGAGTTAGTGCTGTTTATATTGTGTTGTCATTGATTATGATGGAGCCTTTTTTGACCCTTTTTTTTGTCTTCTTTCTGTCTCTGCAGCTTGCATGTTCAGGTACAATGCCCTGTCCTTCGTCTACCTCATCTATCTCCTGCTCATCCCGCTCTTCCCGGAGCCCACGAGCACAACGATGCAGGGTAAGATCGCCTCTGCCTCAGACTCCCACGCGCGGCTTCGGCTTTGTCCGCCCAAGCTCGACTCCCTTCCCAACATCGCCGTGCAGGACTCCTTAATGCGAACCAGCCCTTCTCCGGAGGACCTTGGCATGAAGCTGGAATTGGCACAAAGTTCAGTTTATGAAGAAAAAAAAAAAATCCAACCAGATCAGAGATTCTATCGTGACCGTAAACACTTTGGGCTTTGGAAAAGTCTTAAATCGGCAAAATAAACACTGAATATCGGTTTAGTAGAAGGGAAAAAAGGAGCTAATTCTATTGTGATTGCTCCTCCTCAGTGGCTGTAAATGCTGCTGCTCCAGCGGACTGATTATCTCCATCAGATTAACTTCATTACGCCCCCATCGACTCGCATTTCACAAACGCGGCGACTTAATCCGGCCGCGGTGATGAATGAAGCCGTTGGGCTCTGCGGCGAAGCGAAGGCCGCCGCTCGCCGTCACAGCGGAGGCGACTGCGGTGACCCTCGGTCTGTGGTCTTTAGCTGCCCCCCCAGAAAGGCTAAACCTAACAGGGGTTTCTTCTTCAGGCTGCACGCGGCGTCTCATGATACGGGACGGCACGTCGGAGGGAGCAGCGTCGGTTTAGGAGCAGAGCTGCAGCTGGAATAACAGCCAGGACGTAAAGCAGAGAAAAGGAACAC
This sequence comes from Takifugu flavidus, assembly GCF_003711565.1. NCBI lineage: Eukaryota > Metazoa > Chordata > Actinopteri > Tetraodontiformes > Tetraodontidae > Takifugu > Takifugu flavidus. Next base: position 12,440,715 of record NC_079534.1, on the reverse strand, counting down.
TTTCATCAATAGTTAAAGTCTCCTCGGAGGGCTTAAATACAGAGATTCATTGATTATTGACTTTCATACAGGTGTAAAGTTTACTGTAAACCAACGAGGTGCTTGGCAGAGCAGCATTTGCTGCCTGAGAATCACCTGCAAATGATTAAAAGTCACTTTTTCTTACTCCTAAACTACAGGCCAACAGGTATTTTACCCATTTCTGGTTCCCCAACAATCATTTCCACCTTGATGCTGATAGTTTTTTAATCATTTAGGGAAGCAAAAAGGGCTTTTTTTAAAAGAGAGAAACGCTTAAAATCTACTTTACGGGCTTGATAAACTAAAACAGCTGGATATTTGATTAAAATATAATTTAGTTTGGATGGAAATTGATTTAGAATAACCACTCAGGCAGCAGTTAATGATGATGTTTACAGAAGCAGATAATCCTGATCTGCGCTGATGCACACCAACAGCTCCGTCAATAAATAGATGTGCTGAAAAGACACATTTTTGATTCACCTTCGACAGAGTTGAGAAGGTATTTTTCTGCTTTGTTTTGATGGTCTGTTTCATTTTGCCTGTTGAACCTGAAAGGAGGCGCAGCGGTTAAATCAGTAGTTAATCCAAACCAAATGTTGAACATGAATAATTCAGGTTCTCCCTGAAAAGCCCACAGTTGCGCGAGGGTAAACGTTTGACTCTAAACTGAGCGGGAAACAAGCGATGCCTTGTTCAAACTCGTTGTCTGTGAATTTGCCCTTTAATTTAGAAAATTACGGGGTTTTGTTGCTCGGCCCAGCGAGGAGCTTTCTCTCACCGTGGAGGTGACGTCTCAGCTGTGTGCTGAAGGCGTTCCAGAAGCCTTAGAGTTGGCATGAAAGCTGATTTAGGACCATTTTTCAGTGTGATGGACGACTTATCGAGGTTAGCTTGTATGTAGCCTGTGCTAATTCCTGTCAAACCAGTGTTTAACCAGGAGCTGACTGGCTGCTTTTATGGGCAATAAGATGCTAATTATTAGCAATGAGGGAGAATGAAGGACCAGGAAACCAAGACAGATGTCAAGGACGCACGCAAAAAAGCTCTCGCAAACAGGAAAATGGGCAGCGTGGAGCCAAAACAGTCGTGTTGACCTGAGCGTTTCCGCCAAATTGGATGCAGACTCTTTCCGACCTTCTCCGTGCACCGTTTTACAAGCATTTGTTTACCTCTGCGGGAAATCGCCACACGTCGCTGTCACATCGCCGTTCATTATCGTGCGCCGTTGATAAGGTTGACCTTTGACCTTGGCCTGGGTGGAAAACTGCCCCGTTCTACCATTCGGGACGCAGCAGGTTCTCGGCCTTTTGTTTGTCTCGGACTCGGGACGTTTTCATTTTCGCATCAGGAGAAGTCCCCCTGCGGCGAACGATCGCCATAACAACTGCTGAAATTATCCCAAACACCTCTAGGTGCGCTATAAAGCGCCATGTGTGGAGCAGCTGTGGCGGCGCCCGCCCATCCTTCCCTCCCTGCATCCGTACGGCCAACTGACTGCAGCTCTTCTGCCCCCCCAGGCCACACGGGGCAGCTCCTGCAGTCGCTCTGCTTCACCAGTTTGTCCTTCCTGCTGCTCCACGTCGTCTACCAGATCAGCGTCAGCAGCCTCCTGGCGGGCAACACCATCGCCCCCGACTTCAACTGTGAGTCCGCCGTTGATGAGTTTCAGTGCTTTTCCTTTAATATTCCACCGATGTCTCATTTATTTTTTTTAAATGGGGGTGAAGTTTCCTTTTCCGGCGCAGCCCAGGTGGGTGGGGACAGTTGGAGGATGTAAACCTGACGCAGGAGATTTCTGAGTGTGGGATTAGTTTAAGAAACATGTAAACAAACGCCGTCCCGTCCTTTTAAGTGATTTAATGCTCCAACACAACAACCCGTCTGTCTGCCCGTAGTCCTCATTTGATTTTGTTTGCCGGCTCTGAAGATCATTTTAACTTAATGACAAACACTGATTCGTCATTTCTACAAATATCCTCACTTAAACCTCTTCGGTCTGTGTTTAACGCATTCCAACGTAACCCGCAAAACAAAGCGGTATCAGTGGCTGAACCTCTGCATCAAACTGATAAATTAGAAAGTTGCTGAGAGGCGCAGCCTGATGCTGCTGCGCCGCTGCAGTAGAGATAGCAGCGCCGGCATTGCTGTTATCTTTGCAGGCCAGGCTTGTGAATGTTTTGAAGGATTTCTCTTCAAATGCTGCGAAAACAGACTCATCAACGAGGCCTCCACCCAGATCATTTTTGCTCTATTTAAATACAGCTGTCTGTCATTTACCTTTATAAACCTGCTGAGGTGCGTTCGAGGGCTTTTTGTGTCGCTATTAGCTGCAGGTTTTGGATTTGGTGATCATTACCTGCAGCTTCGCTGGGGTTTACCTTTTATTTTTGCGCCCCAGCAGGAAGTCCAACATTGCCCTTTGTCTCTTCCTTTTTGGCAGACATTGATAAACAACTCCTCCTCTTCCATTTCCCAAGACAGCTTATATGTTTTTATCCTGCTGGCCGAATGCAGCAATGGCGAGCAAAAACATTCCCAACAGCTCCAGCTGTTGGAGGTCAGTGACTGGTCAGCAGATGATCTGGCGGCTTCCCCTCGAGTCGTCCATCATGTCCCTGCGCTGACTGGCTGTGGCTGGAGCTGCATTTACAAACAGTCACCAGTGTTTGGACAAGCCAAAGAGCGCCATATGGACGGAGGTCGCTCCGGAGCGTTAGTGTAGGAGTGTGATGTCCATCAGGTATTTGCTGGAAGGTAGTTGCAGATGTCAAACGCTCTGCTCTGATAAAGGAACCTGCCCGTCAGACCTGTCTGAGGGCTCCCTGTTGGCCGTGAAGGTCTCACAGATGTTGTGGATTTGTCCCGGGTGGGCGGACTGAAGCGTCTGAAGAGTGGAACGATATCTGCGGCGTTTATCTGATTATTTAGGGTTACGTCAACACTCGCGGACCTCGTCTCCTTTCCTACAAACAACTGAAAAGGCCCCGACGTGTTGACTTAAGGCCCGTCTTATTAGAACCAGGCAGAACACTGCGAAGGAATTTTAAATTTTTCATCTGGCTCTGATACGGCTGGAGGAAGATTTGACAAATGTCTGGTCACAATCACGGCCTGGAGTCGCGTTGCAGAACTCTTCACTATCCAACAGCAAATAGCTTTTTGCTGGAAGGAATCCCGTGAACAGTCAACGCGTTTCATCCCTGCGATGCACCGAATGTAGCTAAAGGGCAACATCTGAGCTGAGATTTGAGACTCCGTGAAGGTAAATTTGTAGAATATTCTGTTCAGGGTTGAGGTCAGAGGTCATGTCGGGGGTTACTGATGAGCTCCTCCCTGCGCAGATCACTCCGCCTCGCGTCACCAGCGATTGAAAGCGAAGCCACAGGAAGTGGAATTCAGAGGCTGGTTTTAAAATCCAAAAGATGTTGAAATGATAATGAATTCCTTTTCCTGGAGGCTGATGAAGCTGGTGTTCTGCTTTGGCAGTACAATAAAGCCCAAACCAAGTGGAGGCAGTTTACTGCCAGTGGATACCAGGAAATCTCTCTCTGAGCACTGGAGTTCACTTCAAACCAGTCCAAGCTGGGGAAATAAGGCTTCCATGACCTCACTAATTATTCAAAACGCTCGTTAATGGAGGATGTCTTACTGTGCAGCCCACTTACCCTTGTTGATGGCGATATAACTAGAGTTGAGTTTTATATAAACTGTAAAAAACTGTAAAAATTCGGCACTCCGACAGCTGCTGGAGTATCAACATCTGTTCAGAATGACTGGGAGTTAATAAAATTGTTAGAGGCTGTTTTCTAACCAAATGGTCTGACTGATTCACTCACATATGTTTGTCATGTGTTGCTCCAGGTTCCACGTGGGAGAAATCCTTCAGACAAATTGGATTTGAGAGGTAATACGTGGTCAAAACTGTAAATTATCTGTTACGGTCCTTCTTCTAGATGCTTTACGAGAACAATGTTAGAGTGTTTAGAGCCCAAATACAACCCCCCCCCCCCCCACAACAAGGTTAAAGATGCTTTTTGTATTTATCCCTATGATGTGGTTAATAAGTGCCCCTGACCTGCCCCCGTGCGCATTCTTGATGAAGGTTAAACCCACTTACTACCAGTAATGAGTTGACGGGGTTATATTTCAACACGCTCCTCACGTCAGCGTGATCCTGTTAGATGTGGTTTTCTGTGTACGGGAACGTCCAAATTCAGCAACATCCTCCTTTTCCAGGTCCACAATATCCCTCTGTGAATTGTATACTGTAAGTAGCGGAAACAGAGATGCAAACAGCCCACCCCCCACCCACCCATATGCATTACAGCATATATACAATAGTTACAACTGGATTTGCTCCGCCGGCGGATCTTGGTGGTCTCGCTTTGAAGGCTAAGCCAACTCAATACTCAGTCTGACTGTCTATATTGTGAGAAAATGCGGCTCGGCTGTAATGGATCTGATTTCTCACCTTTGCCTGACAATTTACATTGAATCCTTTGGAAATGATTGGCTCTCTAGCAAGCCTGACCCCGGCTAACGTTAGCATTAGCCTCAGAGCTAGGATATCATGACGCGCCACCCTAGAAAGCACTGAAAACTGTTGCCGATGGTTTTGTTTATGACACTTTGGATGATGCTGTCTCAGTTTCGGCCGACTGTTTCCATCCGTCGCCTCCGTGACGATGCGCGAAGCACATGGAAACAGTCCTCTCTGTTTGAACGCTGCACCAGCTGCGAGATGCTTACAGTAACTATTTAAGCGATATTTTCATTGTGATGACAACTGCCCTGTTAGCCTTTTTATAAGAGCGATTATGTAACCTTGAAATGACCGAAACGGGCAGTAACGCAACGCAAACCCTCGGCCATTGTTTTCTTTGCGGCCGATACATGGCCACATATACGTTTTCCCCCTTATAAAGAACTTAATAGTGCTTAAAACTCTTTGGCGGCCGAGCACATGATCCAGTGGGATGGTTGTAAAAAGAGAAATCGAAATTGTTCTGGATGATAATGAGTGCTTTTAAAGGCGTGGAAGCCTGCAAGTGATTTTAAGGACAATTTTTACTTGCTTTAATTGTTCAGGCAATCATGACACCTCGTAAAAGTTGTCCTGAGGCTCCATTTAAAAGCTTTGAAATATGGCGTTACTTTGTTTTTGACGCGGAGATAAACTTAGAGGGCCGGAAAAATATGTTTTAAAGTCGATGAAAAGGACAATATGCGATTTATCCCCCAGTTATTGTTTTAATCCAGGTAAACTTGAACCCATTTTAAGGTTATTGGAAGGCTTCAATGCGGGGGAACATGTTCTCCCGGTGCAGCCGGAGAGAAACCCCACGCTCCATTGTGGAGTCTTGGTTTGAGTGGAATTTCGTACACTTGTTAACACCAGCGCACTTAAAAAACAGCGAGATTTCATTAAAGTGGGTGGTGCCGCAAATAAAAGCCGAAGAATTCAAGACAGCACACTTAAAGAACATATGAGTCACGGAAAAAACAGACCAGGTAGGTCTGGTTCTACATGGAGCCGCAGCAGGAAATACTTTTATCCACGAGTCTCTACAAACGTTCGCCCCGCACATCCGCTCTTTTATCTGAGAACTCCCGGTTCCCCGTGTCTTCATCCCCTCTGAGCTGAAGTGGATGAGATGAGGCTCTGTTTTCCATGACCTGTCCTCCTCACGTGTTCCCCTGTGTCCTCAGCGTGTTTGGAGCCGATGCGGGAAACGGCATCCGAGTCTTCATCCCCGACATCGGCATGTTCGTAGCCGGGTTGGCAATCTGGCTGCTGTGTCGCAGCCTGGTCCTGAAGAGGCCGCCCGAGGATATGGCCCAGTACAACGCCGACTTTGACGCTGAAGAACAAGTGGGTTTTAAATCCACGTCTGTCTTTCTGTCCGTCTTTCTGAAGCACAGCAGGGTTGATGGGCGTCGGAGGGCGGGTCAATCTGTCCCCGCTAAAAAGGTGTCGCTGTGATCTCCCTTTAAAGGACGAAGAGGAGAAGCTCAGTCTGGACGACAACATCCTCCTCGAGGAGGACTTTGAAGCCGGGTACGAGGCTGAGGAGGACGAGGAGATGGAGGAGGACAGGAACGAGGAGGATGTGGTGGTGGCGGTGGAAGACGAGGAGGAGGAGGAGGAGGAGGAGAAGGAGAGCACTAAGAATAAAATTTTGAGGCTGGTGGCGCAAGTCGCCTCCAAAGTGAAGGAAATAATCGGAAACCTGATCACCACTGCCGGGCAGGTGGTGGTCACCATCTTGCTGGGCCTGACAGGTGAGCAGCGTTCCGCACCGCAAAGGCAACTTTACATTTTTGACATTCTTACGCTGTCGCCGTGTTAATCGATTTCTGTGACGTGTCTAAAGAAAAGTCACAGTTACTTTTTCCAGACTGGAAAATCCGGTTTGAAAGCACCGGTTCCAAATAATGGTTAAAGTTGAAATAAATAAACTCAGTTCAACCATTTTAACTCGTAGCCAGCTGGGCGGAGTCCTCTTTTATGGGACAGCTCGGCATTTTTTGAGAGAGAAGAGGGGATTTTTAGAGCCAGGAGGGAGTTGTTTGTTCTTTCTTTGCAGGTGTCACCTGTTTGTCAGGCTAGTGAACGTCCATGTCCACTGTCTCTGTCCTCGCAGGTATCATGCTGCCCTCGCTGACCTCTGCTGTGTACTTCTTCATCTTCCTCTTCCTCTGCACCTGGTGGTCCCTCTGCCGGACCTTCGACACGCTCATCTTCAGCTGCATGTGCGTCCTGATGGCCATTTTTAGCGCTGGACACATCATTGTCCTCTACCTCTACCAGTTCCAGTTCTTTCAGGAGTCCATCCCGCCAGAGGACAGCTTGATCAGGTCAGACGCGCGGGGACACCTGCACTTCCATCGCATCATAAACTGGCAGTCATGTGACCGTGAGCGCGTTTGTGTGCAATATAGTTTTCTTTCTTTGCGTCCTCTTTCTCACGAGCGGCCCTGACGGAAACTCGGCTTTGTTTTGGCGTCAGCTGACTCCAGCCGCTCTAGTCGCCGTCGCACCGTTCGGTCACTGTTTCCTCATTGTTGGTGACGCTGTGGCTATTTTCTGACTGTAGCTATTATCTCACAGTAACCATTGTTTTACTGTAGCTGCCGTCTGAGTGCCCTCGGAGTTGGAGAGATTTATTGATCTCCTGGTTTCTAACTTGAAAGCTGCGCTGTCAGGCTGGAAGCTATTTACAGCTATGTATAGCTGAAGCTGCCTTGGACAAACCTTCGTCCTTCCCGTCTCTTTCCTCCATCCAGCGGCAGATAGGATGTAATGGCTGAATTCCAGGGCTTCTCTTTAGAGAGCTCTTTACAATAAATGGACGCCCGTCACACGCCGGTCGGGATGAAGACGGAGCGTTGGGACATTAGCAGTAATGAGACGTCTCCAGGAAGTCATTTAAATCCCATCTATGTTTGATCATGAGTGTATATACAGTTATCAGTGTTGCTCTTTGATTCAGTCTGCCTGTAACTGGCAGTAACTGTCGGCCCTTGTAAAGTTGCGCACAGAGACACACCTACTGCCAAACGTCAGCGCCCCCCCCCCATCCCCACCAACCCTTGCCCATATTGTGACTGCTGACAGTGACCCGGCCTTGCTGTGGGCCACCGTTGAGTGAGACTGTTGAGAGATCTGGCTTCATCTCCACTTCCTGCCTTCCCTCCTTACAATGGAAGTGCCCAGTCACGTGACCAGCGGGCCTCCCCCAACAGCCAGCAACATTTCAGGAAGTGTTCTGGGGTCGAGGGGGTGGGGGGTGGGGGGTATTCCCTCCTCCTCCTCCTAATGACATAGAAAGAAAAGCCTCAGGAGCCACCAGAAGCTCTAAATCCTGACGGCTGTCGCTGGAATACGTCAGCACGTTTCCTCTGGAGTAGCCGACCTTTATTGTGCACGACGGAAAAGGAATGAATCATCCTTTGTTGCACAAACACTCTTTTATCACTCAGCCTGTGCGTGTCTCAGATTCCAGCATTAGGGTGGAGCGGGAGACTCCCCTCCTGCAGGACAGTCAGAGATTTATGGTCCAGTAGTGGTAAAAGTCCAGGATTAAATTTGCTTTCATACTGTGCACCAGCCTGGGCATAAATTAATCTGAATTAGTTACGACTATATGGTGCAGCTGCATTGGTCATATGCATATGGACATGTGCAGACATATGCATCATTCATACAAATAAAGAAATTAACATTAGTATATGATGCTAATTATTGGCCCAATTGTTATGTTATCCTCTAACGAGTATCTTTTGTGTTCTATTAAGGTCTCTCTAGTGAAACGTGCTCCGGTGACACAAACCAAACGTGTTTCCATGCCGACGCATCTCTCTGTCTGACTGTCTCCACAGAGTCTTTGGCTTTTCCCCAGTTGTTCAGCTCAACTGTTCCCACACGTGGAAGCTTATTGTGCACTCGGATCGTAAGTGGTACCACTTTGTCAATCCCATCATGCTGCTAATTCTCTACTACACCGTCGCTACGCTCATACGCCTGTGGCTGCAGGAGCCCCTGGACCAGCTGACGGTGAGGACAGAAATGAAAATATGTGTATATATATAAGGTGGTCAACATAGCTGTAATCCACAGGATCAGAACTGCAGTTCGTTTTGAGATGAATTTATCGGATTTGCACACTTGAGTGATAAAAATGAGACGTTTATCAGGGTTTAGGGCTTTTAAGGTTAGGGGAAGGCAGCTTTACCAGTGTTTACTGCTCATCTACACATGTCTGTATTGCTATTCAATTGTAATCTGTTAAGTTCCACTGCTCCAATGAAGAATTACAAAACGTGTTTTCCTCGTATCTGAGCTGAAATCCGAACCTTTAAGTAAACTTTACAGTAAACGTTAAACTGAACTAGCTTAAATTGGTTTGAAAGATTGGACCTACAACACGTCCAGCGTGACTCCTGAGTTCATTTCAGAGCTGAAATAGAAAACAGATTGAATTAAATGGGCAGCCAGGCGGCCACGTGATCAAAAGAGCTCTATTGATGGAAGATTCCAGGACGATCGATCGGTGATTGGATCAGTCCGCTGCTGCTCAGGTTTTATCTCAGCCAGAGCTGGGCTAATTCTGACGGTGTTCGATGGGGCGAACGCATCAGCGTTATGTAATAATGAAAAGTTGATCAATAATAGAGCGGCGCGAATCGCGGTTCAAGCCACGCGTGGGACAAACAATGTTGAGCTCAATTCTCCGCGTCGGGTTTTTACCATCACGGCGAAGGAGCAGGCCATCACGCCGCTGCTCCTCAGCATGTGTGAATACCAGAGAGGTCGTCGTCGTGGCTGTGGTCGCCCGTGCCTCAACTGGTGACCCGCTGACCATCTTCCCAGAGTTATGTACTCGGTTCCTCCGCCCTGTAATGGAGCTATAGATCAGTGTTTTTATAGAGAGGTCAATAGCAGCTTGTAAACCTGCGGGAATGTATGAATAATTGATCCCACCACAACAAAGTGTGTGTGTGGTTTTTTGGCCTATTCTTACACTAAGGTGAAAGCGTGCCAATAATAAAACATAATTAATAATAACGCTGAATCTGCTGCTGGCATCTTTTCTTGCAGCGGGATAAGTTATAATTATTCATTTGCATGTGTTTAATTTAAGAAATTTAAAAAAACAACAGTGCATCACATTGTAAAATAGTTATTTATAAAAGGCCACCAATCTCAGAATGGAATGGTTTAATTAAAAAAAAAAAAAAGCGATTTAACATGTGCGTTTGTGGAAAAGCGCAGAAAATCAATGATAAAAAAACCAAAAACAAACTGCGTTAGTCCTCTTCTATAGGTCAAGGAGCTGTTTTACGCTCCGTCCTGGTAAAGCATTGTTCAGTGGAATTAGAGTGCTTCAGGTGGCGTGCAGCCCTCAAACGATCCGCGGGGTTTTGTGTTTTCAGGACGAGAAAGAGGAGGACGTGTGCGAGGAGGAAGATTTGGTTGGAAACAAAGCCACCATCTCGGCCAACAGGAAGCGGCAGCTGTGGTGGGAGTCGCGACGAGGCACAGATGAGAAAAACGTACGTCCAGATTCAAAACGGCCACATTTGAAGGCAGTCAGAATAAACAATTACCAGCACAGCCTCGACCCTAGAATTAGATTTGTGTGTGTGTGTGTGTGTGTGTGTGTGTGTGTGTGTGTGTTAACTCATACTTTAGCTGTGATCTTTGTAACAGACTCATCCTGGAAAAAGATAAATTGGCTGAAAGTGCAAGCGCACAGACGGATAAACAGAAAAAAAACAACCCAACACACTTTTTGACCTTGTTCTCATATAAAGGTCTGTAGTCTGTCTCCACCGTCCACCTCCTGAGGTTTAAAAGCTTTTAGGGTGTGCAGACACGGATGAGCGATGGGCTCGATTTCCAGAGTAGTGCTGTTTGGCTTTGTTCCTGCTTATCCGCCACCGTAAAGAACAAGAAGGCCTTTGATTTTAGCAGCTCATCGATAACCCACCTTGCCTTGTATGCTCTCTTCCTCCTCTCAGCTGCTCTCCACCCTGGATGGCATCAGTACGACTGAGGTGGGGGCCCGCTCTGGATCAAACCTGTGCACCTTTTTCTACCCTCCTGTCCCCTCAGATGCATCCTGGATTCATAGTTATTGCAAAGTGCTTTTCCCACTACAGCCTCAGATCTATAATTCTCATGTGCTGTCTTCATACCTTTAACGATCTGCATAAAAGTCCCCCATTTAAAAAAGAAAAGAGGAAATAAAGTGCAGTGTGAAAAGGACAACATCCCCTGTTCTGTCCCACAAAGACAAACAAGAAAGCAAGAGTATCAGCTGTAACTAAAAGGGAAATGTGGCTGGTGAAGCGCTTAAATTCTGTGTTATAAGTCAAATACAGCTACTGGGGTTTGTCTTTGTGGGACAGACAACAGTGTGATCGTCATAGAAATGTCCCTCGTTGATGGAAATGTTGTGTTTTTTTTAATGAAAATGCTCCTCTGCAGGCTGTGCCCACCTCAAACGGAACCTCCTTTGACTTTGTCACGACTGAGAACGGACCCGTCAGCCTGGACTTGTACTCCACCCCCCAGTATAAGAGGGACACGCACAGTGACTGTACGGGTGAGCCTTCCGCTCTTTTCCCTCCAACTCCTCAAGCTAAATTAATCAAATATATCCAGGGAGCACTGCAGGATGTTTTAAAAGCGTGATGATCAGGAACAGGTGCGTCAGAGGGACAGTGCACGTGAGATGTCTCGGAGACAGAGAGGACAGACTGAGACGTGTCCTGGGACAGTGGATGTATATCGATAGGTGGATTCTGGGGTTGCACCTGCCGGGCAGGAGGGAGGGAGAGAGGACATAAAGTTATTTGGTGGGAGAGAAGAGGACGCAGAGGACAGATGGACGTTCCAAATTGGAAATGAAATCGGCTTGGTTGAAACGGGCCGAAATCTTCAACTTGGCCAGAGACACTTGTGAATCAACAACAGAAGTAAAACCCGCGGCTTGACTTTGAAGGAAGTGGCTCCTGAGAGGGATCAAAGAAAAGTGTATTGAGTTGCATCATGGGAAATGTGGTTTAACAAATCGGGATATGCTGCTTGTTTGTTTCATGGCTGGAGAAACATGACGATTTATTCAGGGAGAACTGGCAGCAGCCACCGACTGACCCGCGTTTCTGTCTAACCAGGGAAGAGAGACGAGTGTGTGTACGAGGTGCGTTTGCCTCCAGAAGATTCGGTGTCTGGAGGAGAGGAGGACTCGGAGGATGGAGAGAGTGGGATAATCAAAGGAGTTGGGACAATGGTGAAAATCTTCCACTTCATCATGAAACAGAGCTACATCTGTGCTCTCATCGCCATGATGGTGAGTCCTTTCATCTTTCCCAATGGATTATGGGTAATCATCTTGGCCTTGGTGGTCACTAGCGGTGACTCTACTCAGGCATGAAGCATTGATGCTGATGTTCTTTAATAAGCTCCTGTAAAATGTTAGCCCAACAACCAATTAGCCGTTTGTGGCTAGTACTCCAGCACTGCTTGGCATTTCCCATCATTCCTTGGGTGTTCTGGTGAATCGAGCACTGAAATATGCATGAAATCATTGGAACAAGTCGGATTCTGCCAAAGCATCATTAGAGTTGGAGTGGCTCATCTCACACTTGACTGTTTGCAGGAACAATGATTCAATTTTATTTTATAGCGTCTGTGGCATCTAGGTGCCACAGAAGCTGCATAAAATTGAATAAACCGCTAAGAATCGAAAGCACGAAGGCACCTTGGCGTCGCTGATTCCGCGTGTTGTGTTCTCTCCAGGCGTGGAGCATCACGTACGTCAGCTGGCTGACATTTGTTTTCCTCATCTGGTCCTGCATGCTGTGGATGGTGAGGGACCGGAGGCGTTACGCCATGCTGTCCTCTCCCTTCATGGTGGCTTATGGCAACCTTCTGATAGTTCTGCAGTACATCTGGAGCTTTGAGAACATGGAACCCATCTCAGGGCTGTTTGTCAAGAAGAACAATCCCTTCCACTCGCTTTCGTCCAAGGTTTGGAAACAGCAGCTCGGCAGTTTGACGGGGCTTGTGCGACCCCGCACAGCTATTGCGTCCTTAGCTGTTTAAATGCTCGTTTGTGATTCTCGTGGTTGAGACTTTGATGACATGACGTAACGACGCGGAGAGACCCGCAGGAAGCACAATTGCAATAAATGATTTGGTTAGCGCCTCAGTCAAACTGTTTTGAAAGGTTGTAATTTACTTTAAGCGGCACGTTAGAATGTTAAACAACCCAATTGAATCCAGTGTAAGTATAGAAATGCACATCTGACTTGTGGCGCCGGAGGCTAACGCACAACCTTCTGGGCAACTTAAAGTAAATGCAAATGATTTAGCGGGTCGTCTTCTCGCTTCTCGGCACGCTAACGTCTAATTTACTGCCCGTAGGTTCTGTGTCTGCTGAGCTTCTGGCTGCTGCTGAGACAAACTCTCATGGAGAGACAGGAGAAACAAAAGGAGGACAGTGTCGGTCTGTTAGATGTTTATGTGGAGGATCAGAAGAAGGGTGAGCTTAGGATTCTTCTCCAGTCTTTTCACTCCCTCCGGGGACTTCCAGGAAGTCCTGAGCTAACTATGGAACTATCAAGTCATTTGTTGTTCTGATAATTTGTCCCCGAGACAATGAAGACATGTTTTAAATAATAAAACATCGGAAAAACGAAAACGTCTCCCAGATGGTGACTTAATCTGCCACAGTTAAACTTGGGGACACTGGGAAAAGCTGCCGGCGGCGACGCAATTTGAGGGTTTTAAGTCTTTTTAAAGGTTTCAAATGGCTGCAGATATCGATATACGGCATTTGCAGGTATTTATTTTTATTATTAGGTTATTATTTTTTGCCCTAATCAAGAGTGTTTGGTGTTATAGAGGAAAAGGAATCGGAGGCGGGAGGGGAGCAAGACATCATGCAGGTCCTGGGTAAGATGGTGATGGCGCTGCTGGTTAAATACTGGATCTACATCTGTGGCGGGATGTTCTTCTTCGTCAGCTTCGAGGGAAGAATCGTCATGTACAAGATCATCTACATGATGATGTTCCTCTCCTGCGTGGCGCTTTATCAGGTACTGAAGCTGCATTTCATACGAGAACAGCATCATTTCTGCTCGTGTATAATTGGAATAATAACAGAATGAGTATCCTCCTGAATGGACCACCTGAAGCTAAATGAGATCAATTTAAACACGTAAATATTTGCTTAGCTTCTGTACGTGTTTATGCCTCAGAAGCTTCCAAATTTAATCTTGCGACGAGTTTTAGCATGTCGTAAAACACGCGTACAGCAGTTTTATATTGCCCGATCCCTTCTGTTTTATAATCTCCTTCCACAATAAAACACCCACATAATGACGGCCTCCATGTGCGTGTTCTAATTTAATTCATGGCAGCGCTCGTAAAAGGCTTTGATCAACAAACCCAGACTGTCTTATCTAGGTGCACTTTGAGTGGTGGCGGAGGGTCCTGAAGTACTTCTGGATGTCCGTGGTGATATACACCATGATGGTCCTTATCCTCATCTACACCTGCCAGTTTGAGAGCTCGATGCCCTTCTGGTCCAACGTAACACACATGGACATAGAGAGGTGAGCTGACACCCCCCCGGTTTCGGCTCCTCGCACTTCCTGTTTAACCTCACTCTTGGTTTTATTTTCCATATTTACAGCTTGAACGACCTCGGGCTGGAGAAGTTTAGCCTGGCCATGCTTTTCACCAGGATATTCATCCCCGCTTCCTTCCTGTTGGTGTGCATACTCCACCTGCATTACTTCCACGAACGCTTCCTCCAGCTCACAGACCTGGAGGCCCTGGTGGCCAAAGAGGAGAGCACTATCTACAGGTGAGACCCTTCCGGCGCCGTTTTGCTCGTTTTTTGCGATGTATATTTAAAATCTTCACCTTCACAAGTGAGCCTTGTATCGGCTAAGCTCATCCGATTCTGTTTTCATTGTGTTTCTAAGTTCATTTTAGTTGTGAACTCTTCTGTTATAAAGATCTTGTACTGAGGGAATCTGAATCGGGCGTTAATGGTTGTACGGAGAGCTCGGTTTTCCAGCCCGTTCTGTGGCCGGTTTGTGCTGGTTTTTCCCACCAAATCCACCTCCCGCGTCGCTCATCTCTGCTCTGCTTCTCTCTGTGACCTGCTTCCATCTTCTCTGCTGCCATTTCCTCTCAGCCATGCTAAAGTCAGTGGGCGTGTCTATCTGATCATGAATAGGTGGGTATCTGCTTGATTTCTTTGGCATCCATGACCTCTTTTTTCCCACCTGTGAGTGTCAAACTCTTTATTACTTTCATTATTTTGCCTGTTGCCTTCATATTTTGGGTTCTTTTATCTCTCTCCTTATTTCCTCCTCCCTCTAAGCCCAGAAATTCTGTTCTAAGACCCCTCTATGTGGCTCTTAAGGGTTCGTTGTGGTTCAGGAGGGTGAACCAGTTCCTACGCAGATTGGGTTCGCCATTTATGGGTCCACACGAGCAAATAGGGGCTCATTCATGAATTGTATTTACAGACTTTAGATTTGATTAGACATTGTGCACATTGTACAAAGAAGAGTCAAATCACAACACGAGCTAGCAATAAGGAAAACCCAGGAGATATTCCGTGAAATGGGCCTAGAGATGATATGACTTTATGATTATATGTTTCCTTTAGATAATGAACAAATTTTGGTCTCCTTGGCAAAGACAATGCGAGTTATGATCCAATACGACGTCATACTAGAATCTGGAAACGGTGAAGCTTGGCCCTGGTCTGCGTAGGGTTTTGGGGAAGCTTAAACGAGGCGTTACACCTTCAGTTGAGCATGGTTAACCCCCAGTAAACCCCTTTTGTCTCATTTTCTGGACCGAAGTTCAGAAAATGATTCCTGGAGTCATTCTGAAATGCATTTGAACTCAAATGACGGCAGCTTCAGCCTGACTGTGTTGGTTTATCTTGTTGTGTTGTGTAACCTCGTTGTTCTGACCAGCATCAAGCAAAAAATTCCGACTCAGCAGAGCAAGTAAGTGCCGAAACGTGTTGACCAAATGCTTGACTTGACATGCGGCCGTTTCATGCAAGCCAGACCCGACCTTTGACCTTGCCCCTCTGCCTGAGAAGAAGTTTGCCCCACAAAAATCCCACAAACCAAACCAAGCGGGCTCATATGGTAGCGAATGCTAATGGAATGTGCAATGTTTATAAGTTCCAATGCTTGATGACATGCTGCTCTGCTGTCCATGCAGAGCTGATGATTCCCATTAGATCATTTGCATCAGAGCCTTTTAAAGATGTGGCTGAGTGCATGGTATATTTATGAGGACATGTTGGTTTTTAATAAGCTGCCCTGTTTATTATAAGGCTAAGGTGTGCAGTAAATAGAGGAGTAGGACATGTTTTATTGAAAAAGTAAACTTGGGAAACAAGGAGACCATTGTTCCATCACCTCTCCAGGGTCTCTAACCTAAGTATGAAAAAATATGCTTGAAATGAAGACTTGGAGTCATTTATGGACATTTAGAACAAAAAAAAAACCCGCCAAGAAAGCTGAATAGATAATTCTGTTGGAGATGACTTTTCATCATTCCTTGAGTCTAATTTAATTTATCACTGGAATCGTCCCAGCATAGGTCTCTGCTAATGATTTGTGGAAGACTTACTGAGGGGACGGTTAGAAAAACCTCCGCGTCAGCAACATGACCAACAAAGTAAGAGTGGCTGGAGTGGTAAAATCCTTCAGCTGCCAAATATTTCTGTTAGCGGCAGGAAGGAAAGAACTTAATTAAACAATAGATGGAATGTTTTCTGCTCACAAAAACATGCATGGATCCCAAAACTGTTAGTT
Source organism: Takifugu flavidus (assembly GCF_003711565.1). Classification (NCBI taxonomy): domain Eukaryota; kingdom Metazoa; phylum Chordata; class Actinopteri; order Tetraodontiformes; family Tetraodontidae; genus Takifugu; species Takifugu flavidus. The sequence continues at coordinate 12,424,323 of NC_079534.1, read as the reverse complement.
CTGCAGGCCTGTAGTCAGATGGTCCTGGTCAGTTCTGAGGTACTTCCCATTTCACCGTTCCTTCCATACTAATATTGAGAGAATCAATTCTGAGTGAAGACGTTGAAGATTCGGCGAGGCCTTTATCAAGGCTGCCGCAGAGGGAAGGGTTGATAAAGGAAGAAGTCCTCATGAGTAAGGAACACACAGGCACGCGTGTGTGTGGGTGTGTAATTCCTGATGTGTCTCCAGGCTGGTGCACCAGGATGGAAGCCTGGCAGATCTCACCATGCTCAGTGCCAGTTCAGTGGAGGCCACGCTGACCAGAGACGAGCAGGAGCCTCAGGAGGAGCAGAAAGAGTGGGGGGCAGAGTGTAAGGAGCAGCCTCTGGTGGTGGTCATCCCACCTGCCGACATGATCGGAGAGAAGACCGGAATCTTCTCTGAGCAGCGGCAGTCCAGCACGGACGAGAGCTACCACTGCAGCGCGGGGACGGAGCCTGAGCCGAGCACCGAGCAGAGCACCGAGCAGAGCTCCGGTAACAAACGCTAATGCTAACCATGGCGCTACGATCTCTGATGGTATCCGAGTCAAGAGGACCAGTGGAGGAGTGGCACGCCACTGGAAATGTTGCTGCTGCTTTCATTCATTTCTGTCTGTTCAAGAGTTTATTAGCAACCCAGAAGACATTTGATTAGTGGGTTGAGGCAGGAAAAGTCTGCATCATAATTGTGTCTGATTTACAGATTTTAATATGATTATTAGGATTCCATCGACAATTCTTTTCATTTGGTTACTAAAATATAGCAAAATGGCAATTTTTTGTACCTAGTTTGAAGTTACACTGGTTAAAACTAATGGTGCGTACCATATAAGTATTAATAAACGGCATCATTCTCTAAGTTAGTGAGTATATAAGTGAGTTACAACCAACTGAAGTATTTGTCAGGTTGACTAAGGGAGGAGTTGGATACATTAATGACCTTTTCAAATTAAATGTGATTAAACAATACAGAATGCAGCTGTTGTGGGATGTATTATATTAGCAGTATTTAATAATATATTGTCAACAGAGGACTCTTTTTGAGCCGTGAAAGTGGGAAATCTTCATTTTTCATGGATTTTTGTCCACTTTTCCTGCCCGAATGAATCAGTTGGGGTTCTGTTTTTTGAATCAGATCTGAAGAACAAATGGCACCTGGTGGTCGACCGCCTCACTGTGCTCTTCCTCAAGTTCCTGGAGTATTTCCACAAACTGCAGCTCTTCATCTGGTGGCTGCTGGAAATCCACATCATCAAGATCGTGTCCTGCTACATTGTCCTGTTCGCCATTAATGAGGTAGGAAAAAGCGCAGCAGCGTGGCGGCGCCACCGCTGAAGGAACCAGCTGAGGGTGTTTTTATTCTCACTTTGTTTTCCTGATGTCGCCGTCTCTGCAGGTGTCTCTGTTGAATTATGTCTTTTTGGTGTCCTGGGCCTTTGCCTTGCCCTACAGCCACTATCGCCCCCTGGCCTCCAGCGTGTGCACTGTGTGGACATGCATCATCACTATATGCAAAATGTTGTACCAGCTTAAATCTATAAACCCTTTGTCTTACTCCAAAAACTGCTCTCTGGTGAATATTTCTTTACCGCAAGAACTTGTGGAACCAGCACACTGGGTGGGCCTGAGGAAGTCTAACGACCTGCTGGATTACCTCAGGGTGAGCGGAGATCACCAGATGCCTTCTTTTTTATTTAAATATAAATATTCCTGCTAGGTGGTATGGTTAGTTTTACCGAATGTTGAATGATAAGTGTTAAGACTGGATTCTCTCTGTGCAGAACAATCTGTTGATGCTCGCTCTGCTGGCGTTCGAGGTGACCATCTACCGCCATCAGAAATACTACAGAGTGAGGAACAAACTGTCGCCTCCTGCTTCCAGGATCATTTTCCACGACATCACGCGCCAGCACCTGGACGACGGCATCGCCAGCTGCATTAAATACTTCATCAACTACTTCTTTTACAAGTTTGGACTTGAGGTAGAACGCAAAAAAACCCCAACTTAAATCTTCATCCATCGTCTGGTAAAAAAGCCTCTTCATGCGTGCTCCACTCGTGTGTGTGTCCCCCCCCCCCACAGACCTGCCTGTTGTTGGGGGTCAATGTGATCGGCCAGCGTATGGATTTCTATGCTATGCTTCACGCCTTCGCCTTGATTGCAGTTATGTATAAGCGCCGGAGGAAAGCCATAGCGGAGATCTGGCCCAAATATTGCCTGTTCCTGGCGTGCATGCTGACCGTGCAGTACTTCGTCTGCATCGGGATCCCACCAGCAGCCTGTAAAGGTGGGTGACGTCCCATTTTGGTCAACCTGGGGTCAGTTATTGTGTGTGGCTGCGCGTGTGCAGCCGTAACGTGCATGATTTTCATTTCAGATTACCCCTGGAGGTTTCCCAACTCTACGACAGATTCCAACGTGGTGAAGTGGCTGTACGTTCCCGACTTCAAAACCAAACCCGACTCGTCATTCCTCATCTGTAGGTGGCATCTGTGAAATGTTGTGTGGTTGTTGGGCGGCTTTTGCGAGAGTTTCTCCTCGTCCTTTCCAGACGACTTCATGCTGCTGCTGTGCGCCTCGCTCCAGAGGCAGGTCTTTGACGACGAGAACAAGGCGGCCGTTCGGCTGATGGCTGGAGACAACGTGGAAATCTGTAGAGACCTGGACGCGGCCTCCTTCAGCGTGCATAACCCCGTCCCCGACTTCATCCACTGCAGGTACACTTGGCTCCGATTGTGCCGTCATGAGGGAGTCAGCTAGTCCTTAGCCCCCCCCCCCGTTCTAGCCTGCAAAGATGGCTTCTTTGAAACCATCTGTCTTTCCCCCTGCTGTCCCCGACTGAGTGTCCTCGTCTCTCATGTGTCTTTCAGAGACAGGAATACCGCAAATGTAGGCAGTGATGCTGTTTTGGTGTGAATCCTTCCTGTTTATTCGGGTAAACTTGATCCGCTGTCGTGATTCACGATGCGAGTCCGAATCCTCGTCCAGGTGTCGGACACATTTCTCAACCGTCGGTCCTGAAGTAGCCGTTCTCATTCTGTTGCTGCCGACAACAGTCCGGACACGGAGGCGACTTTGTCGGAAACCGTTGTTTCTTCTGGGCCTGGTTTTATTTCTTTGAATTCTTCAGGGGGGCAAAATCCTGGGAGTTCCCGATATGTTTTGTGGTGTTTTCAGATAATTTCCAGATGTTCGCCCAGGTTTTATGTAACTGAGTGACTGTTGCTGCATCAACTGAGACGTTTGACCTATCGCATGTGTTATTGTTGCCTGTCCATCTGTCCATTTCCTGTCAACCAAAGCAGTTATTTATTTATTTATTTATTTATTTAGTCATTTTGACTAAAATTCAGTTTGTGTTCTTGAGTCATACGACTCTTTAGTGGGTTTCACGTGTGACTCAGGCTGTTTTCAGTAAAACGGAGCTTCACTCAACTGGCCCTGGTGACGGGAATAAAGACAAAGGAAGCGATCTTTATTTGTGGAGCCCAGCAATCTTGATCTCACAAAGCAGCCGTTCAAATTTATGTGGCGATGTGACGGTTAAAAAAATGTGTGGACGCAGCTCAGAACTTGGGCTGAAGGTACAAATCGAGGCAGATGTTGGCCAGGAAATAACACAAACCATGAGGTTTTGAAAGGAAGGGAAATAGAAAATAAGCAAGCAAGACGGCGAGAGCATCCTGACCTGTCCACAGAAATGGATTATGTGCTCTTCACGTTTCACTGTTTGGACGCGCAAAGTGGACAAGTCTTTTATTAACGTACTCTGTGTCCATCAACAAGCCCTAGTACAGAAAAAAAAACGTATACAGCCCTACAGCCTGTCTGTCCACGCCACGGCAGCCCTGCACTTATTCCATCGTTTCCCTCCAGGATCGGATTACGGATACGGGGTGGAGAAGAAATCCATAATCTACAAAAACACTCTGTCCATCACTTTGTGACACAGACGCTTTTGCCCTGTACTCTAACTCAATAAATAGCTTTTAAGTATGGAAAAGGTATTTTCTCCCCCTGATGAAGACGGACACTTGCTCTCCCAGCCTATCAACGCCTCATCAGGGCTCCATCTGACCTCTGCAGCTGAATTTAACGGCTGATTAACGCCATGTTCGACGGGTCACCTTCATTGGACAGACTTTCTGTTCTAAAGCGGAACTAAAATAATGAACAGCGAATATACAATTAAATATCAACCAGCGCCCTCCTGATAAAGCCGTGACTTGGTGTCCTTATGGTCACCTTAAGGTTCAGCAACCTGAAGACAGAGGATGCTTCCTCCAAGGAACTTGGGAGTTCAGGGGATAGCGATGTTACCTGGTAGGAGAGAAAACCAGGTTCGTCTATGGCCCTGGAGGACTGGATTTGGGCAGCCCTGGTGTAGAGCCTCAGGGTGTAGGACTTGGGTTGGACTTGATACTGACTTGTGTCATGTGCTTGAAGTTGGCCACAAGTGCTGAGCCACGCGCCTGCTTGTCTTGGCTGCTATGATCCCCGACAGGAGCTTCCATGTTGTCCTGAGACAGTGTTATTGCCCGTCCCCCGGGACATTTGGTTTATTGTTTTTACCGCTGTCTTGCAGGTCCTACCTCGACATGCTGAAGGTCATCATGTTTAGCTACCTGTTCTGGTTTGTCCTCACCATCATCTTCATCACGGGCACCACACGTATCAGCATCTTCTGCATGGGCTACTTGGTGGCCTGCTTCTATTTCCTGCTCTTTGGTGGCGAACTGTTGCTAAAACCAATCAAAAAGATCCTGCACTACTGGGACTTTCTGATTGCCTACAACATCTTTGTCATCACCATGAAGAACATTTTGTCTGTGAGTTTGGCTGGGTTTGTTTGTTTTTAGTTTATATATCTATCTATAAAACACACACACGCCTCCCTGTACTGCTATCTTTGTGAGGAATTCCATAGTCATCATGCTTTACCCAGCTTCCTACCCCAACCCTGACCATCCCAACTAACCCCCGATCCTCACGCTAACCTAAACCCAATTCTAACCTCAGCCTTAAATCCATGCTTTAACCCCCAAACAGTCATTTAAAGTTCTGAGGAGCAGTCAACATGTCCTCACTTCTCAAAAATGTCCTCACTTTGCTAGTAGAATGCAGATTTTGGTATTATGTAGTAAGTACACAGACACATATATATTGTAATACTGCCACCTATAGATCATTTGCTTAAACGGTTGTTGACAAAGACGTACAAATAAATGTGTAACATAAGATATTGTGTACGTGCCACAATGACAAGTGGGTGTTTTTTCTTTAGATTCTGGCTTGTGGTTACATCAACTCTCTGATGGTGAACCACTGCTGGTTGATTCAGCTGTTCAGCCTGGCCTGCACCATCAAAGGTTACAACATCAACAACATGCAAACGTGTGAGTATTTTACCTTTTTCGAAGTGAAGTAAATGGATGAAATGGATCAGATCGACTGTGTCTGATCGCCACTGGCGTTGCAGCCGAACAAATCTGCGATCTGCCGAGAAATGAGGCCGGCATCATCTGGGACAGCATCTGTTTCGCCTTCCTGCTGCTGCAGAGACGAGTCTTCATGAGTTACTATTTTCTCCACGTGGTGGCCGACATCAGAGCATCCCAGATTCTGGCATCCAGGTAGGGAGCGGGAAGAAGAAGGGGTGAAAGGAAAAGAAGTAAAGCTGCTCCTTGTTTGAAGGAGGGCCGCTTTGGTGACGGTCCCTCCGCTTGGTGGGTTTGCTGCACAGATTTATGCTGATGCCGTTGTGTGTTGCAGAGGAGCTGAGCTTTTCCAGGCCACTATAGTGAAGGCGGTGAGAGCCAGACTGGAGGAAGAGCGTAAATCTGTGGAGCAGCTGAAGAGACAGTGAGCCTTGAATATCTGATTTATTTGATCCAAGACCCTTTCATTTTAACGGCATCCATTTGTCTCTGACATTGGAAAAGATGCTACTTCTATAGATCTAAATTATAAAACAAGATTGGTGTGTTTGTTTGTTTTTTGTGTAATTTAGCTTTAAGCACATGCTAATGGCAGCTATGATATCCTTAATTACTCTTCCCTTTTAAGCTGGAGTCAACTCTTCCTGTGTCCATTTCAATTAAATGGGCATTTAGAGTGTCAGTAGATAGAAACCATTTATTTCTTAACGGGGCTTTTATTTTGAAATCTTGACAGGAAATCTGTGACATGTTCCCACGTATGCTGTTTCCACAGCAAATGTAGATATTGGTTATTATGAATAATATATTCATATTATTATTGTGCATTTAAGTGATGTATTATGTCAAACGTTATATCAGGCCTGACCAGAATATGGTAAAAAAAACGTCTCCGTGATGTCATGCACTTATGGTGATCTCAGGAGTTACTCACTCCGATAATATCTACTCACTTACTCTAACAAGCACTCTGCTACGACATGCACTAATTTCCACGTGCAGTCTCATGGGTCGTTGGTGAAGTTCCTCTTTGTCGATACACTCTTTTTGCTTTCTCTTTGATCTAATCAGGATGGAGCGCATTAAGGTGAGGCAGCAAAAGTTTAAGAGGGGCAAAGAGAAGATGCTGAGCATAGCACAGGAGTCTGGAGATGGACAGACCCTCATCCAGCCTGAGGACGATGATGATGACGATGATGGTATGAGGGCAGGTTGGAGACGGTGTTACATGGTAGCGCTCGAGGGGGTGGAAGTGTGTTTGGGTTAGCTTAAGATAGTACCATAAGCTGTGCTGTTGTGTGACTAATAATTTCTTAAAAAAACAACTGAAGTGAAGATATTCCTTGGAGTTTAGCCACAAATACATTTTCTTATCCAATTTTGCATTGCTGTATTTGTGAAATTTTAGGAGCGCATCGAGCGAAAGCCAAGACCAAAAAAAAGCAGTGGTGGAGGCCGTGGGTTGACCATGCTTCCAGTAGGTTGATGCTCCAACCCTCCTTTTTCTCTTCCTCCACTCTCATTGGCCCTTGTGTCCTTGACCAGAACGTTGAGGATTCCAATACTGACCCAGGGCTCTGAAGGCACCGACACAGTAGTGGCGCTCCATCCAGTCTTTAGTCCTTTTCTGTCTCTATTTAAGGCCCCACGTATGTAAAGACGGCACAAACAGCGTGAGGAGAAATACAGGAAGATGGTATAGAACCGTCGGCATGATTGCAGAGCAGGGCTGCCTTAAATAGACAAGATGAGGTGATGAAGAAAGAGAAAATCACTAATGGCTGGAGGTTGGTACTTGACACTGCTGAAAACAAAAATGTGAACACCGGACTGATCTTGGGAGCCTGCAGTATGGAATCGCTCTGTTGTTAAACACTGTCACGCAAAGACATGAATGTGAACCTGCCTTTATTCTCAGTACTGGAATAAAAGGATCGAGGGTTGATTCATTCTTTGTACGTGGACATGACAACCAAACAGGTGTGAGCCACGAGTCAATAAAAGAAAGATTGAACCTCCGGCGCACGTCTCTTATCGCATAAATACACAACAAACGTAAACAGTGGCTGCCTGTTTGGTAGGGTCTTACGCTGTTCTCTGCCCCCAGACGACATTTGCACCTCCGTTTAATCATCGTATCTCTGTCATTTGGTGTTTCATCTTTATTTGCCAGCATCCACCCTCACCTAAACTGCTCACTGTGGTTCTGTTCAAGGACATAAGTCAGCCTTGTTAATCCTATTGCTTCTGACACGTTACTAATCCAGCCAGGAGTCACTGGCTCTGTCAAATAGCTTGAAGGTAACATCGCTTGGTATGGCAAAGTCTTCAGTGCCGTGGACGGTTTCCCTTGAGTTTCCTTCTTAGAGCTGCTAAATGTCGAACGCTTTCTGCTTTTACCATCTCATCCTCTCGTTCAGAGTTGGTTTCTAAAAGTCAAACTTACTAGAGAGTCGATTTTAGAGTTCATTTGTTTTGAATTGCTTATTTTGAAGGTAAGTGTTTTGAGTTTTCCTCTTTTCAAAGCTTAATGTAAAAACGGCAGCTTCCTTTGGTGCGTGTACGTCTACTGTTTTTATTAAACGTGCCTCTTTACGCTCCCCTCAGTGGTTAGAAGCGGAGACTATTACTTATTTGAAACTGACAGTGAGGAGGAAGAGGAGGATGAGGAGAAAAAAGACGACGACTCGCCAAAGAAGTCGGCATTCCAGGTGAAGTTGAAGCCAAGCTTCCGGATCCGTCTCTGTCCCAGCTCCTGAATTAATTGGATTTCTCTTTGCTAACAAAGTCAGTCGCCGATGTCGTCGACTCATTTTCGACTAACCCTCTCTCGCTTTGTTGTCCTTCTAGCGGGCTATTGGAAAGTTTGTCTCTGCTCTTCTGGCTTTGCCCAAGTCTATCATTAAGCTGCCTAAATCTATTCTGCAGTACTTAATCAAAGCAGGAAAGGTGAAACTCTGTCCATTTAAGTCATAATTAGTGCCGCTCTGCCTCCTCGGCTCATGTTTGGTGCTCTGAAACTATCAGATCTCATCTGCATGAACTTTGTTTTGCTCCTGGTTGTGTTTTTGCAGTGGTTTCGGCCTCATTTGTGTGATGGTTGCGTGTTTATAAACTGTAAACGGGGCTCAGTTTTGACCCATCTTCAGAGTTCTTCTTTGCTTTTTATCGTGACAACTGCTTGAATCTTTCTCTTCTATTCTCGCTTTTGCTTGTAGTCATTTTTCCTTCCTGAACTTCATGTCATATTTATACTGGCGCCTTCCTCTCCAGTTTTTGTATCACGCCTGGATCACAGACCCCAAAGCCGCCCTGAGGGCGCGAGGCAGAGAGAAACGCAAATTTTGGAAAAAATACACGAGGGGAGTTCGACGCCATAGAAGCAAAAGAGACGGTGAGCAAGGTGGAATGTTGGAACGCTAATTCTGACCACCGTTTGACCGCGGGTGCCTTCTGTTTTTGTACCTGTTCAGCAGGTCATGCGACCATAGAGGTCGGAGAGCTCTCAGATACTCAAGGGAAAGGAGAGGAGAACAAGAAGTCCGGCGGTCCTGGTGAGTAGGGTTAAAACAGAAGGATATGTCAAACTAACACCGGAAACTCGCAGTCACCGGCTCCTTTTCTGTCCTCCGTCCAATTGTCCAAAGACAACATCATCAAGCGAGTCTTCAACATTATAAAGTTCACCTGGGAGCTTTTTCAGACCACAGTGGACAGCTTCACCAAGTGGATGAATGACATGTGTCGGGAGTATATCGACATCTCCACTGTGCTGCGAATAGAGCGCTGCATGCTGACCAGAGAGGTCAAGAAGGTACCAGCGGACTGGAAACATGGAAGCTCCATTAGGTCCGCTTGTTAATAACTGCTGAAATGCTCTCTGTACCAGGGAAACGTACCTTCCCGAGAGAGCATCCACGTCTACTACCAGAAGGCCATGAGGCTCAACATGTCCCGCCAGGCCAGTATAGCTCAGCTAAGTGAGGATGACTCGGCCTCCGGCTCCATGAGGTTCCGGAGGCGGCGAAGAGGCTACCACATGGAGAGCCAGGACTCCACGGCCTCCAGGGACAGCATTTCCAGGTACACGGCGCTTTTTAGCTGTCGAGCATGCAATGCATCATGGGAGCTTAGACAACAGGGAGACATTTGTCTGTTAGTGTTGAATAAATGATTAAAATCTGCATCCGTGAATATGTTTTAGTACAAATATGTATTCACGCTTTAATCCAGGGAGCGTGGAGCCCATCGAAATCGACTCGTCCGCTCCGAGTTTTTGAACTTGTCTGTGTCCACTTTGCTCTATTGATGCATGTCAAGCGCTCCATTACACTTCCAGTACTTTGAATAGAAGTGTGCGTGCGAATGCAGCCACAGGGTGGACTTGGGTTACAGTTACAGCCATTAGAACTGTTTCATTACAGTTTGTCTCACTGTTCAATAAAGGAGAGACAAATTCTGTAATACGGCTTCAGCGTGACCGCAATTTGGTTAGCAAAAAGTTTTAAAGAGGAAACATAATCAGATATTCTCGTTGTCAGGAGATCTGGACAGGCCTGCGTGACGACACTGAGTTCTTTGCCATTTTTCATGTCCATGAAGTCATCAAATCTATCGTTTTCCTCCTCGTTATTGTACTGTCGGGTTACTGCAATCACTGCATCTGTCGCTCCCATCGTCTCTCAGCGCCTTCACCGAGGCAACCACGCTGTTTTCTCGCCAGTCCACCTTGGAAGACCTCGATGGGATGCCGGAGTGCATTCCTAAAACCAGCGAGCGTGCCAGGCCAAAATTGCGCAAGATGTACAGCATGGACATGTCCAACTCTTCCATGGACAGTGGCAGCAGCTTCATGTCCAGGTGCCTGGCCTCCTCATCACGCCTTTGTATTCCCACCAGCATGAACACAATGACTGCATGCGCTCTTCTTTCATTCTCAGCTAAAATCCCCTATTTTTTAATGCTTCTTCATCTTTTGCTGGAGTACATGTCATCAAGAAAGCCGAAGAGTCTGAAAAGAATGACGTTTTTATCGCGTTTTAATCCTGTTTTCTGATTTATGCATTGAATAACTCCCAATCTCAGCTGAAAACAAGCCGAGAGAGATGGGTTTGCATAAGGTTTCACTCTCTTTTCATGTTCAGTCCCACTCAAACTTTAACTCAAACCTGCCACCGTTCAGAGATGTGGGTCTGATAGGATTTTCCCACTTTCTTAGCTATATTGTGCAACAGCCCTGGTCTGCAGAGAGCTTCAAAAACACCAGAGGGATCTCTCTTCCCAGAAGGGCACACCCTTAGATACGCTACAGAACACAGTGGTTAAGCAGAGAAATGTTACACAACGGTGGAACAAGAGCTGGACATTCCACAAAATAGAGGTGGTGATGGAGGCTTCCAACAGGATCAAATCAAATCAAATCAATCTTTATTTATATAGCGTCTTATACAATCAAAATTGTTTCAAGGCGCTTTCCAAAATCCCAGGGCCTAACCCCAGACAAGCAACAGTCGCAAGGAAAAACTCCCCTTTAACAGGAAGAAACCTTGAGCAGGACCAGGCTCATGTAGGGGGACCCTCCTGCTGATGGGGGGCTGGGTGAGGAGAGGAGAGAAGAGGGAGAGGAGAGGAGAGGAGAGGAGAGGAGAGGAGGAGAGGAGAGGAGAGGAGAGGAGAGGAGGAGAGGAGAGGAGAGGGGAGGGGAGGGGAGGGGAGGGGAGAGGAGAGGAGAGGAGAGGAGAGGAGAGAGAGAGGAGAGGAGAGGAGAGAGACACAGAGCACAGAAACACACACAAAAATACACCATTTATACAACGGGTCAGCGGGGCTGGAGGTCATCATGCAGCTCCGAAGGCGGCGTTACCTGAAAAATAAATAGAGAGGGCGGGGGAGGGGAGAAGCAGAAAAACTACACAGGAATCAGCATAACTAGTCTGCTTGATGACGAGGAGGGAAGGAGAGGAGAGGAGAGGAAACCATGACCCAGTGGGGTGACAGAGGCCTGTCAGGTGATCATGTTTCCGGACCCCTGCAGCCTTGGCCTATAACAGCATAGCTAAGATGTGACCTAACGATTAGACGACCCCCTAAGTATGATAATTTGTCTATCTATGATAGTAACTGGAACTACAGAATTAGTAACAATAAGCTTTTTCAAAGAGGAAGGTTTTAAGTCTGATCTTAAGAGTAGCGATGGAGTCAGCCTCCCGTACCTGGACAGGGAGCTGGTTCCATAGCAGGGGGGCCTGGTAGCTAAATGCTCGGCCCCCCATTCTATTCCTAGAAACTCTGGGAACCACAAGTAGACCAGCATTCTTTATCAGTGAAGAAGCTCATGAAGTCTTCACCACTAAGGGAAGAAGGGATACGTGGATCTAAAACACTGTGACTCCTGGTTAATTTGGCCACAGTTCTGAAAAGAAACCTGGGGTTGTTCTTGTTTTCTTCTTCAATTAAAGAAGAAAAATAAACTGTTCTAGCCTTACAGAGGGCCTTTTTGTAAACTAATAGACAGTCTTTCCAGACTACATGATAGCTGTCTATTTTACAAGAATGCCACTTCCTTTCTAGTCTTCACACTTTCTGCTTGAGGGTCCTGATATGTGAATTATACCAGGGGGGCACACCTCCTCTGATTTACTATTTTCTTTTTCAGGGGGGCAACAGAATCAAGCGTGATTCTCAGTGAGGTTGCTGCACCTTCAGCAATAGAGTCGACCTCAGCAGGGCTAAGATTATAATGATTGATCCCTGGGGAAACACACGGTGGTCCTGGGATCAGCACAGAGATCACTTCCTTAAACTTAGCTACAGCATTATCTGAGAGACATCTGCTATAGTCAGACTGAGCTCTGAGCATAGAAGAATCCTTAATCATAAATGTAAATGTGATCAATGAATGGTCTGACAGGAGGGGGTTCTGAGGGAACACTGACACATGTTCTACCTCAACACCATAAGTCAGGACTAGATCGAAGGTGTAGTTGAAGCTATGAGTTGGTTGGTTTATCTGCTGGAGGAAACCAACTGACTCAAGTAATGAAATGAAGCCATTTCTAAAGCTGCCATTGACAACATCTACAATCTGGTGGTTTACTTTGAGTTTTATTGTTTCTACATCATAGATCCAAACATAGAATATAAACAATGATTATACTGTAAAATAAAATTGAAGACAGGATGTGACGCTGTGGAAGTCAGGATGTAGAGGAGGAGGAGGGCTTTGGGAGCTCTGGAATTGTTCTTCATCTTTTCCAGAACCTCATCCTTTTGCAGATCCATCTCCAGAAGCATTTTCTCTTCTTTTTCTTTGACACCTGAAGCTGCAGAAAAGAGAGATTGTGTTTTAGATTTCACTGAACATCATCTGAAATCTTCTGGAAGAGGAACAAAGGCGAAAGCATCTCACCTCAAGTTGGAGGATCGCTTCAGAGAGCCTCTGGAGCTCCTCTTTGGTCTTCTCCTGCTCCTCTTGCCTCGACCGTTGGCTCTCCTGCTCCAGCTCTTCCCTCATCTGGACCCATTTTTGAGCTGTCTTCTCCCACCGCTGACAAACATCAGCCAGCATCTTGTTATTGGTCTCTTCTTGAGTCAACAGCTGCCGCTTCATTGACTCTTCTTTTTTAACCATCTCCTCGTTATATTTGTGCTGCTCTTCTTCCAGCAGTTTTTTGAAATTTGTTTCTTGTCGAAAGAGCTGCTGCCTCAAGGCCTCTCTCCTCTCATTAAATCTTTTCTTCTCTCCCTCCAGCCTTCTCTCAAATTCCTCCTCGATCACAAGGAGCTTCTCATTGAAACCTTCCTCCTGCTTCATCAGCTCTCTCTTATGTCGCTCCTCTAGCTCCTGCTGCTGACTGTGGAGGGTTTCCTCCAGAGAAGCACATTTGAGGTTGCTCTCCTTCAGAGCAGCTTGTGTGCTGTTCAGCTGGGTCAGGGTCTCCACATCAGCCACAGTCCTCATGTGTCGCCTCTTCACTGCCCTACTGCCCTGCTGAGCTGCTCCTCCTTCTCTGCCAGGGCTTCTCTGAGGTGCTGGACCTCTTCCCTCCAGGTCTCCATTGATAATTCCAATGGTTCTTGCTCTGCCTTCAGCTGCTGAGTTCCTCGCTGTGCCATTGATGCGTCTGCTGGTCACCAGTGTGGTACAAGAGTGTTGAGCTCCTCAGGCGTGTGCTGAAAGAGATAGACCTGATGTGTTTGATACAAAGGAGATCAAAGACAACAATGGCAACTTAAGATCAAAGAGAAAAATGCCAACTGATTAAACCAACTGACCCAAGTAATGAAATGAAGTCATTTCTAAAGCTGTCACTTACAACATGTACATGCCTATTAAAGTCTCCAATAATAATGACTTTATCTGATCTAAGGACCAAGTCAGATAAGAAGTCAGAGAACTCAGATAGGAACTCTGAATGTGGCCCAGCAGGGGGCCGATATACAACTACAAACAAAAGTGGCTTTTCTGTCCTCCAGTTCAGATGGGTGATGCCAAGAGTCAGGCTTTCAAATGAACTGGAGCCATGTTTTGGTCTAGGATTAATTAATAACTTGCAGTGATAGATTGCTGCCACTCCCCCTCCTCGACCAGTAACACCAGGAATATGATCATTATGATGGGTAGGAGCAGTAGATTCATTTAAGCTAACATACTCCTCCTCCTGAAACCAGGTCTCAGTAAGACAAAATAAATCAATGTGATGATCCGCTATCAGGTCGTGCACTAACAGGGATTTACACCAAAGAGATCTAATATTTAACAGTCCACACTTAATTGTGATATTAGTTTCCCCAACTTGTGCTTTGGTATTCATTTTAATAAGATTATGGTGATTGACCGCTCCCCTGCTCTGTGCTTGTGAACTTTTAACCGTGGAACAGAGACTACCTCTATAGTGTTAAATATGTTATTGTTGGTGGATGAGGGTTCTATGGAAGCAGCAGAGAGGTGTGGAAGACTACAACTCTGCATCCTGGTCTGGACCCTGGATTGTCAGGTCACTTTGGGTCTAATAAAATTAGCCAAATTACTAGAAATGAGAGAGGCACCATCCCGTGTGGGATGGACACCGTCTCTCCTAATCAGACCAGGTTTTCCCCAAAAAGTGCTCCAATTGTCTATAAAGGCCACCTGGTTTTCGGGGCACCACCGTGACAGCCAGCGACGGAGCGACGACATGCGGCTCAACATCTCATCGCTGGCCAGATTGGGGAGGGGACCAGAGAATGCTCCGGAGTCCCACATCGTTTTTGCGTAGCTGCAAACTGACTCTATGTTAATTTTGGTGACCTCCGACTGACGAAGCCGGGTGTCGTTCGCTCCCACGTGAATAATAACTTTACCAAATTTACGTTTACTACGATTGGCTTCTGTGTCGCCCGCTCTGGCCCCCGGAATGCACTTACCTATGGTCGCTGGAGTCCTGCGAACCGTCACCCAGCCGCCCTGGCTGCTGCCGGGGGACCGCTAGCTGTAGCTACGCTAGGCGGCTCCGCGGCAGCTAGCTTCTCCTGGCTACCTGACGCAACTCCAGCTAACTCCAAGCTGCGGAACCGCGTCTCAAGCTCATTAAGTCTCGCCTCCATAGCCGTAAATAAACTCCACTTTCTGCACCTCGTCCCTTCACTAAAGGAGGCAGAGGAGTAACTAAACATTTCACACGCTGAACAGACAAAGACACCGGGTGAAACAGACGGTGAGGCCATGCTAACGCTGATAATCGGCAGAGCCCTGTATTTGTTTAATATGGGTTGTTTCGCACTGTTGTTATCAGGTGACTAGAATGTCCCAAGTGTTCAAATTTTAATTAAAGTGAATACAACACACCAAGTGTTCAATATTAAGTGAATACAACACACCGTGCACAATGCAACCAACAAACGATTGCGAAGACAGGAAGTGACGCAGTACGTTACCAGGAGACCGAACACCTGACTGACCAGGAGCAAGAGCGGATGAGAGTAATATTAAGGAGCTCTAGAAATTTGTGGTACTGTTTACAACATGCCTCCTGTATGTTTCCTGGGTTTGAAGTACTGGGTATTGTTGTGGGATAGAAGCCTTTTCTCACAAATGAAGACATCCAAGCCTGACTAAATTTAGCAAAAATATACACGTCGTCAGCAGGGAAATGCAAAGCAAACCAATGAAAACAAGGTCAACACAAGCTACGAGCTTGCGACCCATCCAGGGAGAAACCTGCATCTTACTTGAAGGCAGCTGGGGTATACAGTGTTCTACCTTACCAAGGCAGTTCTGGCGTAGCTTGGACTTATGTTTTGGGTCAATATCTTGCTGTAGAATAAACCCCCTGACCAACCAGGGCTATGTTGGTGGGTACGGCAGAATTCTGTGGCCGCCATTTTGGTTTCGGGATACCTCTCGCTCTCTACGGGTCGCTGACCCTGGATAAAACAAAACTGTCCCAAACCATTATAGGTGATGGCACACAGAGGAACCCAGCCAACCATCAGCGGGAGGGTCCCCGCATACCAGCCTGGTCCTGCTCAAGGTTTCTTCCTGTTAAACTGGAGTATTTCCTTGGGGGTCAGGCATCGGGTTTGTGTCTAGCACACTGTTACGCCACTATTAGGCTGCGCTTAAAGCCAATGTCCTGTGATTCTGCTGTGGATTCGGGTCTTCCTTTCAGAACTTTCTTCCGGTTCAAGGTGCGTTTTGATGGCAAAGCACCAAACATTTTCTAAAACTCTTGACCAATAGTGTATGTTTGGTGCTGCTAGAGGTAGCATCACGCTTTGGGGCTGTTTTACTGGGGCCTTTGGAGGCAATTATGATTTGGCCCACTGGCTCAGCGAGTCCTGAATCCCATGGAGCAACTGTGTGGTCCGAAGAGGGCGGAGCACAGACGATAGCCCTGATCTGACGCATTCGTTTATGGGTTTGCCAGCATGATTTCTCTGGATTATTTTCAGCTCTTTTTTTTACATTCAAAATAATCAAGTCACTGGGTTGAGTGGCAAATCTTTTTCAAAAATTGATTATTATTGGACGCGAACACACCTTCATCCTGTATTTCCTCCTTGCAGCGAAGCCACCCAGTGCGTGACTCTCTACTCGCGTCAGGGCACCACAGAAACCATAGAGGAAGTGGAGGATGAGCAGGATCAACTGGAAGACAAGGCGCAGGCTCCCTCGGAATCCCAGCAGTTTGATGATAGTCAAGCAGCCGAGTACAGTCCATGGAGTGATGGAGAACCCAGAGAGATGGAGGAGAGGGAACAGGAAGGACCAAAGAGCGAGGAGGAAGCAGAAGGAGCCCCGGACCAGGAGAGCAAAGAGACAGAAATGCCTCCCTGGGGTCTCCCCCTTGGGGTTGAAGAGGCTGAATCTGCTCTTTCTGCCCCAGACAAAGAGTTCACCACTGAGAGTGATGATGGGGAAGAAATCCGAGACTTTTTGCAGACTGAAAGAAAAGCAGGTCTCCTCTACACACCTGACACAGACGCTTCTAAAACCTCCGACACCGATGTGCCTCCCAGCTACAGCAAGGCCGTCAGCTTTGACCATCTCGTGGTTAGCGACGACGACGACAGCGACACGGACAGAAGGAGACGGATGATCATGACCTCGGACAGCCGCTCGGACAGCAGATCAGACATCATGTTGCCTTCCATGACCACCGAGCTGACGGCCAGCGAACTTCTGCTCAACAAGTAAGTGCGCGTCTCTTTGGAATACATCTGCATTTTGTTCTTTTTTTCTTCCATAATCAATGTAAATTTTTCCAGAATGTTTTATGATGAGGAGCTGGATCAGTCGGACAGATTCTACCGAAAGCAGCCTCTGGTCCTCCAGCTCTGCTACGCGCTCTACAACATGCTAGTGGCTCATTCGGAGATGGTGTGCTACCTGGTCATCATCATAAACCACATGGTGTCGGCCTCCTGTGTCACTCTGGTCCTTCCCATCACAATCTTCCTGTGGGCCATGCTGTCGGTGCCCCGGCCCAGTAAGCGCTACTGGATGACCGCTATTATTTATACAGAGGTAAGGTCGCCACATTCAACACCTGGCACTTTTTGACCGTAACAATGTCCTCATAGGAGGTAAAAAATCCACATCTGTCTTTCCAGGTCACTATCGTCATCAAGTACTTCTTCCAGTTTGGCTTCTTCCCTTTCAACCAGAACAAGATAGATAAGAATAGACCGTATCACCCTCCGAACATCATCGGCGTGGAGAAGAAAGACGGTTATGTCCACTACGATCTGGTCCAGTTACTGGCTCTCTTCTTCCACAGATCCATCCTCAAGGTAACCCCAAAGACAGAAGATTGTTCCTCCATTAGTTCACGCTCGCTGGCTGATATCTCCCGGAGAACAACGAGGCATCGTTGGCCTGATCTGAATATTGCACGCGTATTCCTGTCTTTCTGTCTTCCATCTCTGTCTCTTTTCCCCGTCTCCAGTGCCACGGTCTGTGGGATGAGGACGACCCCAAGCGAAAAAGGGATCCCTCCGCTCAGAGCGAGTCAGAAGACGAGAGTAAAGAGAGGGAGCAGCAGAGCGACAGGGAGACAGAGTCCGCCTCCTCGGTGATCAGCGAGAGCAGAAGCTCCTCCCACACCTCCAGATCGGTAAACTTGGGGACAGCCACCGATCTGGAGCACATCCAGGTGCACGTCCCCCAGCAGCAGACCTACCAACGCCGCCGGAGCTCCAGCGGAGGCTCCCACATTTCCCACAGGTCTCTGCACTCTTCTGCGAGGTCCAAGAGAGGTGAAGATTTCTCTGCCTGGCACTTATTTGTTTCAAAAGCGAGGACACTCATATTGCTAGCGACATGTCCCTTTAAGCCACACACAAATCCATGACACAGTTCCTCCAGAATATACTGGTTTAAATTCAGGTGTTTCTGATCATGCCTGCCCATTTCCTTGAGGTTATTTACACCCCACCCACTTGTAGAACAAATACAACAAATTTCCTTGCTTGAAAGGGTTCCTTTTGTCAATTAGATTAAGTTTATCTTTATTTTCTGCGTGCGAGTGCATGTTGAGCTGAATCATTTTAAATATTTGATCCGGAGAGCTGAAAACCATTTCAATTTCTTCACGTCGGCCCGCGGATGCCCGTAAATCTCTGCCCGTATTTGTGACTCCGTGGGTCGCCACGGGTAATTAACCCCCTGAAATGTAAATTGTTTCCACAGGAAGCATCGCTTCCAAAAACAGCAGCCATAAGGATGGCAGCGAGACTGGAATCCATCAGAAGAGCCGTAAACAGATGGTCATGGAGAAGCTGAGAGAGCAGCTCTTCAAAGGAAAAGTGTTCCTGATGAAGCGGTACAATGAATCATGGCCGTTTTATTCAATTTAAGGCATTTGCTCCGTCTGTGCACCGTGTCCATTATGACTCTGCGTAATATTTGTAAGTGCTGTTATTGACTCGGTGCAAGTGTTGTGTTTTTTTTTACACTGCCTGAAGCACCCAGACATTTTATGACTTTTACGCTTGTTTTCATCAACTGAAACCTGTAAATTCTTAAACTCGGGTCTTCTCTAAGCCTTTGAACTCTCACCCAGGACGTACTCGTCCGGGACTGAGCTGGTCCGATTCGGCAGCAGTAACAATGAGTTACAAACGGTGCAAGACGGGGAAATTTGATTCTCGAAATCAGGTTTAGTGATTCATTAACACATCAAGAATGAAAATACTCCCGAGCGCTGGCAGCCAGAGGACACGTTTCCCTCAGCAGTTACTAGATTTCAACATTTTACAAGTAACATGCGCGTGGTTCTGTGCAGGAGCAGCTGAGTGTTCGTCACAGGTGGGATCGGAGTCTCATACTGTCTTTTCTTCGTCGTAGCTCCATGGAGATCTACCTCCCTATGAAGAAGTTCTTCCATAATTTGATCCATCCGGAGTACAGCGCCGTCACAGACGTCTATGTGCTGATGTTCCTTGCTGACACCGTTGACTTCATCATCATTGTGTTTGGATTCTGGGCCTTTGGAGTAGGTCGTACTATAAAATGAGGGTTTACTTCACCTTCTCCCTCGCGTGTAGACACACTGGTTTTGCTTTTTTCTAGAAACATTCAGCAGCGGACATCACGTCGTCCCTCTCAGAGGATCAGGTGCCCGGACCTTTCCTGGTCATGGTTCTGATCCAGTTCGGGACCATGGTGGTGGACCGCGCCCTCTACCTCAGGAAGTCCGTCATGGGCAAGGTCATTTTCCAGGTCATCCTGTTATTTGGCATCCACTTCTGGATGTTCTTCATTCTTCCAGGAGTCACAGACAAGTAAGTGTATATGAATTCATCATTCTCTCTTTCTTTTATTCTTTGTAACGGAGTCTCGATTTTGCATTTTATTAAAAGTCTCACGTCCTTTCCCCTCTCACAGGCGCTTCAGCGAGAACATAGTGGCTCAGATGTGGTATTTTGTCAAATGCATCTACTTTGGATTGTCGGCCTATCAGATCCGCTGTGGTTATCCTACCCGGGTCTTAGGAAACTTCCTGACAAAGAGTTACAATTATGTCAACCTCTTCCTGTTCCAGGGGTGAGTTATGTTGGGGAAAGGTCATGTGACCCAGATGGCCAAACAGGGCCAGGGATCAGGTCATAGGTTAACAGTAGCCTCTGGATGGAATAACTTGGAAATGACCTATTTTTCCATCTTAGAAGTGCATGTATCTTTTCCCTTTGTATTAAAATCCCTTAAAATAGGACATCAAAAGCCATAGCCAGCTGTGTTAGAGTTGTGAAACTTCTCTACCGTTTGCAGTTTCCGCCTGGTGCCGTTTCTGACGGAGCTGCGAGCGGTGATGGACTGGGTTTGGACCGACACCTCACTGTCTCTGTCCAGCTGGATCTGTGTGGAAGACATCTACGCTCACATTTTCATCCTCAAATGTTGGAGGGAGTCTGAGAAGGTGCCGGAGTCGCCACGTAGCAGAGCCGAACGCTGAAAAGCTCCACGGTACCGTACAAACCTGCGTTTTCTTTTATCTCCCTCCGATGCAGAGGTATCCACAACCACGGGGACAGAAGAAGAAGAAGGTGGTGAAGTACGGGATGGGAGGGATGATCGTGGTGCTGCTCATCTGTATCGTCTGGTTCCCGCTGCTCTTCATGTCCCTCGTTAAGTCCGTCGCGGGAGTCGTCAACCGACCCCTGGACGTTTCGTTCGAGATCACCCTGGCTGGTTTCCAGGTGCGGCTGCACTCTTTCCCACCCAGGAATCCGCGTCTTTATCTTCCATTGGCGTTTCAGGAAGTGTGCGTTTTGTGCGTAATTATGAGGGATTCGGTGTAACACAAGGCCTCCTCTTCCCACAGCCCATCTTCAGAATGAGCGCTCAGCAGAACCAGCTGCTAAATGTCACCGAATCAGAATTTCAAATATTTTTGCAGAAGTATAGCCTCGATGATGTAAGTACAACATCAAAATGTGTGATTGGCAGAGAAACTGTCACATTTGCCAGTGTTGTAGTAAATCTCTTTGCCTCTGATGCTGTCAGGCGGCCTTGCAGTGGCTGGAGGGTTACACCTCGGAGGACCTGTGCATCGCACAGCTGAAAGGCAACTCCAACTCTTTGTGGACCATCAGTCCGCCCAGCAAGGAAAACCTGATTGCAATGTTGAGTTCTGACAATGAGGTGCTCATCACCGTGTCCTGGTCTGTGCAAAGGTACAAAATACCAACACGTATCATCGCTGGTGTTATTTGGGTAATGTAACGACGCGAAATGAAGTAGCCAGTTTGACAGGCAGGTTTTCCGTTTACCAGCTTTATTGGTCACAGAACATATAGTGATGATTTTTTTTGTTTTGGGCGCTGTAGAAAAAAAAATGAAAATGACATACGACTGACATGCACGTCATGCTAGCTCGGTTGCCTGTTCAGGATGATGTTTTTTCCCTGTGTCGCAACATTACCAGCATCATATTTTACTCTTTAACTCAGCGCACATCGACCCGGTTCTACGAGGCCTCTTACCCAGCCGGGTGTTCTGTCCTACCGGGTAGACATCCTTTCATAAAGAAGACTGGGTCCCAGGTAGGAGACAAGACCCGGCAGGATTATGGGCCTGGTAGGACTGGGTTGGTGACCGCTGCTTTAATGTAAACCATCTGTCCTGCAAGCTTTTATTCAAACTTGATGTTGGCATGGGATCTCCAGGAACTTAGCTCTTGGTGCAAAGGCTGAAACAGCTTCAGGAAAAAGAGTCACCGGACTGGACAAAGAGACCAAGGACAGCCTCGTACGGCTGCTGAAGGGGGAAGGAAAGAGCTCTCCAGTGTGAGTGTTTCCAAAACGGTTGTTTTTAACCAGAGCAAAGATATCTGATCTCTTTTTTTCTTTTACTGTGTATAAGATGGATCGTACAAGGATGAGATGGTGTTATAGATACCAACTGTTTCCATCTGTAATTGATCTTTTGATTTGTGTATAGGATCCTAAACGATATCTTCCCTCGTTATATTCGAGCTCCCAGCGACTCGGATGCCAAACCCGTTGACGAGCTTTATAAAGGTTGAGCCCGACACCTACACATCAAAGGCTTCCATTAAAACCCATACGTAGCAGACTGGATGACACTTGCACTGTCTTCGCTTCTCTACCTCTGTAGATGGTAAAATGTTCAACATGTCCTTGAACTTGGAGCAGGCCAACGTCGCTGGTCACATCCAGAAATGGTGGATCGTTAACCAGAGGGAACCTGGCCTGATCAAAAATTCTCAAGAAAAATTTGAAGGACTGGAGGTCTACATATTCAGCGATCAAGTCAGCCCGCCCAGTCTGGGCTTTCTTGCTGGATATGGGTACGTGATGACATTTTACTCTCGTCATTTTTTAATGCTGACGTGGAAAACATGGCTACACTAAAGCCAGTGTGGTGTATTTTTATTTTGAGGAAGAGAATTCTGAGAACAGCACATAAGAATCTAAAGCAGAGATGTCAGAACTCATTCCTCAAGGTCCACAATCCTACTGTGTTTTCACACATACTGGGTAGGCCTGAGGTTCTACTCGCTTTTCAGAAAACCCGGCTGGATTGTGATCCGCGAGGACTGGGTTTTGGCACCCCGATCTGAAGAAATATTAGATGGATTGATTTTTCTTTTAATGTCTTTGCTGCTCAGGATCATGGGCCTGTACGCCTCTGTAGTACTCGTCATTGGCAAGTTCGTGCGGGAGTTTTTCAGCGGTATTTCCCACACCATCATGTTCGAGGAACTGCCCAACGTGGACCGCATCCTCAAGCTGTGCACGGACATCTTCCTGGTCCGAGAGACGGGCGAATTGGACCTGGAGGAGGACATGTACGCCAAGCTGATCTTCCTCTACAGGTCTCCAGAGACTATGATCAAGTGGACCAGAGAGAAGACGCAGTGAAACTGACCAGTGTGGACATCCCATCCCCGGGGTGAGACACCCTTCGGTCCTGAGAGGCTGCTGAACACCCGAGGACCAACTTTGTTCTCTTCCTCTGAGCTCTGACTGCAGCGAAACAGCGGGAGCGTCACAGTTTAACACCCCTTTGACTTAAAAACTGGTCTTTTCTACTATTTATATACTATTAGACGTAGACAGATTTGCTGGTGCTGTATTAATCTCACTACAACCAGTGGAAAAAAAAAAAAAAAAAAGGTGAGCTTTTCTCTTAGGAGCAGTTTCTAACAGAAAAAAGTTTGTTTTATAAAAAGCAAATGCACATAATTCTGGCTACTCTTTGGGCGTACTTGTAATATTTTCACACACACACCCGGAGGAGAAGCGCAGTCTGAGTGCAGTTAACCTTTAAGGGCTTCTCTTTGTCGAATAAGGGTACGGAAAGGACGACAAACATCTGCGCGCTCAATCTGGAACTCCTGAATCGTGGGACTGTGCAATACCAACGGGTTTTTGAAGGATGCCGGTTCTGACAAAGAAACATAGACATTCACTTTAAAACAAGTCTTTGGAGATATTAAAAAAACAAAACTATTTGCCTTATTTTATTTGTATATGAACTCTTGTCAACTACACGTATTTCTCAGGAAGAGCTGTTTTCACAGAACAGATGTATGTAATAAAATAACATAGGTTTGACACGGCATGGCATGACATTTAACATGGATGTTCCGGCTGGCGCTAGGTATGTTTACAGACGATGTATAAAGAAAGTCGGTGCATCACAGCGGTCTGTTTTCCTCACAGGAGATTCGTTGCCAATCATCAACGCGCTGAGTAGTTCTGAACAGGAAACCAGCAGAGGTCTGATTTTAGAACCGAGGAACGTTGTCAAGACGCGGGAGGAACGTTTCAGCCCGGGAGAAGGGCTGAGAACCCGAGTCCTTTACTCCAAACTATGCATTCGACTACATCGTAGCATGAAAGAAGAAAAAAAAAAGCCTAATTATTGTCATGACTTGTTTTCTTTACATGTACATAAACGGACAGCTGAGGGCGAAATGAAATGTGAAGGTGTAACTATTAAGAACTATGGTGTAAGAGCGCAGAGACCTGCAAATAAAAGATGTGGAAGCGTGTTGAGACTCGGGTGGCTGTTTGTGGGCCCCACCAGCATCTTTACAGTAATGCTGGATGTTCCATCGTTGGGAGGTCCTCCTGAAAGAGGAAGAGTGCTCAGGAAGCTTTGCAGCCACCGGTCGCCTCTGATGTGGAAACTGTGTCTCCTAATGCATTTAAGAAAATGTACACAGACCATCAAAACGTTGCACAACGGAAATGTTTATTGATGCAGGTGTCCAGTTTGGGAATCCGCCGTTTTGACCCACGACAGCCGAAATTTCAAATAACACCAACAATCCCGTTACCGCGACCGGTGACGCTTTAGCATCCTTTCTGTTCGGCTTGAAATCGCAATCATCTCAAAAAGATAAATCACAAATTTATTGTTTTTTTTTGGGGGGGGGGTAGCCATCAATGGTCCCTTTTTCCACGTGTTTTTTTTCTGGAGAGATTAAAGTAGATAAAGGAGGAAAGATGAACACACCTCCAGGGATACACACTGAAACAGTCTACAGCTGGCTACAGGATGCACCACGCTTTGCTGCCCATGATGCCACAGATCCTTCTGATCACGGTCATTCTGAACCATTAATATTCACAAACGTGCACGTTGGCAGTTGATTCAGCGCGTCTCTAAACATGCATACCCACATTTAATGTTCAATGTAACATATTCAGTGGGCCCCAGCCAGGAATACTGAATAAATTAAGACTGTACAGACAAAGAGCTCTACACTGATCAACCATTGCAGGATGTTAAGATTATTTCTGATTTAATATACATACAGCAATCTTAAGACGACTCAAACGTTAGCAGAATTTACAGCTTCACAGAGACACTAAACAACAAGAGGACGTACATACAACAGGCTTTCATACATTATTGAACACTGCAGAATTTTCATTACATCTCAATCAAACACAAAATAAAAGGCTGCTTTAACTCGACTCCGCTTGCATTTCTTTCTCTTTTGCACGATAAAACTTGAAGAGCCTGGGTTGCGGGGCTCAAGCGGTTCTTTAAGGATGTTACATGGTGCACAGAGGGTGTGTAGTGATCCGTCGAGTCAAAAGGTGGGAGGCCGGCGGCTAACACAGCCCCCCCTCATACTCATCCTCCTCATCGTTGGCGGTTTGCGCGCCACTGGCGCCACCTTGTGGAGCAGCGGGTGCTTTCTTCTTCCCTCCACCAGGTACCCTCAGCGAGATGGCCAGCTTAGCATACTGCAAAATACCAGCAAAGAACATGTGAAAACAGGTTGAAAAACCTGAATTTTCTGTCATTTTTCTATGTGTTTTCTAAACAACACATATTAAGACAGAATATGTTAATCTAAGTTTCCCAAATCTCATCAAGTCAACTATGTTCCCGTTCATCTCATTTAAGTCTCAACGTCAGCATTTCAGGTCAGGATGGATTTAGGAGTAATTTATCTTTTGAAATGACCTGAAGCCACGTTTTGTAGTTGTTAACGCCGCACAAAAACCCACAGCCAGCGGTAACGGACCACTTAAACAGCAACAAATGAGACTTAAAAGAACCTGAATGCACCAAAAGAGCCAATCTGACGCACCATATTCAGTTGAAGCCCTAAGCTACTCACGTCATTGTCCATGTACTTGAGCAATGGAGAGTTGCACACACGGAAAACTTGGTCTTCGTCCTGTTCATCATAGCCCTGTAATAGGGTCTCCATGGCAACGGAATCTTCACTTCCACTGTAGCCGGGCAGACTGGTGGGAAATCAAGTACAACTTCATTTCATGTGTGAAGGCGTCAGATCTTTGTCACACCAGTGGTATTAAAACCATATTTAATGTAGAAAACCCCTTTTAATGTGACCTAAAACAAGAATTATTTGGTTGAGAATCAAACTGAAATCTTTCCGGGACAGACGGGGATGTGGCTGTGTTGACAATGACCCAATCAATAGTTAGTGACTCCTTCCCAATATCGTTTTATAGCTCAAGCAGGATTTTACCAGGTTTTATTACTTATTATTATTCTATTGCCTCCTACAGCAAAAGGCAGGTCTGCAGGGAGCGTTGAAGAGATCTTGAGAGGCCTCTGAAGAAGGCGTCTGAAATCTGACAGATCTGGAGTGCTTTTGCAAAGAAGAGTTGCCAAATATTGTCCAGTTAGGATGTGCCACAGAGGGAGGGGGCGCTGCAATGGTGTTAGTTAAAGATCGTGCACATTTGTGCAAACAGCTTAATGTAAACTGTTTCATGCCCTTTTCACCTTAAAGATTTCAGTGTTTTT
Organism: Takifugu flavidus; assembly: GCF_003711565.1. Lineage (NCBI taxonomy): Eukaryota > Metazoa > Chordata > Actinopteri > Tetraodontiformes > Tetraodontidae > Takifugu > Takifugu flavidus. The sequence goes on along the minus strand of NC_079534.1, from coordinate 12,398,112 downwards.
CAATGGAATTGTTTACATTAAAAGGTGGAAAAGGGCCGGTCATGACTGGTCTCATTTTCTTAACATCAGGAGCACCTGGTGTTTTATTGGGTAGACTTAGAGTTCCACTGTACCTGTAACTTTCTCTGACACATTTATCCGCCGCCACGTAGTCGGCTCTGTGAAGGTGAACCAGCACCTGAGCAGTTGTTTTCTAAGGAAACAAAAGGACAGAAAATGTGTAAAATGAATAAGGCATCCAATCAAAGCTCCTTCTTCTGAGTTAATGAAACACAAAGACCTACAGCTTGATGAACACATCCTAATCTGTCTTAAGTTCATTGGTTATGCTAGAAGAGCAGTTATTAAAATAAACAGCCTGCTAAGAAATACTGTATAACATATATGTGTAAAGAAGCTTTATTGTCAGTATATTCGTTTTAAGGTGCGTACAGAACCTAAACGCCACCTGGACCCACCTTAAAGCACATGGGAAAGTTCTCAATCTCCTTGTACATGTTCTTTTCTTTCTGCAGAGCGACTGCTGCTTCGTCCAGCCTGGTCGGTGCGAGAGGAGGAGGCAGATTAATGACAGGGTGCTTTGATTGCTGCAGAGATCCAGAGATGACTGAAACGTTTGGTAGGTGTAGCAATCAGACACGGTGGCAGGTGGATCTATATGGATCAATGCTGGGTGTGATCACGTTAATACACAGCTGTGACACACAGTCAAGTGGTATATAATCCTCCGTGTTTTCTCCGTCTCTTTACCTTTTCAACCTGACCAAAAGTCTGGAGGCTTTTCCCAGAAGTTCAACTGCCTGACGGAGGCGGTCCTCATTCTACACAGAATAAACAAGGATTCAGTGCAGGTGAAAAGAGATCTGCGGTTCAACCAGCATTCATTATCAGAGGAATGCCATTTCTCGCCCCAAATTCACCTCAAAGACACCAGCAGCTTTCTGATAAAGGTCCACAGCTTTCTCCAGGTTTATAGGCTCTATCAGCCTGGGGGATGAGAGGCAGTTGTTCAGAGAAAGGTAAATATACCGTGGAGCGGTCACATTTCGCTGAATATAGAAACCATTTTTACTTTCCAGCTCGGTCCAGAGCCATAGCAGCAGTGTCAGGAGTTCCATTCTCCATATACATCATACAGGCTTTCTCTATGTACTGGATGGCCTCTGGCATCTTCTTTTGCTCCTAATGAAATGCAAATGCAGCAAAGTCGTATTTCCGTTGCAGACAAATTCACCATTGCCTATCGATGATATTTCCCAATCTAAACTGCAGACAAACTCACCTTCATCATCATACCTGCCTGTTCAATAGCCCTGAGGAAAACATGGACACTTTAAGCACCGAAACACTTAAACAAGCAGAGTTTCTCTTTGCAGCCGACTTATTACTAAACGTGCGGTATACTTACTTAGCAGCATGGAACAGTCTGTAAGTCTAGTTAAGGAAATGACTAAAGGGTCCAGGGACACTGATGTCAACTCTGGACAGATCGTGGTAAGGATACGTCTTGTTTTCAGTGTGACATTCAGCTTCTTTCAGGTAAGCATCCTTTGCTTGGTCATACTGCTTGGCGTTCTTAAAACAGACAGCTAAACACGAGAACCAGGCACAAGCAAGTGGTAAACTGTCCAATATTCAATGCAAGACTTGTTTTAATGAACATCCTCGTTTCAAACGTACCTGCTTTGGAGTATTCTGACGCAGCACTGTCAAAATCCGGCTTCCACTTAGTGAAACTTGTCTTTAAGCTACATAAATTTAAAGAAAAAATACTGAATTAGAGATTCTATTGGAGGACGTCTACGTAACAAGTCAACACTGTGGCTCGTTTGTTCTGCATAATAAAGGTAACTCTCTTAAAAACGGGTCCCTTAAGTGCACGCTGATGTGATTTTTATGGACATTAAAACGCAGTGGTGGCCTTGTTCTAGCTAACAACAGCAGAAAACCAAGTTGACGCATCTTTGCATGAAATGATGACGCTTTTTTCCCCCACGACTCACCATTTTTCAGCCTTGGAAATGTGCTCATGGGCTTCGTTTATCTTCTGTGCTGCCATAGTGTCAATAAACAATGGAGACTTTTGATAGATGTGTAATACGAACGCGTTATTTCGTTGGTGTTTGGATTAGCAGGAACTCCTCCTCGGGGGAAACGTCATCCACTGTCGCAGACTACGGGTGCCGCCGAGGACAAAAAGGTCCTGGAAAAAACCCCCCACAATACTGGTGTTAATTAGCAAGAAAAACAATCTGGTTTGTTTAGCACGATATCTAATCACTGAGAGGAACGTGTTCATTTAGTATTATTCATCTTAGAGATTGAGTATATATGAAGTTTATATAGTATACAGCTTTAGCAACGTTGTTGATTTACAATGAAGGTAAATATAAATACCATTCATGGATTTCTCAAAGTAAGCAAAATCGTAGGATTTCTTTGCAGCCTGTGACTATGTGACATACTTCGAGTCTTCGATTTGACCGCTTAATTTATTGTAAATAAATAAACGGAAACGGAAGCTCCGGTGACGTCATTCGGCTTCTCGACGCTAATGGCTGAACCACAACTGAGGGCGAGTGACAAACTTTCTCAAACTTCTTTGGAGACTAAAATTAACTGGCACTAGAGGCCTTTCCTCGTTTTTTCGACAACTATTTCCCCCACCTGTCAATTTGCATTCACCAATGTGGAAATACTGATGGATCTGAGATATGACGTTCCACAGAGGGCCGCCGGTGGCGGCAGAGGATCCGCGAACGCGTCCCCGGCGCTGGGTGCTCAGTCGCGCCGCAGGAAGATACCTCCCAGGCCCGCTGACTTTAAACTTCAAATTATTATAATCGGCTCTCGCGGTGTTGGCAAAACCAGCCTCATGGAGAGGTTTACTGACGATACTTTCTGTGAAGCTTGCAAGTCAACCGTAGGTGAGGCGCGGTGGTGCGTTTACGGCACTTGGTTGGTCAACTTTTTTATTGACAGGGCTCCGTCTATTTACTGGACCAAAGCAACAGGCCGAGAAATAAATTTGTACCAATTTGCTGTGTCTAAAAGAGGTTGCGGTTCTAGGTGGAGTTAAATTAAATTAACGACATGACTAATGAGTAATTCACAAGTTGAATAATCCCGTTCAATGTTTTGAGAAGTGTTTTGATTCCCAAATGTTTAACTCCAGATAAATTTTGAAGAATAAATCGCAATTGAGCCACAAATCAGGATGCAATTACTTTCCTAAGAGACCTCTTTAGACATACATTTGCACATTACGTGTTTGACATTATATTGATTCTAGTAGTTATTACCTTCACTTGTATGCAATAATAAACGACCTCATGTAGATATGAACGGATGCAGGTTTTATCCTGCATCCCATCAAACATCTTCAAGTTGAGGTATTGGTAAACAAGCCTGTGACAAAAACAACACAGTGCAATCTCAAAATAGCCACACAGGAGCAGCTGCTATGGCTCAGTCCCAGTTAAACCCAGCAGCTTACTAATATAGCTCTGCAGTTTGAAAAGGGTGAGGAGTGTTTTTACCTGTGCACGTTTTTGCCCTTTAGGAGTTGATTTCAAAATCAAGACTGTGGAGTTGAGAGGGAAGAAGATCAGACTCCAGATCTGGTGAGTAGAAGACGGGTCGCTGGTTCTTTTCTTCTAAAACATGCTAGCTTCAATGTTTCATCCAGTCTGTACCATCAAAGTCTGCTGCTTCTTTGGTTCGTGGTTGTATAAGATAAGCTAAACACCCACAGTTGTGTGCATTAAAGACAGAATGGGTCTGATTCTGGCATTTTTATTTGTACAAATGTGTAAGGAATAGTCTGGTACATGTTGGTTATGGTAAAGGTTCTGTCCACTTTCACTCTGGACTTTTGGGGCTCACACATTTCCAGTTCGGGGTGGCGTCGTCTGAACGATCACGGCCAGAAAGAGCAGGGGAATGACCCCCGCTGTGGGCCGGAGAGTGAGGGCAGATCTGTGGGCGCCGTTACTGTTCACCTGTGTCGCATCTGTCCTGTTCACGGATGCTCCCTCCACCTGCGCAGCTCTGCATCCCCGCCCCTCTGCATCCCCGCCCCTCTTCACCGTGTGCCATTTTCATGCCGTTGTGTCATGTCTGCTCAGGGTCACGTCCTCGGCGGCTCTCGTCTCTGGGCGCCTATCTTTCCACCCGCTGTGCCTCTAACTCCGCCGTGCCGCCGCGTGTCTGTGCGCTGCTCCGCGACTAACACCACTGATTGTGACTAACATGGGGACCAGGGAGAAACTGTCTGGCTGAAAGTACAGTAGCCGGTAGAGCTCGCTCTGCCTGTTGGGCTGCTGAGATGAGCGGTAACGTTTTGTTCACATTTTGGATTTTAAAACGTGATAACATGTAGTCATGTGACTTGAGGGAATAGTGAGATATAGTGAGTACCGATGGGTGTTCATAGTACAAAATGAAATCACATTTCTCCATTTTATTGTTTCCATACTTCGTTGGCAGGTGATTATTTCTTTTTTACGAACTATTATATTGGGTCTATTTTATCCAGGGACACTGCTGGCCAGGAGAGGTTCAACAGCATCACATCAGCCTACTACAGAGGTGCCAAGGGAATTGTGCTGGTTTATGACATCACCAAGCTGGAGTCCTTCGACGACCTGCCCAAATGGATGAAAATGATTGACAAGGTGATCGGTCTCGCTGCTTTGTCCAGTATGTTTTAGAGATTTGGTTTCTGAATTGAAGCACCATTTTTTTGTTGAATAGTTGGTGCCGGCTGAAGGGTAAATGTCTGCCTGACTCCCCGACGCTGATTTCTGATGTTTTTAGCTGCTTTATTGTAGAACCACGTATCATAATTGCTGTTTATATTCCAATAACGTTGCTCGGCATGAGTGAAAAGAGGCCGCTGACGTCCTGCCTCTTCTTCTGTCTTAGTACGCATCAGAGGAGGCCGAGCTGCTCCTGGTTGGGAACAAGCTGGACTGCGAGAGCGATCGCATTATCTCCAGACAGCAGGGAGAGAGGGTGGGTTCTAAACACACACTCATCAGTTGCAGCACTCATGACTCAAACCAGCCATGAGTGTTGGCATGAGAGGGATTAAAATGAACACGCTGCATCTTCCTTTCTTGATGTAGTTTTGAGGATATTTTTACAGTTTTATTGTTGTTGTTTTTCCCTTTTCTTGTTGGTTGCAGTTTGCCTCTCGAATAAGTGGAATGCGCTTCTGCGAAGCGAGTGCAAAGGATAATTTCAACGTTGATGAGATCTTCCTGAAGCTCGTGGATGACATCATTAGTAAGGTAGAGTCTGAATGGAAGATTTCTGACTGACAGTGAAGGCATCTTAGGACGTTTTGCAAAATAATCAATGAGAAGTAAAGAAAAATCCCTTTAATACAATGTTATAATTAGGGGTGGGACATCAACATGTTTAATATCATTAATTAACAAAATGAACGCATTTGATCACAGTTTTTATTTAAACAACGAGGATCATTTGTCAGTGCACGATTTCCTGCTCCAACACACACACTCGGTTTGCATACGGCCGAATCGCTTCAACCCCACGGTGCCATTTTAAAGGGAAGCGAGCTCAGAAACCGCCGTAGCTGTTAGCGCTAGCAGCCCCGGTCAGGGGTACGAACAAGTGGCGTCCAGCCCAAACTCCATCAAATGACTGGTTTCAGAACCAACGTTAGCCTACACTCACAAATTCACTCTCAAAATGGACAGCTCTGGGCTGTAGACCCCTGTGAGTGGTGGAAGATCCAGGGTTTGAAAATGTGTCACGGGTAGCAACGCGGGTTCAACTTTTCAACTGCTGCACAGGAAGTCATTTTCAAGCGCAGTTCAACAGCGTTCTGACGCTGACAGTGGACGCATCGCAGCTTCTGTAGCAGAGGAATGGAGAAGCCAACAAGGTCACCACAATTGGAAAAGGCAGCTCAGAAACTGTGATGGCTGCAGCAAGACGCCTCCCACCATCGCTGAAGCGTCACTGCCGCCTGGCTGAGAGTGGCTACAGTGGCTAGCAACGACCCAGGAGCCGACAAGACGGCACGAAAAAGAGCCACAAGATGTTTCCAGAAGGTGGAATTCAATGCTGGTGATGATCTCTCTCAAAAGGCTGTTTTGCTGCGAACAAGTCGTTTTGAGTCCATCAGAGCTGGTAAAACTCAACTGTGAATGGCTCAAGATGGCTACTTTGCTTTAAGGGTTTAAAGGGTCTCGCAAGGGGAGTAGAGGTCTGGACCAAACCTGAGGTCCTGCTGCAGGAACGGGGTGAAAACCAGGAGCCGACGCAGGAAAAGAGCCTCCTTCCCTCTTGGTTGTCTTCAGACTGATTGAGATGAGGGAGCCCCTCGGGGACAGACAGCCCACCGCGGTGGCGGTCCAATCCAGCGGGGGCCCACTCACAGCTGTCTGTCCTGGCCCGCGTGGCTCTGATTAGCCCTGCCCCTTCTGTCCCGCGTCAGAGGCTGTTCTCAGCAGGTCACGAGCTGCCTCGAGCTCTGAATATGTCAACAAGCCAGTTTGTCTAGGTCACTGGCTGAAAGGGAGGGAGACAGGATGAGTGCGTGGGTAGCGGGAGGCCAACCGGCTCGTTGTTCTTTGCACTAAAACATTGATCCAACTGTTATAGCCTCGTTTGCAAAAGGGTGGAGGAAACTTATAAACTCCAAGTACCTTCAAAAGTGCTTAAAATGGCACTTTAGCTTTGGGTCTGTTCCACTTTGGCCAGGGAGATTTTCTTTTTCTGTTGTTTTCAGTTAAAATGTAATTAAATGTGCTTTTTACAGACATTAAAAAGACTTGAGTCCGCAATATTCACGTCTCTGTCAGTTATCAAGATTAATTACACAGCCTCTAATTGGATTCTTTTTAATGGAGTTCCACCCCTGGTTATAATGTAACTAATAAATACACTGAATTGGTTATTTGGAATTCTTTGAGGTTCTGGAGCTAAAGCAAGTGTAAACAAATGACCTTCATGCTGTTTACTCTGTTGTGGTTCCTGTTAACAGATGCCCCTGGAACTTCCCAATAAGGAGCTTTCCAACAGCGTCCTGTCCCTGCAGCCTGAACCGGAAGTGCCCCCGGAATTGCCGCCTCCTCGCATGCGCTGTTGCTGAGCATCCCAGCACGCGAAAACACACGAACCCTGTCCGCTCACACACGCAGAGACCCGTTTTGAGCAGCAGGGGGCAGCATCCTGCAGCAGTTGGGAGTTTTCTGAACTGCTGGTGTAAGTTAAGACTTTCATAACAAACCGATATAAACTGTTGTTCTTTTTTTACCCCCCTCATTTGTAAGTGTTCGTTACGACGTGTCACTAACACTTTCACCCGGGGAATCGCCCACCGTCTACCACCCGTCTGTCCACACTTGACCCCAGACTACCTCATTCTCGGGACCGACGGCACCCTTGCCGGTGCCTTTGAGGTAGGAGTCGCACAGTGAAGGGAAAGATCAAAAAAGAAAGATCGGGACTTTCATCTTGGGTTTTTTTGCTCCACACACATACTGTACATAGACTTTGCCATCCTCCCAGTTGGTTTGACATCGGTGTCATCCAGCTCTCATGGAAAAGATAAAATCCCACCTGTCTAATTTATTAATGGGTATTTTAACTGACGGACGATTTGATTCGAGGCAACATCGCGCGTGGTGTCAATGCTGCGGTGGACGGTGGCGTGGTGGCGATTATCTCAGCGTGTTCTAGGGTTATTAAAGCGGCTGGAAAGGCTCATCTGCCCTCCGTGTAAATGTAATGTTTTGCACTACAATCCACATTAGCTGGTAATGCAGAGAACGTGCAGGACCAGTACTGGCGTCGCCTCGCTTGTAGCCGCTCTTCCCCCACAGTGGTGCCGAGGTGGATGATGGGAAGTTTCCTTTAAGGGGACGGTGTTTTCCACAGGGGCATTTTCCAGAATTCCAGGCTCATTCTTGTTATTGAAATGAGTTTGGAGACTTGGTAACAATTTAAGATTAAAAATCACATTTTGTGCACATAGAATATGAATTAAAAGCATGAAATATGCGACGCTCAGTCCTTTATCCACAGACTTGCAAGGGGTCCTCTTATTTCTTGAGTTGATGGTGTTTTATGAGTTGAGATTAATAATGTAGCGTTTCGGTGCTGTAGGAAGAGTTGGACTGAGGATAATTAAGCTCGTTCAGAGGTCACAGAATCACATTTATCTTTGGAGTTGACTGACTTTCATTGTCCATATTTGTTTTAATGTTACTGTCAAGCTTAAAGCAAACACTTACACTAAGATCATGACCTTTGTACAGGCTGATCAGCATCTTTAGGTTAGGGATAAGAAATATCTACAGCCGTTTTGGACTCAAACACTTTATTTGGCCAGACTATAACATTAAGCACTAATATGTGGCCTGTAATTTAACTGCCTTTTACTAACCTTTTTTTTTTTTAAACAACTATCTAAATAATTTGGTGGATCCTTTAAGATTGAAAAGTGTACTTTTTACTTTGCCTGTTACAGGGTTTTTGGCATGTTTAAAGTGGATTTGTTATATTTATAACTTAAAGGTCTTGTTGAACTAAAAAAAAAGTGCCATTAAAGATATCTATATTTATTACCAGTCTGGTCTTGGTTCTGTGTCGTCTTTTTTTCCAAAAGGAGACCCGCGGCTGCATTATTTCACTGCAGCTTTTTCCATTTCAATCGACAAATTCGAAGTTAAATCGAAGTTTAAAGCTTAAGAAAACAGCCCTGATTTGGTCTTCTGAGCGCAGATCACCAGTCTGTTGGTGGTGGATCGAATCCTGAGGGGCACATGCGCACCACAAGTATCGAAACCTGGTCCCAAAGACAACAAGGGGTGCGCTTGTGTGGCACGGAGGCGCATGCGCCCCGTTGGAAATCACGGGCGTCGATCTCGACACCGCACCGTTTGCAGATCTTATGTCAGATTGAGCCGAGAGGACGGAGGGTCGAGGAACCGGAGACGAGATCACAGCCCGGCGCGACGGAAGGATGGAGACGGGATCAGCGGAGGAGGAAGAGGGTTCGTGAGCAGACTCGTCTCTTTCCAACTTGCGCCTCCGCTGCAGATGCAACCTGTCCATCATCCCGTCCGTCCCGGTGTTCCCCTTTAATATTGCAGCGTTTCCTCCAAGGAGACTCCGGGCAGGGAGCGCACGATGACTGCCGGCTGAACGCAGGGACATGTAGGCCGGCGCAGGATGCAATCGTCACCCAGACGAGGAAGAAGACCGAGGAAACTACCTGTTTTTCTGGTGTTGCCTGTCGGGGATCGTGGATTGATCGTTTTTTCCTGCGTCGAGCTCCCGCCGTCGGTGTTGCTGTAGAATGGAGAGCTCCAATGGCTCTGGAAGCGACACCAAACCGCAGAACCACCAGCTGGAGAAGAAGAGACTGAACCGAGCGCCGTCCCCTGCCAGACCTTTCCTCAAGGATGTGCACTCCCGCTCCACCAAACCACCTGCCATCGTACCGAAATCTCCTAAGCTGAGCAAGCAGCCGGCGTCTCTGCCCTTGGCACATCCCAACCGCAACTCCAGGCGCAACACAGCCGCCTCCAAAGAGAAAGTAGCAGCCGCGTCAAAAAGTAACGCCAAGTCCTCTGCGGCGAAGAAGCCCAGCAAGGTGGCCCATCCCGGGGCCGCTGAGCTCAAAGCGCCCCCCGTTAAACCGGACAGCCCGGTCCTGAAAAACAAGAAGGGAAAACCCGCCTCGCTGTCCCCGGGCGCTCTCAGCCATGGATCCCCGATCAGGGTGCCGACCGGGGCGCCCCTGGCCCGGGTCAGTCAAACCGACAGTAGCTCGGACCTGTCGGACTGTCCGTCCGAGGCTCTGTCGGACGAGCAGAGGCTGGCGCTGGCTGCCAGCAGCGACGCCGAGTCCGGAACCGGCTCCAGCGACCGCGATCATCCGGCGGCAGAAGCCCCGCTCCGGGCTGAAGCAACCGGTGCGGCTGCCGAGGCGCCGTCGCGCCCGCACGATGCCAAGGTGGGCGCGCTTCAGGCTCAGCCCGCTCCAGGGCCGCACGGAGGCAAACACAAGCAGGAGAAAATCCCCATAATCGCACAATACAGACTGCAGGGAAAGAAGGAGGCGCATAAAGACGAGCTGCTGCGGGAGGTGGACGATCTGAGGTCTGAAAACGACTACCTCAAGGTAGGATGGTCCTCTGGACAGGTGATGGGTGGGTGATGTTTCTCCTCACAGGACAGGTTTATGCCATGCTAATTAAGATGGAGAACAGAAGTTCCCCCGCTGGCCCCCCATCCATTATGTCCCTTGTAACCTTTCGGGACCGCCCTCCTGGCTTTGACCTTTTATTGATGGAGGCTTGTGTTGTGAAGTGCACGGGCTGCTTTTAATACTGCCGTCAAGTCGGGTTTGAGAGGTTTCCGGGCTCTGAAGATGAGATGCAGAATGCTCCTCGTCCTCACCTTCCTCCTCCTTAAAGTAGGCTGCCCCCATACGGAGGTGGGGGGGTGGGGGGGACAAACAGATGATGCAGCAAACACCCTGTGAGTTAATCATGCAGCTCTGGCTGCCTCCGTGTCCCACAGGACGTAATAATAGTCAGATGTCCCATGTGTGTTGGATTCAAACACCCTCCTACTCTCAACCCCCCCCCCCCCCCCCCCCCCCCCCTCCCCTGTCTGGGAGCCCCCATCACAGCGTCTCCAGGCTGCCGGCGTCACATGAAGACGTGATATTAAACTATTAAAGATCAATGTTCTCCGGAGATACGGGTACTGTGGCAGTTGTCGCTCTTCATAATTATCAGGCATGCTGAGCAGTTTTTGCCTGGTGAGGTAAAGTGCCCCTCATTAAGGGGCTGATCCCAAAAAACTGGAAAACAAAGTGGGGAAAAAGTGAGGTGTTTTCAGTTTGAGTCATAAATCTCAAGGCGAGAAAGGCTTTGCTTCATAAAACCAACAGTTTAGCTCCTCTTGTTATTTACACATCTGTGATTGAAAGCCCCCCCTTCCCAGGATGCTCCTGCACCGCCTCCGATTCCTCTTTCAACCCCGCCATCGATTAGACCCGTCAAGGTCGTTGTCTCTGTCCGACAGGGGTCCTCCTCAGATAACGGTCTCTGGGCCTCCTCTAATGAGGATGGATTTCATCTGCCGCCACTCTCTTCTCCCCAACATCCCATAGTTTTCAAATCAATCCCTGTAGTGCCCCTCCCCGACACACTGAGCCCTCAGGACGGGGGCAAAGTTTTACCCTTGAGCTTACTGAAGACACAACAGAGGCGCCCTTCTTTCTGGACCGGGTCCTCTGGTGATGCCAGCCGATGGTCTGTACCGTTACATCATCTCATCTCCCGTAATAACGCCAGCGTATGAACGTCATCCCCAATATTAACGTTTTATAATGCCCCTTCTTTTAATTATGGTACTACTTTGTTCTAACTCAGCCTGGTGCAGTTTAACAAAGACTTCCTGTCACTTCCGTTGGCAGCCTCAAGGGCCGAGTCAGCAGTATTTGCAGAGATACGCTCGACTACATGTCTGGAATTAATCTGTAAAAACAGCTGAAAATGTGTCCGTCTCCCGCGTCGCTCAGGATGAAGTGGACGAGCTGCGGGCGGAGATGGAGGAGATGCGGGACAGTTACCTGGAGGAGGAGGTCTACCAGCTGCAGGAGCTGCGGAGGGAACTGGACCGCTCCAACAAGAACTGCCGCATCCTGCAGTACCGCCTGCGGAAGGCTGAGCAGAAGAGCCTGCGGGTGGCGCAGACGGGCGACGTGGACGGAGAGCTGCTCCGCAGCCTGGAGCAGGACCTGAAGGTGTGCACCAGATCTGGTCGATGGTGATAATTACGAGAAAATTTAGCCTTAGCATTACCATTAGCAACCATTAGCATTCAGGGACTAAATCTCCTTTAACCTCAGTGATGTCAGTGCAGGTGTGTGTGTGTGTGTGTGTGTGTTGCAGGTGGCGAAAGACGTGTCCGTGCGCTTGCACAACGAACTGGAGAGCGTGGAGGACAAACGCAGCCGGACGGAGGACGAGAACGAGCTGCTCAGGCAGAAGATCATAGAGGCGGAGATTTCCAAGCAGGCGCTGCACAACGAGCTGGAGAGGACCAAAGAGGTGGGAGGGAATATTTATGATCCCCCAGACCATCCGTCCTATGAACGTCTGCTAAAATAAGTACAGTTTAGACTTGTTTTCAATGCTTTCCATCACATAAAACAGGATGTCTCCATTGAATTGAGACATGGGCGACTTAAGCTAGCAAATGTTTCACTCTTTTATAAATACCAACGGGTTGAACTTCCTCTTCGGCCCAGCAGGATGTCTTTAAACGCGTGAGGGGACGAGTTAGTATTGGTTCGTCTAATCAGCTGAAGCAGCAGCAGGTTGGACCATCTGCCAACAGGCAGAAAACGGGCTAATACCAGAGCCGGCGGTACGGGACGGTGGCTTTTCCGTGGTTCTGGCAGCCGCCTCTGGTCACGCATGTCGCTGGTTTGACTTCCAGCTGGCTCTGCACCGCCACGTTCAGGGGCGCGTGTTCAGGGTGACGCTCTGAAGCTGTTTATCAGCTCCACTTCTGTGGGGTTGTTTTCAGTCCTCCTTCGATCGAGCGGCTCAGACTGGGGCGGGGACGGAAGAGTCCCCGGTGGGACCGTGCTGGTGAGATAAGATGGTGCATGTTGTTTTTGGCGCACGTGTTCCTCCGCGGTTTGTCCCAGAAAAACACAAACCACCTCTGGAGCAGCGCGGCAGCACCAGACGACAACCAGAGTCTTCGTGTCTCGATTTGAAGTGTTTTGGTTATCGGAGGCTCACAAACATCGAGCTAACTAAGAGAATCCTAAGAAAGGGTCACAAAGATCAAACTCATCTCCTGAAGACAGGACGGAGCAGCGTGTTCTGTTAAGGTCCAGTATGCGTTCCCGAACCTCCCTGCTGGATTTGAGCGTGAGCAGGATTGTCGTGTTTGGGAGGTCGCCGTCGTTGTGGTGGTTGTTGATTCTCCTGAATAAACGCGCTCTCCGTTTGTTTCCCACCCGACCAAATGAGCTGTTGCCTGGTCTTATCAACCGTGACACCGGGACATTCTGGACCCAACCTGTTGTTTATTCTGAGACCCAATCGAGTTAAATGACTGAGCCCGTGTTCCTCCCGCGTCTGAGCGGCTCTTCTGAGCTCTTCTCTAGATCCAAATTCTGCCTGGGAAGAACGTGACGGCTTCCCTTTCTGTTCTCTGCCGTGGTTCCCCGTCGAAGGAGTGTAAAGGAATCTCATTGACCTAGTTAATAACTCATAGCTGCCTCCACCAGTGTGTGTGTGTGTGTGTGGGGGGGGATCTGCCGCAGTGACACACAACCAGATTGACTCGTCGTCTTCTTCTATGGGTTCCCCTACTTGCTGGATTGGTATCATTTAAACTGAAAGTTCTCCTGATTGCAGCCCTCGATGTTGCTACCTTTAAAGCAGAATTCCGGGCATCAAACATCCTGTTTGCGGCCGAACAGGTGAGAAGATTCAAACGTTGCGCCATAAAAGTGTCTGCTGCAGAAGCTCTGCAACGGACAGACGAACGGATTCTGGACGGACGCCTCCGCTGTCGTCATAAACGTGTCGCACCCACGCGGCGGCTGCACGTGGCTGCGGAGAGGCGGATGATTTTTGTCAAGGACGTTGAAAATGTGCTCGTATGTAAATCTTAACACTCAGACGATTTAATTAGAATCTTCTCCCTTCTAAAACTGATGGATCGTGTCGGTAGAAAAACACGGTGTTGATTTTGAGTGAGAGCTGAGGTTTATTGTCAATATTGGGGAAAAAACAATGATGTAACACCCGAATGGAGATATTCACATCTTCCGATCCAAAAACCTGATTATTTTATTAATGTGATGTATTAGAATTTACATTCTTGCCTCACAAAGACAACATGGTGTAAAGTTCTGAGCCCAAACGTTCATTCTGGAAAACATTATTTCTGTTTACTGATTTTGAAATTCTCCACTGAACTCAAATGAAGTGGATAAAACACCAGCTGTAGCGCGGAACGCCATCTTTATTTTACGCATGGCGAGCAGGTCGGGGTCGTAAACCGGAGCAGTGTGTGGACGGCCGTCCATGGCATTGTTGTCTCTGCTCTTAGTCTAAATAATTGATGATTTAATTATTCATTCAAATAACAGAAATGAGGATTTTTACGCATCTTTCAGCTATTTTGGGCTAAAACTGGTTCAAGACAGGAAGCCTGTAAAGCTTTACGTAAACTGGACCTGTCTGTAGCATGACACCGTTAAATCATGCTCCTATTTGAATGCTTAGAGCAGCATTTGGAGGCTAATTTTGGTGATCTGTATGTGCTTCTTTTTTCTTATTGAACCGCACTTATTTACATTTTAAATAAAGGAGGACATCAACAATGATCGATAATTTAATACAGGCCATAAAGGAAAATGCTTTGGAACCATTCTTGGCCCAGTTTGACGTCAAAATCCTCAGAAAACTGGAGACCTCCACCCAATGATATGATAATACGATCCTCCGTCTGTGCTTCTGTGGCGGCTCAGGACTCGGCTGGGGTTTGGTCGGAACGCACGTTTTCAAATCTGGCTGTCTTTGGTCGCTGGCTGCCCAATTGTAAAGACGGCGGCGTGCGTGCGGAGGCCCCGCCCTCTCATTACCCCTCTTTTGTGATCTTTCTGGCGCACACAAAGGGACAGCGAGCGGCCAAGTGCTGGTTAATGAAAAGTAGCCCGGGAGGGGGGTGAGGACGAACTCATTAGCAACCAGCTGGACAGCCCGGTGGCCCCCGCCGTCTACGCCCTCCTCCAACACGCCTTCCCTCCCCAGTAGAGAATAACAGTCTGTTGTCTGGCGGCTGTTAGCGAAGGAGAAGCATTAGTGGAGACCAGAGTGGGTCAGGCTAATGCTGCACCATCCTGGGGGCCGCAGGGCAGGTTTACGCACGTCTTTACGCCCAAAACCATTAGCACGACGGGCTCAGCCGCTGTGAACTCTTTCCTGTGTTTGACAGAAAATAACTGTTCAGGAAATCGCTATGGAAACCAAAAACAGACAGAGATGATCTCCAACAATTCTGATGTCACTGGACAAATATGCCAACTTAGCAGAACTTTGTTACCCAAGTTTGTTACATCGCCACTGGAAATTCCAACGGAAGGTGAAGTCAAATGTTTGAGCATCCAAAAGAGTCGATGTCAGAGGGCTGACGCCAGCCTGATGCTCCGGATCATTCTGGGAGAGCGAAATCTCATCTGATTACATTCCGGGTTACATCACCGCCGTTGCCCTCTGGTCGCTGCGTGTCTGAACCAACGGTATTTGTTTTGGCAGCACGGGAGACGCAGCATCGCTATCATTTTCCTGATCCGTCAGCAATATTTTCCCGCTCAAAGGGAATTCTCTGCTCCCGTGTGTCTCCTCTGGGTGTCCTGATGGGAGCAGAGCAACGCTCGCCACTCCTGCCCTCTGCATGTGGCGTCCTCTCGGTCTTTATCTCTGCACATGACACCTCACTGGTTCGCTGCCAGCCTGCTATCCCAGAATACTCGGGAGGGCTGCCGAGGAGCTCCCAGGCAGCTGAAAGGGCAGATCTGCCCCCCTGCTGGCTAATCTGAGTCACGCTGTCGCTTGTAGCTTCAACTGTTGCAACTGTATGCAAAAAGTAAGGTGACGAGGGTTGAGGTGTTGAGTGTGAGTGTCGCCACTCTACGTGCACGTTAGATGACCCCCAGTCTGAACCTCCACGTGTATGAAACTGGTTTTGACAGTCAGGGAAGGTTGTTGCTGAGTTCGCGCCCATTAGATGTGTCACAGTCGCACCGGTTCAGAGCTTCACCGGGCTGGGATCTGTAGTCGTTAGCAACGCCTATTTTGATCCACAAATGAACCATCGGTAAAAATAGACTTTTTTGGCAACGCCTCCTTGTGTCTGAGTGATAAAAGATCTCCCTTTTTCTGTGTGAGAATTTTCAATTTCGCTTATTCTGACTTTACCATGGTAACCAGGAATGGACAACTCAACCAGGCAACGGGTCATTAAATGCTGGAGAGGACATCTTGACTTTCTAAGGCAACAGATAAGAGTTTAACTCTGCCATTTCTTTTAGACAATATACATTTTAACAGTTAGCACAACAACAAGTTCTTGTTATTAGTTAAATCACTACCTTTCACGCCTAAAAGTCCTCTCAGGACTTCAGTTGCTGCAGCACAGTTAATCTGAAGCTCCTATTCTGTTTTTTTTCTTTTTTTTCTTCATATTTCTTGTCTGTCAGTCAAATGGTAAACGTGTCCAGGCTTTAAGGAGATTTGTTATAAATGAAAAATTCCATTAGCTTTACAAGAAAGAAAAAAAGGTTGACTGATCCTTCTTTGAGTGGATCTTAAGCCAATAATGACTTAATTTGATTTTCATGATGACGGCCTGGATGTTTGGTTCATGTCAGGCATCTTAAATTTATAAATCTGGTCCTCAGAAGTAGAACGCCATCTCGCCTCATCCTATGTTATATGTGCACCGACACGTTGTCTTCCTGTCACACATCTCAATAGACGTCGATGTTGTCGCAGATTTTTCAAGAGCAGACACATTTGAGATGTCGCCGACTTCATCCCGCTGAAGTGAGAAGTCGTCCTCGCGTGCTGTGGACATCGGGGACGCCGTCTCCATGGCTCCGCAGATTCTGCTCGGTTCAGACAGCGAGGATCTCGCAGCCGCCGCGGTCGTCTGACAGATATTAATGCCAGGGTGGGCCGAGAGCCACAGGCTGTTTACGAGATGCTGCGCTCCTCTGAGGGCGGTCTGACATTGGACTGACCTCAGCTGCATCCAGCCTGTCTGGCTGCCACGCATCCGGCTACGCCGACAGATGCGTGCAGACACGCCGCCCTGCCGCCTGCCTCGTGTTTGCAGCGGGATCCTATAGCAACGCCGATCAAAACGTAATTAGAGAAACGCGCATGGTGCTGCTGCGCGCGCTAGCACGCTCTGCTGGATTATGTTAATGCCGTTAGCCTCGACCGGTTAAGGGTTGTTTGTTTTTGTTTTCTTTGAGGGAACATTGAATTCCAGCGCGTCTGCGTTCGCGCGGTCCCCACCTCAGGTGGCCACAGATTGATCACCCTCATAAACAATGACAGAGCTATAAATCACGGAGCAGCAGCCAAGAAAAGACCTGCACCACCCAGATGGGGAAATTAAATCAAACCGCACTTATTCGCGCCGTATTAATCAATTTATCGAAAAGGATTAGGTTCCGCATCGAGCGCTCGTTCATTCAGATCTCGCTAATATAATCTGCCTCTATGCTCCTGACGGGTGAGCCATATTTATTCTGTTGTATTGGAGTCTTAGGCGGCTAAATCCGATATCAGAGAGGGTTTATCTGCATCCAGCGGCCATCCCAGCCCCTTTTGTGCTCGTTCCCCCAATCTGCCATCGGCCCTCCTTCCTGTCCCCGTTTTCGGTGGTCACCCCACACTTCCTGTCAAATCTCATTACCAAAGCCAGACGCCTCCCTCGGCCCGGTTTATCAGACTCTCAGCACAATCATAAATAGGCCAAGCTGTTGAGGATAGATGCTGCTGAAAATACACTCGCCGTTCCCATTCTTATTCAACAGCCACTTCCTCCCAACATTGGAGTTTTGTGTCTCCGTGTGTCGCTACTCTGCTTTTATTTTTCTGCCGTTCCTCCCCGCGTTTACATTGGACTGAGGATAATGGTGTAGTAGCCACTCCTGACACTGCCATAACGGTTCTGCTGAGTAACGCCGGAGGTAATAATTAAGCATAGAGGCATCGTCTCACATGCATATTTCAAACGACGCCGTCTGAGTGCTCGATGCAAATCCAGCCAAAAAGCCGAATCCCAGATCTTCTCCGTCTGAAGCAGTTAAACCCGTTCCTCGCGTTGTGCATTCCAAGAGTGGGTTCCACCTTTAAACCAGTTCACCTGGGAATGTGGATGGTTGAGATGATAGTTAGTTATCTTCCAATGAAGCCGTCGTCTCCGTTTTGATAACGTAATCTCAGTTCCTCCTTTTTCTGTTGAGCACCACCACCCAAAGTCCCCGTTCACCCGGGCTTAAAGGGGCCGAGGCTGGATCGGTCTTGTCATGAGACGCTGCTCTGAACACACAGACCTTTATGACTTCAACCAGGAAAACCACAATCGCTGAATATGTCAGATTCCTTAAAGTTCTCGGTAGTGTTTGCACATTAAAATAAAGCACATCGATGTCCGATGCCAAATGTTTTATCTGTTCATAAATGGTATATTCTGGCCTGGAGGGGTATACTCTGGTACCTAGAGCAACCCCTGTGTAACTACAGGCATCTAATCCTGTAAGATATCTGAGGCCAAGGGGAATCAAAGCAGCCAAACTGGTGCTACAGCCAACTCCCACCCCAGCTGAAGCTGCCTGCCAGCCTGCATGACTACATGACTGCCTGACAACCGCTAACCCGCGCCAGCAGGCCTGTGAGAGCAGCGCTCAGATGAATGACCCCTGTCTGCTTGTGCGTGCGCGCTATTTCTGTGGCGAGCTTCTGTGCAATTGTGTGTTAAAGTGGAAGAAATGCAGCTGTGTGCGTATCTGTTCCTGTACTTGTTACATGGTCGGTACCAAAACACTCATTCTACTAGGAATGTGAGGACGGATGTCAAAATTGGGTTTAGGTTAGGGTGTTAGCATAGTGTGTGTTCCTTCTAAACTTGGGCAGGTCATCTCGGTAAGGAAGGCCATTTGTGCTGATCCTCACAACTTCAAGGGATTAAAACTTCTATTCTTTGACCTTTTATTTCGACTCAAAGGCAAACGCAGGTTCCAGTTGGACGTGGACACTAACAGTAGTGTGATGCAGGGATCCCGAGGGATCCCAGAGTACACCTGAACACGGGAGAGAACATACATTAATTGCTTTTATGGAGCCAGGATGTATTGAATAAGATGGGGAGAAGCAACCTTCAGTCCTTAGACACAGGACTGGGGAGGCGGGACACTACATAGAGGGTTGAAATTATATTTATATATTAATCTCTGACCGTACTGTTGTTTCTCAACTATATGTCTACGTACAGAAAATAAGGATCATGTTTGTTTGAGGATTCTGAAGGGCTTTACAGAAGATGTAGTCTAATCCGCTGTCTCCCCAGAGAGATTAGCTTTGTCACCAGGGCTGGGAATTAAACCACGGCTGGTGTTGGAGATACTGGTGTGGCCACAGAGCCGAGGGGGGAGGGGATTGGCTCAGGTCGCGTGTGAATTCATTTATCTGGTCTGTAATTGGCCAAAAATTACAGTAAATAGCTAAAAACCCCAGTTAGCGTTTGTCATCATCAAATGAATCATAGGTTGCATAAACTAAGACTTTGATTATGTACCTTTCCTTTATATAAGGTCATATATTTTAAAAACACGGTCTGATTAAAAACAATCAGGATTTAATGTTACTTTTAAATCTGTTCAATTTTTTTTTTTTTTGATGCAAAAGGAAATTGTTTCATTTCAGTCTGAGGTTGGCAAATGTAGTTTCGGTGTTGCTCGGTCTCTCATTTAAAGCGCCACCCACACGGACGCGCCTTGACAGATATCAAACGCACCCTGATGCTACATGAAGAGCAGGGGAAGCTGCTCCTTAGGACTTATTTCCTCTTTAGCCTTTCATGCCATGTAACACATTTGGACCTGACTTTTACAGAAGGGCGGCCGTACGAAACCCTGTTTTAGTTTCCACGCGGTCACAGGTCCAGCTCCTGAGTCAGGTCCGTCTCCGACCCTGGACCAAACAGGTTCAGGCTCACACTTTCCGTGCGGGCGGCTGCGAATGATTCACTCTGTCCCTTGGGTCTATTCTGGCTGCAGAGCTTCTACTGTGAGGAGTTTTCCTACATCTCATCGCTGTCGTCTCAAACAGCTACAGCTGCCCCGCTGATGAATAAAACACTAAATCCAGGCTTTACTCAGGAAACCTCAGCATCCTGCCTTTAACACCACCCTCCCACCCTTCTCTTGATTTCCTCTCCTCCCAGTCAAGCTCTCATGTTCTTATTGAGCTGCAGGTGATGGTTACAGGGGGTCGATAGGGTTAGAATGCAGAGGACCTCTAATATGGGCTGGAAGACAGAATTCGACGTGCTAAAAACAGCTGCTTTTTAGCTCTGCACAAATGTGAATACTTTATTTGAATGTTCGGATGTCACAACTGTAATGTGAATGTTGGCAAACTCGGTTCTTCCAGTGCGCCTGGTGGCGTGTTTTGAATATGGAAATACTGACATAATTTTAACAGTACAAGGATTCTCTGTATTAAATTTAGGCAGAGTTTTATTTAACGTGTCCCAGAATGTCGGATTATTATTTAAACATCTGTTTTTAATGACCCCTCTTGAATATAATGTGATCTTTTTTTGTCTTATTGCAGACTGTGCTGAGGAGACGAGGGAGCAGGGAAACCTTTAAAGACAAAAAATCCACTTCTCAGGTAAACATCCATAGATTCCATATGGTCCCTGTAAATCGTCTGTTAAGGACACGACGCACATAAAATAGCAGAAACTAGCATCATCAGATTAGCATCAAGAGCTAATCTGGTTTGATGATATTACGCAGCGTTTGATTTTAACGTCGCGCATCTGATCATCTGTAAGGAGCCTGCTGAACCGCCAGTTTCCACCAGTCGTAACGGGTGCGCCGGTGCCACCGTGTTCATCTTTAGAAAGTTTCATTTGTCTCCCTCTCAGGAGGACAGCGCGGACCTCAGGTGTCAGCTCCAGTTTGCTAAAGAAGAGTCCAGCCTGATGAGGAAGAAGATGGCCAAGCTCGGCCGTGAGAAAGACGAGCTGGAGCAAGAGCTGCAGAAGTACAAGTCGGTCTACGGAGACGTGGACAGTCCCCCCCTTGGCGGAGTGCGCCGGTGGCGGCCCTCATACGACGCGAGAGGCTGAGCTGCGACTGCGGCTCAAGCTGGTGGAGGAGGAAGCCAACATCCTGGGCCGGAAGATTGTGGAGCTGGAGGTGGAGAACCGCAGCCTGCGGGCGGAAAACGACGACCTTCGCTGTCAGTATGAGAGGGACTGCTTTGGCCGGGAGCCCTTCTCCAGCATGCCCTCCTCGCCGTACGGGGGCGACGCGCTGGAGTCGGCGAGCGAGCTGCGCCGGCATCTGCAGTTCGTGGAGGAGGAGGCCGAGCTGCTGCGGCGCTCCATCTCCGAGATCGAGGACCACAACAGGCAGCTGACGTCTGAGCTCAATCGCTTCAAGTTCGGCCTCGGTGGCGGCTCCGGACTTGTTGGTGAAGAGGGCGCCGAGGGTCTGCTGTTCAAACCCGGCAACGGGAGCGGCGGCAATGGCGGGATGATGATGGAGGAGCTCAAATCGGCACGGATGCAGATCAACGAGCTGAGCGGAAAGGTTATGAAGCTGCAGTACGAGAACAGAGTCCTCATCTCGAATGTCCAGCGGTGCGACCTGGCCGCGCACCTGGGCCTCCGCACCGGCAGTCCGCGCGACAGCGACGCCGACAGCGACGCCGGTCGGCGAGACGCCGCCGAGGAGGAAGAGGCCGGTCGGCTCCTCCTCCTCCACCCCAAAAGAGAGGGCCCTGTGGGGGGCGAGAGTGATTCGGAAGACCTGTTTGAGAAAACTGGAACCACCTCAGGGTTGGGAAGCATCAAGCCCTCGGATGGCAGCGAGCTCAGCGCCACAGAGCTGGCCAACCGCAGAAGGGAAGAGCGGGAGTCGTTCGGCAACGTCAAGCGCGAAGCCGAACGACTCGGGAGGACGGTGGACCGCCTGATCAACGACACGGACAGCCTGATCCTCGAGGGCAGGCTGTTGGTAACGACAGGAGAGTGCCTGGAAGGGGGCACACCTTCGGGAAACAAACCAAACACCCAAGTCCTGGACACCATCAACACGCGCATGAAGGCCTTTCGCACTGAGCTCCACATCTTCACGGAGAAGATGGACCGAGCAGGTGAGGGGCTGAGAGAGAGGACGGAGGACCTTTCCCCTATGCCCAACCTCACAGAGTCCAGCAGCTTCCTGTCCACCGTCACCTCCATGTCCCGGGACTCTCCCATCGGAACCTTCGGAAGAGACCTGGTCACAGACTTCCAGGTAGGTTCAGTAGATGATTTCTAACGTGAATTCTCTGTTCGTGGAGAATGAGCATGGGTGTGTTAGCGTGCAAGTTAGCATGTTGCTCCGTCCTCAAGACCTCTGATGTCTGGCCACAGTCGGGACAAGAGGCTGGAAAACGCCATCGTGCTTAATTACCGGTACTTTTAACACAGCCGTGGATGGAATCGTTCCATTTGCAGGGTAAACAAACCCACAAACAAGATAAAGATGCAGAATAAATTTGTTAATGTGAAATTTATGTTAAGCCTAAATGGCCCCAAGTGGGACTGATCACTTAAACCTAACAAAAAAACCCTTCACTTTGACCTACACTCAAAAAAATCTGCTTATTAAGGGCAATAAGATGCCGTTTCTCAGCAGAACTCACCCTGGATTAGTCACATTTATCCCTCTCTCACCATTAGAGGGTCCTGCTCTCGTCGGTTTGTGTGGTTTGTTAGTCTAAAAATGTGAAGAAATCACTGTTGAGCTCATCAACATCGACTCCTGAGCTCTTCACCCTCTTCCCAGGTCTGTTCTTAGCGACACTAGCTGCTAACTGCTTTTTAATTGATCCACGCACCCTTGATTAAGAAGGTGTTTTAAGGCCACTCTGAATTTTTTAGGGGGGGAACTGAGAAAAAAGGTCATAATTTTGCAAGAATAAGGTTGTAAATTAACATGAAACGTGCACAAATTTATCCGAGGCCGAGTCCAGGTTTTTTTTAAATAGTTTTCAACGTCCTGATGTTGATGATATTGTAAATTTACAGTCATAGATTGATCAGAAAGTCGGAAATTTATGACAATAAAGTCAAAATATAACAAATGAGATGAGTCAGATGCGCGATATCCATTCTGGAAGATCTACTTCGGTGGTGACTTTGTTCTCATCAACACGAACGAACCCAAAAGGTGTTTTTTAGAAAGTGTTTTAGCTCAAAAACATTGATTTCAACCACATAATCAGCTCCACCAGTACAGAGATGTTCTTTCATAAAGACCATCAGCCATGTCAGCGACTCCAGCACGAGTTTTGACTCATTTCATACTGGTCCAATAGAATTAGACGCTAACACAAAGACAAAGTGAGGTTCCAGGCCCCTGCAGCACGAGTTACCGCCCAGCTCTGCCACGCCGGCGCTCAGGATGTCACTCTGAGGCCACCGTTGCCGCCGCCTCCCTCCACCAGCACCACCATTGCCGCTTCTCGCCGCTGCCACATTCACATTCCGCATCTCCATGTGCATCATCAGCCGCCCCGTCCGCCTTCTCTTTCCCGCACCCACGCTCCTCCGCTCCACCGGGGGGGGGGGGGCTTTGAGGGCCATCGGTATGAGCGTTTCGGATACGGACGCAGCTTCTTCCATTTGGCTCGATTCCTGACACGAGTAGCCTGGGATGTAACACTCGTGCAGACAATCTCGCCGCGAGTGTGAACATCATGTTCGTCCTACATTCACCCGGGATTCCAAATGTTGTTGCCATGGGGACAAAATGCAAATATGCATACTAGTCTCTAAAATAACCTCTTCTTAATTAAAAAAAAGTGCTGCGTAAGCAAGAGTTGTATTGCAGCGCAGCATAACGTGCCCTCAGTCCTTCGGGGTCATTTCTGTGTCGCCTGAGGAGATCTGGGCGGCGTTACGGAACACCACAAACTCACCTCACTGCGCTTTGCAGCGTCTGAAGCTTTGTCCATGCACGTGGGGCCACGTCTCTGCTTTGCTCCTCTCCAACTGTCTGTTTTTTTTTTTTGTGGTGGACGCTGGGTGGTTCGCTCAAAACTCTCGTACCTTCAAAGCAGATCTGCTAAACAGGAAGTTCTTTGTCCTCTGGGAGGCGTTAACCAGTGGTGCAATACTGCAGTGAATGGAGGGAACCGTGTGAGCGCAGCGGCATTTCTGTGCACAGCCGTGGTGATATTTACACCCTCAGTAGAGAAGTTTAGTGATTTCAATTTAACCTCAAAGTTCCATAACTCATCTTTTTTTTGCGTTTATCTCTCATAATACCGAGATTTTGATAACCCACAGTGTAAGAAAGCTCCTAATCCAGAGGCAAATAACTCACACACCCTCCTTTAAAGTCTTTTTGATGACGCTCCCTCAAAAAGTGCTCAGATCACTTGGTAGCTCCCGGATTTCCTCCGTTTTCCTCTCTTAAAGTGGCACCTTTTGCGCCTTTTCCTCCGTGAGCGGATGTGAAATCACAGCTCGCCTTTGCGACGGAGTCTGATTCATTGGCGCGCCAACCCTCCGCTCGTGACGGTTGCTCATTTCTGTCTGCAGGTATGATTGTTTAATGTTGAACCTGTTAGAATAAGATGTGTATCATCATTCCTTTAGTTCCCTGCTTCTTTGACTCACAGGGTTGTGTTGAAAACCCTCTAACCTGCTAGCTGGTGCTCCGCAGGTCTGGCGCGGTATCTCTCAGATGTTGGTTTAGACTCATGTATCCCTCATTGCATGCGCTTCATAACAGGTATTTTGCATTCTTTCCCCCCCCGGTTCCCTCTCTTTGTTCCTCTTTGTGTTCCCACCAGATGTTTCAGCCCATGATTTTGTTCATCCTCATTCTCGTTCTCTTCTCTTCTCTCTCGTACGCTGTCATCTTTAAGTTGTTCTTCCTCTTTGCGCTGTTCTTCATACTCTAGTCTGTTTAGTTTTCTCCACGTAGTCTTTTATTTTGGGGGGGATTTTAGCGCCTTTACCCATTTTTTATTTTATTTGTCCCCCCCTCACTTTCTGTTGTTGTCCCCTCACATTGTCTCCTGTCTGTTTTCTCCATTAATCACCTCACGCATCTGCCCCAATACCCCCACTCCCCACCCTCCTCGTACACTACACCTGTCTGCCCCCTCCCCCACCCCATACATTTTCACATCCCCTACCTTCCACTCCCCTCCCCCTGCCCTTTCCAACCCTACGTCACTCACAGTCCGGTCAGAGGGATGAGCTGGAGTGGCGTCTAGGACAGGAGCGAGGCGTGGAGTCCCAGAGCCAGAGCCAGGCTGGGGGTCAGGCCCAGAGCAGGGGAGCCACAGGATTCACTAGGTACCACAGGCCCCTGGCTTTGAGTGTAGAGGTCAGTGCCTCCTCCCTCCTCCCTTCACCGATGGGACTGAGCTGAAACTGGACTCTATTTTCTAATCACTTTACAATCAAATGTAAATTGGTCTGTGTTGGGTTCTTCTCTGTGGAGCAGCCGACCCCCCCTCCTGTGGTAAGACCCCCTGGAGGGTCATTAAACCTGTTAATATTTAACGTTGCTCCGGTGTTTGTTCTGGTTTTGGAGCTTCTGGAGTTCACCACAGAAGGCAGGGCCAAGGCTGCTCTAAGGAGTCGGCCAGCCCACGTTCACTACAAGAGAAAATCTGGCGTTCCTTGTATTTTATTGATGAAAATTGTTATCTGAAGGATATTTCAGATGAGATTTCACACTGATTTGGGTTCTGCTCAGTCCAGCATGTCTAACGAACGCACCTCCATTCACTCAGTGTAGTCCCACAACAAGAATCCACTCCCTCAACGACTGATTCTCTCTTCATTTGGTATTTTTCTCCTTTTACTTTAAGGTTTTTTATCGCTTGTTATTTCCATACCATTTCTCCTTGAACATTTTGATTTGAGGGCCGCGAAGAAGGTCGGTCGAAGCGCTCCTCCAAAGTTTAAATTCAGTCTTTGTGGAAGTACACCGGCCCCCACCTGTCCTCACTCGGCACACTCCAGGGGTTTTCGCTTGTTCCCGTCAGATCCCTCGTGTGACTCAGCTGTTCGCCGTAGCGGCGGGGACGGCTTCCTCATCGCTGCCGCGCGTTTGCGAGGTTTCCGACTGTTGCGTAATGCAGAGTCCTGGCAGCGGAGATGCTGCACGTTTCTCTGACAGCTACACTTACAGCACATTCATGCTCTTTCTGTCCATGTGCTTTCTGTATAATCTGCGAGGTGAAGGGAATGAATGGAAAAGCGGATACAGCGGGATTAACTCTGCGCTGTCAGCCTGCGTGATTTGCATTTGACATTGGGCTGACAGGGAGGTGATCCAGGGTCAGCACACGCAGAACTGCTCAGCTTTTACTTCATTAGACGGCAGCATAGAAATGGCCAACATGTATATAAAATTACCTCATATGCTTTAAAACGTCTACTACCGAAGCACTGAGAACGCATAGTTTGCAACTACAGTACGTTAACCAGGGTTTAACACATCGTCCACGCTAAAATCCAAGTGGAAAAATGTCCATTTTTGGGATTTAATTTTATACTGTTGCAATTTATTCTTTGCAGCGTCTCGTCGCTTGCTTCCCTCTTCACCCAAACACTCACACACACACACACACTGAGCTCAGTAACTGACTTCAGTCAAACATGTCTGTTTAATCAAAAACTAGGATGATGCTGTCGATGGTGAAATATGCCATCATGTGCAGCATTAAACACTATTTTCTTCGAGGTTATAGACTAAAAGTAGACATATTTGCACCTCATAGACTTTTTTAAATGGATGTTATTTATTTGAGGCTGTTTTGTGTTATTGTGGGTTCAGCTCCGGGAAACGCTCGCTCCTGACCTCTCACTTCGCTTGGATCATGAACGAAAGCTGCGAGTGGCAACAGAAGAACGCGAGTCTGCGGCTCCACAGGTACAAACATACCTGTCTCACACACACGCACACACACACACACCACACACACACACACACTGAGCTCAGTAACTGACTTCAGTCAAACATGTCTGTTTAATCAAAAACTAGGATGATGCTGTCGATGGTGAAATATGCCATCATGTGCAGCATTAAACACTATTTTCTTCGAGGTTATAGACTAAAAGTAGACATATTTGCACCTCATAGACTTTTTTAAATGGATGTTATTTATTTGAGGCTGTTTTGTGTTATTGTGGGTTCAGCTCCGGGAAACGCTCGCTCCTGACCTCTCACTTCGCTTGGATCATGAACGAAAGCTGCGAGTGGCAACAGAAGAACGCGAGTCTGCGGCTCCACAGGTACAAACATACCTGTCTCACACGCACGCACACACACACACACACACACACACAGCGATCGGCTTTGTGGCTACAGCATCATACCACGCTACTGCTGCCTGTTAGAATATGTGAGCACTTTAAAACATCCGAGTCTCTTTTAACAACACTCCTGCAGCAGGAAGACGAGCATTTACATCTTCAGGGCCACCAAGGCGGCCTGGAGCTGCCGGGGCTTCAGAGTCACGAGGCGCCCTGGACTCAGGAGCGAGCAGCGCTGCAGCAGGAGGTCCGCCTCTTCAGACGCAACACTGTCATCTTCTACATGAAACTCAGGTCGATGCTGATGCGCCGGAGACTCAGCTGCAAGGAGCAGGAGGAGACAGCCCAGCCAGAGGTGAGTCCCTGGTCACCTGGACCTGAGAAGACTTTACTTTAGAAGGTGCTCTGTGCTTCTGAGGTCATTGCTAGGTTGATTCGTGCAGATTCAGATGGTGCACAGGTGAGGATTTATCATTTTTCTTCTGCTTAAAAGGAGAATTCTGGTCCAATTCAACAAGGGGCTCTTGTCTTGTCTTGCGCCTGTCAAACGGATGGACGCCTGTCTTCAGCTGAAACACCTGATGTTGTTCTATGTGTTTCACACGTCCCAGTTTGAAAAGTTGGAGGGCATCCCAGACCTGGGAGAGATAGCGGAGCAGACAGAGGGGGAGCCAGCGCGAGATGAAAGACTGGGTTTAACTCAGGCCTCCAGGGACGTTCTTGGGGTCGGGACCGTGATTCCTCAGCAGGTACCGATACAAGTGCACACAGAACCTGACAAAACTGTTCCCCAGAGGGTTCGTGTTGCCAATAAGTGCTATTAAGCAATGATTCCATAATCAGTACTCCATATTACAAAAGAAAATAGATGCGACTGTGTTTAGTTTGCAGGAAAACTACACTCTATTCTGCTAACACACCTGCCAAATTAAAAACTATATTATTGGATGGGGAGTTTGCACGTCATTATTTTCCTCATTCATTTTAATTGCGTTCAAATGAATACTGGCAAGTCTGAAGTCCTGATGTCTGATGCCAGATCTGACCTAGATAACTAGTTAAAGACTGTAATTATGCTGCGTACAGATGGCCTCACTGGTACAGTCATCTCCTGTTGTTACTTTTATCAGTCAACAACTATGAAGAGCAAAGCAAACTTGATGTTCTTTATTAGTTTTTGGATGCCGTATTAGCCCCCTCCTTGCAATCTGCTTTCCTCAGCAGCAGATCAGCAGATGCAGATTTGTAGATTTGAATTATTAACAACGCTCAGCGCGTCTAGAGCTACAGGCGGCCAGCTGCAACAGCGTGCTGCCTTCAGTCGGCGGCAGGACGTCTTGTGACAGTAGTACGTTAGTGTCCCTTCAAAAGCTCAGACCTTCGAAATCAGTCGTGGGGAAGGAAATGCCCAAAATCTGTTCCTGCCTTCAGCGATAATTTTGGCCTCGTCAGCCTTCTGCCTTTGTACCAACATGCGTGCACGTGCACGTTAGACAGTTATAGAGATGGAAGGCTTATTAATGATAAATAAATTACACAATAATCAAAATCTAGCGTCTTTTAATTGAAGAATAAGGATGTTTGGGGTTACAGTCCGTTTGTGTCCATTCGTGTGAGCGTTTGTGTTATTTAAAGTCAGGTTGGTGCTTAAACATTACGTTATTTAAATGGACACTGAGGGACAGATGGGGAAGGGGATGGAGGAGTCAGGTCAAAGTGATTTATCAAGCACTGTGGAAACAGGTTTATCCTCAAGGACTTTAAAGGGAAGCAAAGGACACCAGCCTGGATTACAACAAGAGGTCAAGAAAAAGATACGCCTGGATCTTCAATATTTCATTGGTTTGTGCTTCAATCTCTTGTGCAGCTCGAAGAGAATCGGAAAGTGCTGCAGGCCCTTCGAGCGCTGCTGGAGGAGTTTAGAGAGGAGCTGCAGGAGGAGGAGAAGCAGCGGTGCCAACTGCAGCAGGCCTACGCCAATGACAAAGCTGCCTGGGAGGTCAAGTGGGCAGAGATGAAGTGCCAGGTTGCGCAGGTACAGATGGCGTCTCAGCATTCTCCTTAAAGGGACAGGACACAATCTGGCGCAGGGAATTAGCAAAGCGTTCAACAAGGTGACAGTAAACATGTTGGGACAACCCTGCTGCACCATTCCAGCCCATTTGGGCCATTTTCTCATAAAATAGTGAATCATTAAATCAGCAAATCAAAGGAATAGAAGATATGTTCATCCAACATAACAGAGCTGGGACAATAATAGACAAGTACATGCATAATAAGGTTTAGTTAATCTAATAAGGCAACATATTGAAATAGACTGACTATGAATATGGATATCTAGTATGATTTCACAACAGAATTAAGGGTGCAAGAACGTGTGTTTATGGGAATAACCTGGTCAGTGTCCAGTGATGAAGTCGGTGTTAGTGTCGATGCTACTCTCCTGTCCTTTCAACACCTTGCTTGAAGCCTGTAAACGTCTACAGAACTTTGCGTCTACACACACTTTGCTTTCTACCATTTTGCTGTAATAACAGTGTTGTCTGTGTTATTGCCCTCAGCTCCTGAGCTAATATGTCACTCTAGGCTAGAAACAACCCTCAATCACAGCACCGTGGGAGTGGGTGGTCTTGGTCTGGTCTCAGTCACATTTGTTCCCGTTACTCTGTCACATTACACAGAGATCCGGTGACATGACACACACCATTCGTCGACATTAACACGCCACCGATGTAGCGTCACTCATGTTTGCTCGATGATACGTCAACATATAGCGTGCAGGGGTCTGAAGAGGTACCAGTACGGGCCTTTACATCACTGGAGCGACCGCTTTACTGGGAAATCCTGATGGTGTTGTGGTGGCCCAACACATTAGCTCACATAACATGGGTCAACATGTTGCAGGAGGAGGAGGAGGAGGAGGGTTCGCTGGAGGAAGAGGGGCCACTGTACCATTTACTGATTTAACATTGACGCTGATCAACCAAAAATGAATGTGTTGCTGCTCTTTGGCTAGTTGGAGGCAGGTGGCAAGACGCGGGGCGAAGCGCAGCGAGATGCCGAGTGGACCCTGAATCAGGAGCGTGAGGAGCATCTGCGTCTTCTGGCCGAGAGTCACAGCAGCTCGTTGGACCTCCGCTGGAAACTGCAGCACGGAGAGAAGAGGTGGGGCCGCGAGAGGGCCGACCTGCTGGAGCGCTTCGACAGGGAGCGGCAGGAGTGGGACGCCAACACGAAGGAGCTCCACCACAAGATGGAGAAGGTGAGACGATCACAGACAGATGAGCGATGAGTGACCAGCTCTGGATAAGCTGAATGTTGTCCATATATTATACATCCGCTTGTCAAGTTCTCAGAGCTCTTTCAGCTGTTACATTGACAAATTTCACTGTCAGGCAACTCTATAGTGGAGAAATATGATTCTCAAACAAAACTCAGCTGAAGTATCAGAAGGATTTTACTCACTATGCTTTTGGTGTTTGGGTTAAGTTCTTGCGTAGATTAAACGCCAAGAGCCATTATGTCACAAAGGCATCCTTAATAACTGATGCCCTTTGTAAGAGTTAATTAGAAATATGGTATCATCTCACCTCTCTCGTGTTTGATGTTCAGAGCAAGAGGCAATCATTAATATAAGATATATTATTAGCTTAGATAGCAGGAACCGGAATGATAGGAGGTGGAACGCACTCCAAATACGAGACTTTGATCAGAAAATAAACACGCTGATGCGCTACTAAGTGGAGACATGCAGCAGGAAGCAGCGATGCATTATTTAGTGACAGAGAGCAGGTCAACAGCTTGACAGCACAGCCAAAGGTGTGGCCGTCATCTCAGGCGATGAAATGCCACAAACCGCCACAACACATCACCTTAAGTGATGATATACTCGTCAGGTAGCAGAAATGTGCAGCTAGCTATGTTCTTAAGATACCAACTACAACTTGCAGTTAATCGTGTGGTGAAAAATATACACATATAATTTAAATTTTTTAACTGACATGCTTTCACCGAGATTCCAAGTATAACCTAAATAAATCAGAGCATAGGTTTTTAGCATAGATGTACTTCTCCCAGTTAAAACCATGTTGAAGTGCAACTGTGAGTAGCAAGTAACAAGTGTTACGCTAATAAACTAAATACCACTAGTGGGAAGTATCGTAAATATGATGAGGAGATTCTGTGACTTTCGCTTCCAGATTCTTTCGCTTCCAGAAAGGAAAAGGACAGGTCCAAGTAGAGAACCTTGAGGAACTCCGTGGCCAATCTAACACTGTAGAGTCACTGTAACCGGATGCTGGCAGCACAGTCTGATTTGCTATTTTCAGTATTGACAATATTGATGGCAGGACGCAGTAAGGCTGCTCCATCTTCAACAAGAGTCCATCTCAGTCGATCATAATCACTGCTGTCTGTCCAAATGCAGGGTGGTCCAGGGGTTAATAAATTAAAAAGGGCTCTTCATTTATTCAGTCTACTATCACTATGTGGGTCTGAGAGATATTCCAAGGATCTTAGAGCAGTGATGGTGACGCTCTTGATGAAAGAGTAGCAGAAGGCCTGGAGGATCCTCTTATTTACTCCGAAGCACTTGTGATGTATACGAGGTACTGCCTCTGGGGACATTTCCTGAGAATCTCCTCAATTAGAGGAATTAGAATTAGGAATTAAATTTTTAAAGATAGTGCCCAGGTGTTTGTGCTCCTCTGCAAGCTCACTGGGTTCTCCATAGATTTTGGTGGTGTCTGCTGCCACCAGATTCCTCAGTCTGCTAAAAAAAGGTTACCCCCCCATGTCTTTGGTTTAAAGACACAGCTTCACTGAGGTTATCGCACCTATTCACAAGGCTCATGGTGCTTCATTTTGCAGTTACAGAGAGAGGTGACCACACGGCGAGTTGAGGGCATCGAGGGCAACTCGGACCATGAAGGCGTATTTTCCACTCAGGACGTCACTCCCAGGTCACCTCGCCCCTGTACATCCACTCCAATCCCAGGGTCTTCCACTCGCTCCCACTCTGATTCTGAGGCCATGCTGGAGGAGCAGGGGGCTGTGATGAGGCTAAAAGGGCCAACGGAAAACCTGTTCCTGGATGCGCTGTCTTTAGATCCCCTTTGCGGCCTTGAGGTTCCTCCACCCTCCAGACTGGAGAGTGAGAAGAAGTTCCCCTGCATGGAAGAGGTAACACCAGCTCCAGAATTTAAACTCTTGATCTCACCATTGCACCTTATTTTGGGAATTTATTTCTAGCAGTTCATCACAGCATACTATAAAAGGGATGGATGGTACAACTGCAGACTGTCTACAGTGAATATTAGACGTTGCATTGACATATACATTCAGTATTAACCTTTCAGAATGATGGACTTTTAAACATTTTGTTTTTACAAATGTTGAACCAAATCTCTTCGCGGGATTTCATTTTTGTCTCGTGTTTCAGGCTCTGAATGAGATTTCAGAGGGAGAAGGTGATCTTGAGCATGGAGATGAGGAGCTGGGTGTTGGGAGTCTGCTCAGGTGACTTCATGGCAAAAGAATATTGATATTTCAACTGTGGTTTTGTGAGCGATACCTATTCAAATGGCTTCATGTTATTTAAGGTTCAGCTGTTTTGATGGGTGTTTTGTTGATCGATTATCTGCACAGAGCAAAGTCGGTGTGCTCAATGAGCGACTTCCAACGTTTAATGGACAGCTCACCATTCCTCCCCGTCAAGACTCGCAATGATGAACAGGTCCAAGATGACGTCACCCCCCCTCTATCTCCAGATGACCTCAAATACATTGAAGAGTTCAACAACAAGGGCTGGGAC
Source organism: Takifugu flavidus (assembly GCF_003711565.1). Lineage (NCBI taxonomy): Eukaryota > Metazoa > Chordata > Actinopteri > Tetraodontiformes > Tetraodontidae > Takifugu > Takifugu flavidus. Next base: position 12,365,138 of record NC_079534.1, on the reverse strand, counting down.
TTCCCAACGACTCCATCAGGTCCAGGTTCCACCCGAGAAACATCGACCATTGAGGCTCAGGGAGGGGAACGCGTTCTTGATCCATTCCATCCACCGGCCTGGTTTCTTACCACCAGCGCCACCCTGACCACCAGCACCTTGAGCAGCCCTGACCACTGCCACAAGTCTCCACTGAGGGGCAATGGTGCAGGGAGAGCAGAAAACTGTGGGATTCATGTCCTCCTTAGCCCCTCCAGGACTGGGGCAGCCGAGCACCCAACTGCCCAAGAGCCGGACTACCTGTATGCCAAAGGGACCAAAGCAAGGATTGGAGGGGAAGCTGGGGCGGGGGCCAATGGACCAGATGAGGTATTCAGCAGTGGGAGGTGGGCCTGCGGACTTCTGGAGGGTGGAGGATTAAGGACATCTCCAAACCAGTCCCCCATCTGCCCCACAGTGGGATATGCTTCACCACTGGACCTGCAGCTCTCTAGAAATTTAAGCGATGACATGAAGGAAGTGGCCATCTCTGTGAGGAACGCCATCCGTTCCCCACCAGGTCCCGTCGTCCGGGACACTGCCTGTCAAACGAATGGATTTACCACACGAGGGACACAGACCACCCAGACCATCAGCGTGGGCCTACAAACAGACCTGCTTAGGAACCTCACCAGCAGTCCCCACCGCTGCCTCACCCCAAAAGGCGGAGGCACACCTATTTCCTCGCCGTCCCGGAACACGAGAAAGGTGCAGTATTCACCTGTTGTCCAGAGCAAATTTGAGCGTCCCTGCTGCTCACCAAAGTACGGTTCGCCCAAACTCCAACGGAAATTGTCCACATCCAATAAAGTGGATCTACCCAATGCTTGTCGAACCGCCACCCCCACCACACCGCAGAAAGGCAACAGCGAGTCCGCCTGGGCTCGCTCCACCACGACTCGTGACAGTCCCGTCCATACCACCATCAATGACGGACTCTCCAGCCTCTTTAACATCATTGACCACACTCCGGCATCCTACGACTCCATGCAGAAGTTCAACAAGTCCCCCAGTCGCTCTCGTCCTGGCCCTCCCTCCGCTATGGATCCTTGCCATCCTCAGGGTGTTCTCGTGCAGGAATTCCTTCGGACAGCTCGTGGGCGCTCACCCAGTCCTGTGCAGCTTATAGTGGAAACGCAAGGCGACAAAAACCCAGAAGTGGTGAGCATACGGCAGGACCTTTCAGCACCGCCTGGCTACACGCTGGCTGAAAACGCAGCCCGAATCCTGAACAAGAAGATGCAGGAGCAGAACTTAAGAGAGGAGCGGAGGCTGCAGGCCGGAGGACAGAGCAGAGACAACAACAGACAGGCCGACACAGACCGACAGCCAGGCTGTATGGAGGTAAATATACCAACTGAAAGGATCGGTTGTTTCATCCTACAGCCCTGTGAATGTGGTATATTCTGTTTCTAATCAGAGAATATCGATGCTCTTTTTCTCAGATGAAAAGCTCTGACTGATGCACTGGTAAAGGTGATATATTTGATGACTATATTGAGCTTTCCTTCCTGGCTCTATGTGACGTAGATGCTCTCGGGTCTTCTCATGTGCCCAATCACTGCAGTACGGCTTTCATTTCATTGCTTTTGCTACTACTGAGGCATGACTGAGTCAACTGGGAAACGAAACCCTCAGTAGGGTTGTGTAGCGACGGGGCCATCGTCAGGGCAAAATTCAAAATGGTTCCGGTTTTTGAGGTTGTTAGAGTCCTCTAAAAGAACCACCAGCTGGCCCTGTTTTTACCAGCCGCTCAGCAACACTTAAGAAAAAAAGAAATGACTGAGAGGTAGCAGGAGAAGAACACGTTCATCTACTGGACTGTGGACGGCACCATAATCCCACAGAATTGTCCTCCATCATCATCAGCTAAACAGTTAAACATTTTCAGTTAGCAAATGTTCATTGAACGCTGCCATACACTCTGTACTGCAGATGTGGATATGCTCGGCACAAATATTTTAAAAAATATTTCAATTTAACAGTGTAGCATGTAAATGTAGAGTATATGGATGTATACCGCACTGTGTTGCTAATTATACCAATATTGGCATATTACCATGTAGTAACACTTCCCCAGACTGTACTGACTGAGAGTCATGGTTCAACGTTTCTTTGGGTTTCTTTCAAGTCTTTGAAATCTGCCACAGGCTGTCTATAAAATGATTTATATTCCTTTCCGACCTGACTTTACCTGGTTAACATTTCCTCGTTTATTTTCCCTCCTTCTCCCCCTTTGTCTCCTCCCATCTGGGTGTTATCTCCCCCTCTCCCTCGCCATCCGCTGTACTCTGATCCAGAACCACACTGTAATACTAACAACTCCTTGGGGATTATAACTCTGCTTGTCTCCATGATGTAAGTTCCTCTTCCTCCTTCTGCTCCTCTGCAAACTTTAGCCACAGCCACACGGATGTCACCCCTCACGCCCTGCAGACCCCTGTCCTCCTCCTCCTCCACACCCTCTCCATAGATGCATGCTTCACAGGACAACAGAGTGACAGTGTGTCGACTCATCGAAGTGATGTCAGAAAGTCCTGTTTCTTCATGTTAACACATGCATGCTCTGTGCTTGTTTTTCTTATATATATTCTTTTTTTGTTTAGTAAGACCATTTTAAAGGACCATAATGGTGTTACTGCATGTTTTATTCCATTAACCATAAATCACATCTATGTTGCGGTATCGCGCAATCAAATCTTATACGACTGCACTCGGAAAATCAGCTTTAGAAGATTAACAAAGGGATCGGAAATCAGTTACAGTGGACATTTATTAAGCTGTAATTACGTCAGTGAGCTGAAAACAGCTTCTGATTTGATTAATATTGTTGCCCATAGAACATCAAATTCAAGGAGAAGGGCTTTGTCCAGGCAAGGGTCTGCTGGGTCTTCAACCCCTAAGCGGGTTGAACATGTGACCTTTTTTAATGTTTTATCAATCTGGACAAAATGGAGATAATTGGCTTATAAGTAGTGCGATTAAAAATACACTTGATATGTATGAATGGCACCTTTAGTGATTGACATGATCGAAGGTCTGGTCATGTGACCACTCTCCCTTTGACATCAGTCAGTGCCCGATTGTGTCTCTACACTCGTTAGCTGACCCGTAATAGCGCGGCTGTATCGTAAACCCGGTGCAAAGCTGGTTAATGACTGTTATCGTGACTTCCGAGACGTGTGCACAGCTGCTGGAGGCTGCAGTGAACCAGGAACCAAAGGAAAGGCTGATCTTATCTGATGGCAAAGCCGGATTTGGACCCTGGTGTAAACATCTGCACCTTTAATAAGATTCATGAAATCGGGCGCCCATAGTTTGGCTTTCATGGCAGCCTGCTTTGAGCTGAGGTAGTTCCCAGCTTAAATGAAACGTGCAGTCGGGTGATTTGGCCCTCAAGTGGACCCTGCAAACTGCCTATATGGTCCTTTAGAATTCGGTTGTATCCAGTTGGTGTGACTTGTGCGTCCGGGAACGGGCTGCGTTTCACGCCGAACTGTGTCGCCACCGATGAAGGTCGTTAACATATGAAGACTCTCCACATTCGTCAGCGCAGGTTAACTGTCTGCTGGGATCCGTAGAGTTCAGTATGGATCATTTTGGGTTTTTTCCAGCTCGTCTTTGCATCGCCGTGTGTCCATCACGAACAGACTGTGACGTTTACTGTGGTGTGCGTTTGTCGGTCTATGATTCCTCCTGCAGTTCGCCTCGGTCGTCTCCCTCCCCACTAACAAATCTCTCTGACTAAATGAAGATGATGGTCAAGTTCTACTCTCTTTCCTGCTGTTTGCTGGGGTTTAACTGGTTTATTGGTCCATTTTACATGCTCAGCAGAAAAATCCACCTTGTGACACGCCGTTACTTGAGTTTATTGAACGCACAATTCCTTTTGATGCACTTATGATGCCAAAACCAGTTCAAATATTGGAACAACCTTTGAGTGGTTGATGAGATGGCTGAATGCCTGATTTACGACCGTTTGGAGGTGGATTTCTCTTTCAAGGTGGAACCATCACTGACAACTTCTTTGTGTTGCAGTCTTCAGTGTTGTTGCCTGAACTCTTGTAAACATTTAATGCATAAAAACTATATGTGAAGGTGGACGACATGACCTTTCCCCAAAATGAGGCCAGAGCCGCAGGGGCGAGAGCCTTCGCTCGCAGATATCTTGGCCAGCTTTATGTGCGATGGCAGGAAAAGGCCACATGTCGTCCACCTTTGGTGTGATTAGAGGCTGCATGAACTGTGGAACTGTGGTGCTCTCAACATTATCAACATTAAAAAAGGGAAACCCACGTGGCGGCATGGTGGTGTGGTGGCCTCACATAAAGTAGGTCCCAGGTCTCCTTTGGGCCGGGGGCTTCTCTCTGCATGTTCTTCCTGTGTCTCCACGGGTTCAGTCCACCTCCTCCTACAGTCCAAAGACGTGCGCTCGGGGTTGTATCAGCGATTCTGAGCAAAGACACAGTGAGTTTTTTACTGTCCCCTCATGAGACCAGCTGCTAACAGTGAGGAGAAAAACCTCCTGTTAGTGAGGCTTTTTGCAAAAAAATCGCTTCTACAACCATCATGTATCACAAAAAAAAGGTAAAAACCTTTATACTCTTGAGACCCAGAAAGAAATCTTCTGTTCTGAATTACATAGTTGTGTGTGGTGAAAAGAGCAGGCCCGACTTTAACACCATTATGGTGCACTGCTGGTTCCTAAGGGGACTTAATAAATTCACATGAACAGAGACTGAAATAATTTCCTGACCTTGCAGGTCTTTTCTTGCATCTACTGAATGAATGTGTTAGCATAACAAGAGGAAAAGTTAAATGTGAACAGGCTGAAGCCCCGAGAACAGGAGGACAATAAGTGCAGGGGGTTCAAAAGTAGGGGAAATAAGGTTGGGGACCTAAAAAAACAAACAAAAATACAACCTTTGGATGCTGGCACCACCTGTACAAATCTGTTGTTTTCGCAGGTTGTGAACTCATCACCCTTTGGTGGAGCCATCTTTTTTATTTAATCCATCTGACTCCTTTTTTCCCTTCAGTTCATCTTCCGTCCACCGACGGTCGACAGGCAGGGAGGAGTTATTTTATGATCAGGGCCGGGGTGTCCCGGTGGGGTTTTCAAGGTAACTTCCGCAGCATTTTAGAGAAAGGCGAGCGTTAGTGATCACACCTTGCTGCAGCTCGTCAGCCTGGGCGTTCGGGTCACATGACCTCGGTCCAATCAGGGAGTGTTCAATCCAGTGGTGGCTTTTTTCACTCTTTCTTTGGGAAGATTGCAATAACGCTATAATATATATATATTATACTGCAGAAACAAGTCTGCCTAACATCTCTTTGTCGCAGGACCTGCCTCGCTCGCCAGTGGCTCCACCCCTGGACTCCTGCTTCCTGAGACCAGCCCGCCCAGCCAACCGCCGACCCCCATCACGCTGGGCCGCTCACACTCTCTCCTCCTCCCCCAAGTGGGGTGAGGCCTCAAAGAGGAGGTGCACTTTCCCACCAGCAGGGCACCAGAGGACCATCCTGGAGGATGAGGAGCCGGCATGAGACATTCCCCTCGACGGCAACCTTAAAGACCTCAGAACCCCACCTCCGATCCCAGGAGGCTGAAAAGGGGGCGGGGTTTGCTTTACTCCTAGTAGCACCAGCTGACCATCGTGAAACCTGAACTTTTGTCCAGGAGAACCTGGAAGGCACTGTAACATGAAAAAGCATAAAACACCGACCGTAATCTCACATTTCCATAAGAGGTGCCTGCAAACACAGAGCACATGAATCACATCTGTGGCAACATGATTTTTAAGACCAACATATATGTAGATTTGACGTGTTTTATTGTGAAATTTGTAGGCCAGCTGTTGCATTTCTGTGACGTTTACAGGGTTTGTGTTTCTTTCCCCTCATGTTTAAGCTTTTATTTTTCTATATTACACATATTTTGTGTTGTCTTGCATCTTGTTTTTATTTCAGGAAGAGGGCGTGTCCGTCTCTGCTGGCCTTTGGAGTTTAAGGGTTTTTTTATTTTCAAGAAAAAGTAAAAGAACTTAAAACCCCTGCTTCACTGGGTCTGAAGCAGACACACATGATGTCATTTCTGATGTTAATCTAGTTTATTTTTTACATGGGGATGAATGTCGGGCGTCACTGCAGGTGGCAGCAAAGAGAATAAACTTTATGCATATTTGGGAGGTCGTGATAAAAATCGGTCAAATATTTGCATGCCTTTTCAACTACTAGCACTTTAGTGCATGTACATACAGGCTGTAGTCATTTGAGAATACACTCGATTTGAATGAATAAGAGTTTTTAAGTCCTATTGTACCTGCAGGCTGCTGCTATCGGAGTTACTCTTTTCTTTGGGGAGGGGCAAAAGTGAATGTGGGGGGGTAGAAAAAAAGGAATGTTTTAAATGGAAAGTCTATGTCACAAAGTCTATTGATCTATAGTCTGATGTTTAAAAAAATGGTAATAAATATGAATGTGCGTTTACAAAACATCTGGCACCTCGTCTGTCTGTCTGTCTGTCTGTCTGTCTGTCTGTCTGTCTGTCTGTCTGTCTGTCTGTCTGTTTGTGTCTGTCTGTCTGTCTGTCTGTCTGTCTGTGTGTCTGTCAGTGTCTGTCTGTTTGTGTCTGTCTGACTGACTGACACTTGGTCACAAATGTTAGCTACAGATCATATCAGATTATTTCCATTAGACCTGAATGTCAGCCGAGACTGATGCTGAACTCTGTGTGTGTGTGTGTGTGTGTGTGTGTGTGTGTGTGTGTGTGTTACAGTTGCAGACCACAGGATTACAGTGGGTCATGGGGGACAGACACACACAGAATGTGAATAAGAAGATTGTGTCCTCCCAGAAGTCAAATCCGCTTGCATCACGAGCACACATGCACAAGCGTATGTGTGATACTCAGCTTGTCACGCAAGAGGAAGATCAGCGGCGCCAATCTGTGTGTCCAGGATGCTGTTCTACATCTATATTACCTTCTGAGGTCATCAGCCTCCAACCGCTGTTAGAGAAAATGTTGGAGGCTCATAATTACAGGTTGTTCATCTCATCTCTTCTCCTGGATCCAGATCCCGATGCAGAGATCTCTGCTGGATCCGGTTTCTGAGGTATAAATCCCGTTTTTTCGTTGTTAGGTGATAAATAATGATTTTAAGTCACATTTATTGAGAATCCTACAGGAAAACAGATAAATATTTGACACAAATCTACCTCCATCTCCTCTTAGGTCTTCTTCCTGGTCCCCTGCTTGTAGGGGACTGGGCTCTGCCGAGGTACTCTTGAGCCCCCAAATGCCTGTTAAGGGCAGCTCAGCCACCTCTCTCTGAACGAGTGCGTGTAGTCATTGTTACTCTACATAAATGTTTCTTTAAGTCCACTGTCCCTCCTCTGGACGTGTCCCAACTATCTCACACTTTACTTCCAACATGTCTAACGCGCCTCCCTTTGATGTTCTCATTCTTGATCTCCTCCATCTGTGTTTGTCCCAAAAGAGAAGTGATACTCGACTCAACTCGACTCTACTCGACCCTGTGCCACCCAAAAGCGGCTCCCTCTGACCTTGTCTGACCTTCACTCTCAAAAACCTCAGACAGTGCAGCTAGTGCCGATTTTCTAGCCTTTAGCTAACAGCTAATACTGAAGTGTTCAGATTCTGACGGAGTGAAAAACATTTCTTGGATAGTGGCGAAAGGAGTGATGAAGAGGGAGGGCCGAAGCTGAAGGCTTCTATGGTCCATTCAGAAAGTAATAACGGTGAATAATTAATGTGGCCCAGCTGCACACTGTGGATGGTACTGAGCAGGTCAGTGAGGGGAAGATAAAGATGCTCGGATTTAATGTCGATTCACTCTGAGTGAAAACCCACCGCTGCTCAATAATTTACACACACACACACACACACACGCACACGATGACCCTGCTGTAGAGCTGCTGAAAGGGTGCGGACTCTAAAATGTTAAAGCCACCCTCAGGAAACATCCTGAAGCAAACACAGAAACTATTTTAAACCACCGATACGGTCACACTTTCGGAGCTGAATCTTTTTCTGTAGGTGCTAAATGTTCTGCTCGGCTGCTCTGAAGGGCAGCTCACACACTCATCAGAGTTCAGGCTTGGATACTTTTCTCTAGAATCAAATATATACAGTCACTTTAGGATAGTTTGGACATTGTTGTGGTTACTTCCTGTGTTCATCATCACAGCCGAGACCCAAAAGATGGCATCACCTTATAAAGTCACCTGAAGCTCATCCAATTAAAAGATAAGATGATAAATGAGGTGGCGGGCCGCTTCTTAGGACACTGAGTAAGAAAAATCTGCTGATTCAAACCAATTATCAGGACAGGACACTGCATTGTGTCCACCCCTGATGAAGACAACAGTTTGTGCTCGTCTAATAATGAAACCTTTTGCAAACTCAATATGAATTCATCCCCCCAAGAAAAGAGCTGAGTGATTTTCAGGTGTCCTCCTGTTTTTGGATGCACCCTCTGACCCCGGCTTCTTTTTTCATCAGTCTTTCTCCTCTGACCTGCGGTTGAGGACACAACAGCCTGGCCGTCTCATTGTAAATGCTTCCCCCTCATGTTCCCGAACCGCTGCACATAAACACATCGGACGCTTGTCTCCTAATGAGGTTGCAGCTGTTGCATCAGGAGTCAGCTGACAGCTAAATCTAAACACGTGGACAGCTGATACTTGCCGTGTCCAGTATCAGCTGGAGGACATTGGCAGGGGACCAAAATATGGTAGCTGGACATCTTAGAATGCTGTTTTGAATGTCTTGCTAGCAAAAAAATGAGCAAACTTCCAGGAGTCAACTGTTACGTCACTGTGCAATGACATGGATGTCCTCCATCTGTCCCACAAACTGTCTTCTTTAGCATGTCTTCTGTCCAAAAACTGGACCCCAAACTGTACAAGCCCGCAGCTGTGTGACAATGAGCCACACAATAGGCCTGGTTGCACCATTAGCTCTGCCAATAGCGGAGAGGTTGCCATGACAACGACACAAAAGCTGTTTGGCACAAGCAAAAGGTTTGGCTCCGAGGGGAATTCATACTCAATTATAGCTTTGCCTGCAAAGTGTCCAGGTCTCCCTTTCTGTTACATCATGATTCTCGTGTCCCTTCTCCTCTGTAGTCCAGACTGAGGTGCTGACGCTGGGTGAAGAACCTGATGTTGAGGTCTGTAGTTCAATAAGAAACACTAATGTGAGACAATGTTGATGAGTGGACAGATGGTGTATTTACATCTTTAGATCTGCACCATGATAAATATTTCCAGTCTCTGGATAAATGAGGCCCATGGAGCTCCAGCTAGTCACCACCTGCTTCTTACACATACATGATGATGATTCCCACAAATGGGAGTGGACGGATTCGTCTCTCTCTGAGACCTGTCCTGAGTTGGACCTGGATCTCAATGGTCCCAAACCACAGGGTCATATGTATCGAGGCACTTGCTCAAAGGCAGAAGGGCATTAGGATGGACACAAATGGCTCCATATACCCCCACTTTCATCATCAGCAGACTATGAGGCCCATGGATGGATGGATGGACGGGTGGATGGACAGATGGACGGATGGATGGGTGACGGACAGACAGACAGCTGGATGGATGGATGGATGGACGGACGGATGGACGGACGACGACGGGTGGACGGACGGACGGACGGACGGACAGGTGGGTGGATGGATGACGGACGGACGGAGGATGATGGATGGATGGATGGATGGATGGATGGATGGATGGATGGATGGACGGATGGACGGATGGACGGATGGACGGATGGATGGATGGACGGATGGATGGGTGGATGGATGGGTGGATGGATGGACGGACGGATGGATGGATGGATGGACAACGTCCTCAATGAGGACACGTGGTAATATGTAGACCACCAGGGTCAACTTAAATGACTGAGTGCTGCTCATCAGACAGGGAGAAAGTTGCGCTTAAAGTTCTTTGGAAACAATAGTACCAAGAACCTTTTGAGATGAACATCTCACTATTGTTGGACCCCAAACTTTCAGATCCCAAATCAAAGTTCTGATACGTTGTGTTGCGCCTCCGACTCATCTGAAAAGACGAATACTTTACTCACGCCACACAGCGCAGGTTGCCCGTAGCAACACATCTGCAGGCTGTTTAGCTGGTGGAAGGAGGAAGAAGGAAGGTCGGGTTTAATAGGGTGGGATTCAGGGAGGTGGAGATGAAGAGGTTGTCATGGTAACCACTCCATTTCTGCCGAACGTGATGATGTAACATTACCCATTGCTGTATTTCTTGTCTCCTCTCCCCTCCACCTACACGCGCGCGCACACCACACACACACACACACACACACACACACACACACACACACACACACACACACACAGCCGCTTTTATATCTCTCTGCTGCTTTTTTAAAGCTTTACAGATTATTGTTTCTCTTTTGTCGAGATTACCGATGTTTGTCTTTTTAGAAGAACCCACCGCATCCAAGATAAAACCGGCACTGTACTGCAGTCTGTGTGTGTTTCTGTATGTCTGTGTGTGTGTGTGTGCGTGCGTGCGTGTGGTGTGTGCGCGCGCGCGCAGACAAAAGGCACAAAGCCAGGAAGCTATAAAATGCTCTTCCAGGAAAGCATTAGCTCCTGAAGTGGATTATTTTAGCCACACGGGGGCGTCCGTCAGCTGTTAATGGTAGAAGAACAAAAGCGTCTGTTTATTTGCTGTTTATTTGCATTTTATGCAATTAAATCAAAGATTAAAATGCACATGAGCCCCGAAGTCCCAAGACAGAAATACAGTGTAAAGTGCTAATTTAACAGTCTTTAAACTGTGGCGGAGGACTGTTGATATACTGATACTAGGGGAAAAAAACATTTTTAAAAGGTGACTCTGACTAGGTTCAACTCTTTGGCCACAATTCAAAGCAACATCAAATATATGATGGCAGTTACCTAAAACCAACTCAGACACGTGCACAAAACAAAGTTTTTAGCACCTCTGTGTCAGGGGTGTGATCCCAGCTCTTGAATTCATTCCTCATGAGTTTGCACAAATGCCTTGTCTTCAAAAGTACTGTTGCATATTTCAGGCTGTAGCTTCACATCTCTGGCTAAAAAGCACCTCCACAACCTTTGGGTCAGACAGAGTGGAAAGGTCACCCAAGTCCTTCTCGTTGCAGGCGATCTGTCGGAGAATTCGCCTCATGATCTTCCCTGAAAGACAAAAGGAGGAAGAAGTGAAGGCAGATGTTACCTTATCAAAGAGGTGCATGTTGGCTTGAAAACCTGCTGCATCTGTTACCTGAGCGGGTCTTTGGGAGGGCTGGAGCATTCTGAATGAAATCTGGGGTGGCTATAGGTCCAATTTTCTCTCTCACTGAAACAAAATGGAGAAACGTGCATTTCTACGGACCTTTGGAACACGTAACAGAAAATATTCCAAAATATGCCCAATTTGGCAACCCTCTAGCAAGCCCAGATGGTAAAAGTACACGTTTCCTCCCTCAGATTTAGAAAACTAATGAAGAAATTATTTTTAAACATCACTTCTATTCTTTTTTTTCTGATCTGGCACAAAATAAAGACAAACAATTTGACTCTACCAAGAAATGTAATTACGCCGGTCAGATTCAATAGAAATGAATAATAATCAGCCTACAAACACATTTAAACCGACATTTCCACCGCTGGATCCTCCCTCCGTCCCAGTCTTACCCAGTTTCTTCAGCTCCTCTGCCAGTGTTTGGCTGAACTCCTTGTTGTTTGTCAGTGTGACGAAGCAGTACAGACACTCGCCTTTGAGCTGGTGAGGCCGACTCACCACCGCAGCCTCTGCCACGGCCGGGTGCACCATCAGAGCCGCTTCCACCTCTGCTGTGCTCATCAGGTGGCCTGAGAGACGCCGGGAATCAAACATTAACGCATGGCGGCCACGATCGAAACCCCATTACAGATGGTAGGAACCCCTAATAGCAAAGTACCTGAAATGTTCAGCATGTCATCTATTCTTCCTGTGATCCAGTAATAGCCGTCCTTATCCCGCCTGCAGCCTGAAGACAAAAGGCTTCTTCAAAGCTGAATTGATAACTTTAATGTGAAATGAAGGCAGGATGACCCTGCGCAGCCCTGCCAGTCCGTCCTGGGTCACCGTGTCTCTTGGCGTTGGTGTGACTTACCATCACCGGTCACGTAGAAACCAGGAAATTTCTTAAAGTAGATGTTTTCAAAGCGTTCGTGGTTTCTGTACACGGTGCGCATTATTCCAGGCCAGGGCCTCTTGAAGACCTGTAGCACAACACGCAGAACTAGAGAGGGCTCTCCTTGTCTTCCGCAGGGGGATCGAACTTGTCTCGACCCTTTATGCTTTTACAGGAACCTGGTTGGAACTCACGAGATAACCCTCGGCCTCCCCCTCCAGTTCCTCTCCGTCTTCGCTGAGGATGGCCGGCTCCACGCCGAAGAACGGGAAGGTCTGTGGATCCCATGAGAGATAGGCGTCCTTTTAATCAAGAGCTGCGGACTGGTGGCGCTGTCGCATCCTAACCCAAACACACACTGATTCGAGGGGGTATGAAAGGGGAGTGAGACACTTACAGCGGAGCCTGGTTTCAGCGGCGTGGCGGCAGGAAGTGGAGTCAGAACGTGACCCCCCTGCAGAGAAGCAGGTCTTGATTACATTGATTAATGGTTTCATTAATGGGGATGTGTGTTAATAATCCATCCTTACAGTCTCTGTCTGCCAGAATGTGTCGACCACAGGACATCTGCCCTGACCCACGGCATCGTGGTACCACTGCCACGCTTCCGGGTTGATCGGCTCACCAACCGATCCCAGGATCTTAAGGCTGGAGAGGTCGTACCTATAGAAAAAGAGAACTTATGACGTACTCTGACGTCTTCTTTAGCCTAAAAACTATCCATGCATCTGTTATCATGTTTTTTATCCACAACACTACTTAAAGGAACTTCTTAAGGGAGAATTTAAGTTCTTTTATAACATAACATAACAGTGTGCTGTCGCCATTCCTGAATCAGATACTGTTAAAATCGCTGACGTGTGGCTCCTTTTATGTGGTTAGCCCCCAGATTTAAGATTGGTCTCATCTGCTCGCGTGTCTCTCAGCCCCGAGGTCATTGAGTCCATTAGCCAGTAAAAAAAAAAAGCCTCTGCTTTCTCCATATCAACATTCTCGCCTCTCGTACCTCTGCAGCGGATCCCGTCCGTACTTCATCAGCAGGCGGATGGCTGTTGGAGCCGTGTAGAACTTGGTCACCTTATACTTTTCAATAACCTCCCAAAACCGACCGACATGAGGGTGGACAGGAATCCCTTCAAACTGGTGGGGAAAACACATACACACACACACACACACACCACACACACACACACACACACACACTAGAATCTCTCTACTGTCATTTTTAATTAAGTAAAAGCAGGAAAGAGCTCAGCTGACCAGGACACTTGTGGCACCATTGGCGAGGGGCCCGTAGGTGACGTATGAGTGCCCGGTGATCCAGCCGATATCAGCGGTGCACCAGTACACGTCGTCGGGGTGATGATCGAAAACATACTTGAAGGTCAATGACGTGTAGAGCATGTAACCGGCAACCGTGTGGAGGACGCCCTGAACATGAGGACAGGCCACAGAGCAGCAGAGATTTATGGAGCCTTAAGTAAAGTCAGCAGAGTAAAAGAACTGCGTTTAAATGTCGGTTTGAAGCGACGGCGTCGCACCTTGGGTTTACCGGTGGAGCCGCTGGTGTAGAGGATAAACAGCGGGTCCTCGGCATCCACCCACTCAGGTTCACACTCATCAGGAGCATCTTTCATGACCTCGTCCCACCACACATGATATCCCGAGCGCCAGGGGGTCTGAACACAACCAGGCAATAAGAATTACAGATGTCAACACTGGCGATGGCGATGCCAACAACCTAGTCGAGCACGCTCTGTGCAGCTGTCACTTTGTTCCGACTGCTAGCGTAGCAACACTAGCTGTAACAGCCAGTTGGTTGTTTTTATTGGCTGATCAAACCGCCACTTATTTTTTAACGTGCTCTGGCAGTTACCACGTTGGAAGAGATTTTATATAAGTAAATGAGCGCGGCGCCAGTTCCCCTCCAAAAAGAGACATCCAGAACATGAGATCAAAATATACTGTGTGTACCTGTAATTTGTGGCAGCCACTGCTGCTTTTTGTCCTCAGGGTCTGGTGCCTGACAACGAGGCACTTGGTCACACTGGATGCTGCTCTGGGAGGAAATATGGAGAGATCAAAGTTCAAATTAGCAATTTTCCCCCAACATTCCTTGGAAACACCATTATGTTGAAACCACTGTGTTCAGTGTGTGTGTGTGTGTGCTCAGTGACTCAGTGCAAGGACCTGAGTCACATTACCAGCAGCTCGGGTAAATAAAGGTGGTTAGAAACTGCTGTCGTGGTGTGCAGGACCTACTTCTGGCTGCACTTCTCCAGAGCTTCATCTGCAATCTGTTTCAGGTTGATTAGCTTCTCTCCTCTGTAAACACCATCTGCATTACAAATACGTTTGAGGAGGAGAAGAGAGCGTGAGGGGCGGGAATACGAATTCTGCAACCTTGGACAATTTGTGACGTTAGAAGGCTTTAAGGCCTCTTTGCAGTGGGTGTGGTTCCGAAGCACTGCCATTCTGGTTGTGGGACCTACCTGCTGTCACCAGAATGCTGCTTTGGGTGTCCATAATCCTCTCGCACAGACACTCTGAGGAAAAACCTGCAAACTGGAACAGAAGGGAGGAAAAGCTGGAAGACTCGGCAGCACATCTGACATTGAAAAGGTGTCTCGTCTATGGGGGTCATATTTCCCGTCAGAAGCCATTTCGCTGTTATTATTAGTGAACTACTTGTTCGTATCAGGTTGCATAATGCCTTCCCTTCTTCACTTAATGTCACCTTGATCAGTGTTACGTAACGATCCGGGGATAAGCAGATTTAATGGAACGTTTTTTGCTGTTTTCACAAGGAGATCCCAGCCAGGGAAGATAGTTTGAAGAGTGTGAAGTTCCACTTTGACGACGGCTTTATAACCCAGGCTACTGATGGCATGATCTCAGCTAACGCTCTACAGTACATGGGTGGTGGCCGCTGTCCCCCCTGGCTGCAGGATTATGGTTTTTGGTGGTCTGGCTCTCTCACAAACTCCACTAAGCGATGTTTATATTAGACCGAATGAAAGATGGTGCAATGATGGCAGCGCTGACGTGGCGCTCGTCGTCTACCCACCACAATGGAGTGAACTGCACCTATCCGTGCACAGGCCAACATGGTGTAGACCAGCTCTGGGATCATGGGGAGGTAGATGGAAACCCTGTCGCCTTTCCCGACACCTGCAACCATGTTTTATAGGCGTCATTCCACACCTCTACGTTTTTACTCAATCTGGATATTTGGGTGGAAAGTGATGTCCACATTATTTTTAGTGTTTACGGGTTCTGAGCGATCCACAAACAGGCCAAAACTCAGAGGCTCATAATCGAGTTGTAATTTGTTGCACATGTAACTTCTCACCCATTTGCTTGAGGACGTTAGCGCAGCGGCAGACCTGGCTCAGCAGCTGGTGATAGGTGACTGACAGGTGGTGGTCGGGCGAGTTCCCTTCCCTGAGTAGGAAGAAAAGAAGCCTAATCATCATGTTGATAGTCAAAAATGTATTAAAGAATATTAGCACATCCTAGCAAATTCAGGGAGTTTCTAATCCAGCTACATGGTCTGGTAACAAGTGTTGTGATGTCAAGAAACCAGGATGATACCTCGAGTCATTCCTCAGGACTTTTTGTTTTCTTTCGTTCATGTTTCATGCTTCTTGTTTTATTGTGAAAACTTTCCTCTCAGACGTTTCACTTCCTGCTGCTGTGAGTTCTTCCCTCCAGTTCTGACCATCTGCCCCGCCCTCATTAGAGTCACCTGTATCTCATTATCATTCTCCTCCTCTCTGTGCTATTTATTTTATTCATTGTTTGCTGACCGCTGCCTTTGCCTCGCCCTTTGGATTTGTTTGCCTGACCCGGCTCACTGTCCTGCACTGAACCGCCCTTTTGCAAGGAAACGGTCTGTTTGAAACCCAATCTGGTTCTGGGAGTCGAGTTTTTGAGTCCCGCTTTATAATTCACGTGTTGATCTCCAGAAATTTCTTAAATAACTCTCACACAGAACTATGGAACATGAAGAACTCCGTTAAGTAAATATACTCTTCACTCATAAATGCCTGATTTATGGCAGAAATGCTTCTGATCGCCCCCACATACCCTTACAAAGCGATTTACTCTGTACTGTAGAGCGTACGGAGAGTATTTAGAGAGGCCTGAAATGCTGCATTAATGGTTCTGCAGCAGTATATTGCTGTTTAAATGCCGATGAGGCTAATAGTGGCTCTGTGAGTCGATACATAGTAATAAATTCTTATAGTTTCTGTCCCAGTTGTGCACGATAACTGAGAGAGTTGTGTTAATATCACCTTGAAGAAAGGACACGCGGTGGAAACGTCTTCATGACTTATTTGACCTTGACACTAAACAATTATTTCTATTTTAAATCACTGACTTACACCTAAGCCCATTTTTGAATTATGTTTTCATCCAGGTTTGAACCATGATTAAACTCTGAAACGTTATGAATGATTATAAAATAATGCCACTCCAACAATGTCTGACGCTGGACAAGTCTTCCAAATATGTTCAGGACGTTTAGACCTGCGACACCTTGTGTCATTGAACTTTTTTTGGAAAATATAAATGTCTACAACTCCATGTTTCAGGTCACATAGTTACTGAACAGCATGTAAAAACACAGTTATAACACATGTAACACGTACAGATCCAGACACCAAAACACACGGGAAATTGAAATGCTTTGATATAATGCAGGGAAATTCAGATTCTGTTGTGGCTCACTGCTGTTCTCGGAGCCACCGAAGCCCCTATTACTGCTGAGTCTGCAAAACTGGTTCTTTAGTTGACAGAACAAATACATATGAACCAAAACAATGAAGCGGAGATCTCCGAGACAAATATCAGCGCTTACCAGTAAAAGGCAACTTTGTCTCCGAGGTTCTTCTCTCTTACGAGCCTGTCGACCACATTATAACACACGTTGGTTTTAGCTCCTTCCATGCATTTGACATATATGCTGCCTTTGGTTGAATCAAAGTTGTACTGCATCATTGGTCCAGTTGGTGGATTCTTCCAAAAGAATTCATCAGCAATCTCTTTCCAGAAACCTGAAAGGAGCGATTGTCTGCTTAAGTGCTACAGGCTGCATGTGTTTGTGTTGTGCACGGGAAATTGGGCCAAATCTCATTGCATGAAGGCAACAAAACTTCAAACGCTGCACAAATAAAACATATGTGCTTGACCTACCTTCTGGATTCTCCAGAGACTTTCTGTGCAGCGCCAGATAGGAGTTGAAATCAGACACATGAGCATCCCTCTTCATGTCATCAGAAGGGTAATACATTTTGTCCTCAGATTCAGGCACAACCATTGTGGAGGGACAGATGTCCACACGCCAAGATCATGTGAGAGTCAGTATATGCGTTAATCTGGAGTCACTGCTGATCAGTCTGGATCCTCCTGAGCAAGAGAAGAGCCCAAAGGCCCATGATATTAAAGCAACCCAATTCATCATGCATAGGAACCTCCTCCAATCCCTGTGCTGCAGGTTAGCTCCAAGAACGCCTAAGGCAGGAGCAGCCAATCAACTCACATTGTCTTACACTCCCACTTTTTTATTGGATGATCCCTCCCTGGTCTGTTTGTGGCATTATTTTCCAAGCACAGAGTGGGAGGATTGGAGCCTGAAGAATTCTTGGATTTCAGCCAGGCTCAGGAAGGGAGGGTAACACCATGCTCGCTGACATCCAGTAAACAAAATTCCTGCTGTTGAATCCATATTATTTTAGCTCCCTTTTACTCCGTTGTTATACTCGTTATTATTGAACAGATCTTTTATTATGTTTTATTCTAAATAAATAAACGGGAACATACATGTGCATGCATTGCTGTAATAAAGGAAAAACAACCGTAAGATATTTCCCTGTGATGATTGGGTAAACGATAGTACCGCGTTAAAGATGTAAGCTACAACCAACCTTTCATAACTTAGGTTGGCTTTTTTTGATACAGGTAAAACTCGTTGTTTTTGAGCCGTAATCATAAGTTGTTATGTATCTGTGCTCGATTGAGTTCACTGACGTGGGTCCACGCACTCAGGCTTCTTAATCGAACATGAGCAGCTGAGCAGTTCGGCTACCGGACACTGCTGTGCCATACGTTAGCTAACGCTTTGGGACAAAACTCCAATCTCCGAGATGTTTTTGTCTGCTGCTGTCCGTTCTGCTCTATCGCAGACGGTAAGGCTCTGATTTTCTTCATGGGCCTGTACATCAACTCAGGCACGATTCACAACAATTACGGAAGATAATGTTATGACTCCTGACAAGGGCAAGGGGCCGCTATGCTAACTAATGTTGGGTAATGTTAGCACTAACTTAGCATTCTGCTGTCAAATGCTCCCAGCTGTGGCCAAGAGCGACTATCAGGGGTTTTGTATTATATTTTATGCTATGATTCCTGCACACCTGTTTTGTAAACGAGATTACACTCAATATGCATAAAAAGTGTCTTTCGATAACTCAGAATTACGTTTATTATTTAAAGGTAATTGGTTGCGAACATTCCCGCAGTTATTATTATCGTTATTATTATTATATTATTATTATTATTATTATATTATTATTATTATTATTATTATTTTTTAATGCATGTATTTGACAGAACTTGTCATGAGGCATATGCGTTAGAAAAGACACGAGAAGTAACTGGAGCTCATATATGTTAGAGGTTATTGAAAAATCACTTATACCTATTTATATATTACCTATATCGTCACAAAACTTGCTAGATTTGGTTCAGAAATTATTCTACAATGGCAGATCTACATAGGGTTACTTGAGTATTTTTCTTCTCTTGATTGAGACTGAAAGCAATAATGATGCTTAAAATTTCTCTGTTATTAGAAACAGGTCATAACAAGTTATCTTTCTCATCACGTTTTTGGATTTGTTCTTCCGTCTCTCTGGATTTGCAGGCCAGGCAGGTCAGGAGTCTGCATCGCTCCGCCGTGCGTGCAGGAGCTGGTGGCATCTTTGTGGTGAGAAACGCTTAACGTGCATTACAAATGTACTTCTGCAAAATCAAAGGTTTTGGGAAGAAATATGTTCTATTTCTGGCAGGTTCACCAAGTGCTACATTTCGTTTCCTCTACGTAGAGTAAAAACTCAGCCAATTTTTTTTTAAAAACAACCTGGCTTTTGTTGCAGTTTGTTTTCCACATTTCATAGAAAGGACTTCCTTTATTTGGGTTAAATTGACTAAACCTTTTTACTGCAAGTCATATTAATAGTTATACTGTATATTATTCTATGTAACTAACAGTTTCTTGTAAATACCGTGTTGGTTTTATGCAGTGAAAGTGCCCCAGAGGCATGTTTTCTATATTTAATGCCCCAGGTTGCCAGTTGCTATTACCACTGGTCTTTGCAACAAAACATCACAGGTGATATTTCCATGTAATGGAAACATGCCATGGTTTCACTCCCCCATGATGATAAGGGCACATTTGTTTTGTGACTGGGGACAATTGAGCATTGCCGCAATGTTCACAACCCGGCTTTGTTTTACATGTTGTTTTTAACCCTAAAATTTGAATTTTCTAGTAAAACGTGTGTTATTGGCTGCTCACAAGGGGGCAGCGTCTGTTCACGCCTCTGGATCAACAGTAGATAATGGACTAGTCACAACATAGCCTCAACAGGTGTTCCCACGCCTGTCAGTCGGATAAAACCGGTTCTACCGGAATTAAAATTCATCCACAATCTCATCGTCACAATGGGACTGTAAGGATAATTATACCTTTAATGTAAACATTTTTCTAATGCTGTGACCTTTGTTTTAGCACAGAGACACGGCTGACAACAACCCCGAGACTCCGTTCGAGTTTACTGAGGAGAATAAAAAGGTATGGTTCATATCAATGTCATTGAGATCGTTGTTTTAGCGTTATTACCAATTGATATTCCTGTTTAAGCCTTTTTAAATCATCTGCTCCTCCTGGTAACTTTATTGACCCATAAACCTCAAATGAGCTTCTCTTTAACTACCAAATGCTTCCAGATCTGTTATACATGCACAGCTAGGAAGTGCAAAGTGGGAAAAATGCTAAAATCTTTGCTTTTCTTGTAGAGGATCGAGGCAATCGTTTCTATGTACCCCGTTGGACACAAGCAGGCAGCAACAATCCCTGTGCTGGATGTGGCCCAGAGGCAACACGGATGGCTCCCGCTCTCAGCCATGAACAAGGCACGGCGATCCTTTCAAATCCTGCACCTGTCTTAGAACAAGTTTTTGTTCACACAAGTCTGGTTTTATCTTAAAGTCCCTCATTAATTTTCGCCAATCGTATTCCTTTAGGTTGCTGAGGTGCTCGAGATCCCTCCGATGAGGGTGTATGAGGTAGCGACCTTCTATACGATGTTCCTCCGTCAGCCTGTGGGAAAATACTTCATTCAGATTTGCACAACCACCCCCTGCATGCTGTGTAACTCAGACAGCATTCTGGAAGCCATCCAAAACAAACTGGGTATGTGAACCATTTCACAGCAGGAAGTCAATTATGAGATTGACGCGCAGATTAAAACCTTTTTATTATGTTGTTTGAGAGACAGAGACATTGGCAAATATACAATTGTCTACACTTTTTATGCAAAAAAGAAAGGCAAATGTCTGCTAAAGTGTTTGTTGAAGCCTCATTTAATACTCAACACACTGCCTGTAGTGTTGCACCGACACAATAACTTGAATTATCTTGTTACATTATCAGAGGCTTGAGATCTAACAATAACGTATCGATTTTAAATTCAGGTATCAAAGTTGGGGAGACGACTCCAGACAAACTGTTCACACTACTAGAAGTGGAATGCCTGGGTGCTTGTGTCAATGCTCCAATGGTCCAGATCAATGACAACTATTATGTAAGTACTCCACAATTTATGAAGATGCCTTTCTTATTGCATAACTAACAAAAAACCTGGTCCCTTTAGAGCTCCGAACAGATTTTTTTTAATGCATTGTCCTTTATAGCGTTCAGAATGTAAAGAATTCAACATTAGATCAATTTGTTGAGTTCCAACTACTTCCACACACTGAACACAGCTTTTGTCCCCCTAAACAACTACTTACACCACCGAGTGAAAAAGACTACTGATTTGAATTATTCGATAAAGATAATATGTCATTATCAAACCCAAGTCCACCTTAACTCACTTATCCCTCTTAGACAGGTAAAACGTATTATTCAAAATCGTTTATTTATATTCCTGCTATTCTGCTTTTGTCCAAAAAGGCAAAAGTACGGGACAAATATCAATAATGGCACTCTGCTCGTTTCCAGGAGGACCTCACACCGAAGGACATAGAAGAGATTATCGATGAGCTGAAAGCAGGCAGAGTCCCTCCACCTGGGCCCAGGTACAGAAAACTACCACCAGGTGTTGGGTGGGTTCCTTGTTTCTCAGTCTAAAGTTAAAAGTCTTTTGCTTCTGTTGTGGCCAGAAACGGACGGTTTTCCTGCGAGCCTGCGGGGGGGCTGACTTCACTGACGGAGCCTCCTAAAGGACCAGGCTTTGGCGTGAGATCTGATTTGTAGACATTGTCGCCCATCTGCCACCTTTTTTAAAAAGCAGTGTCATCGGTGCTGGTGTTTAATGTTTAACTCAAACATACTCTGTAAATAAAGTGTTCATGTACCTGTGGTTGTGTTTGCTTCCAGTTATTACAGCACAGTCCAGGCGACGGGTGGACATGTAATTACATAATTCAAATGATAACTGCTGTTATAGCAGGGACGATTCTGTGGCTATGGAAATGTATATAGACTCATGATTGCTGTTAGGAGACAGCTCACCCCTCATTTGAGAGGGCCACGGGTGCAATATCTACACCATATCAGTCATTTTTATTTCCAAACTAGGATAAATCAAATTCCCGGGTAATTTGTATTCTTAGTCTGCAAGCAACACTACTTTTTCTGTAAGAAAGTTCCAATTTCCAACCTTAGTGGCGCTTTTTCCAGATTGTTTCCATCTAAAGTGTGACCTTAATCAGTGTTGTGAGTAAATATGACATTAGTGACCGATTCAACTGAATCTTTTATGTATGTCAGTATAATCCGGTTTGATGTTCTGGGGCTTCAGCTGGAGTCCTTTTAAAGCGACTGCTGCGGTTCTGCCTTTGGCGTGCGTGTCTGCGTGCGTGCGTGCGTGCGTGCGTCCTGTGCCCCTCCCCCACCCCGGTTTCCTCTTGCGACTTTCATTCCTGCTCTGCAACATAACGCATCGAGGCGCATGCGCGTGTTGTCCACCATCATGCAAATGTCACTGCAGCACCGTTTAAAGGCCAACGGGGCGGCTGAAACACCGGCGGCCACAGATGGCGAACTGCCGCCGTCGCGTTGTTGTCGAAGCCTGATTAAAGTATGATTTTTGTCCACAAGCAGCGGAGCCGTCGTGGCGGCGACCTAAAGCTCCAGAGAGTTCGCTCTGTCCGCAACGCGACGGCGGAAAAGATGACGTCAAGCGGCAGCAAACCCTTCAATCCCGCACCCGCGCGTTGAGTCCCGTCCCGCAACGCCCAACGCGCCGCCGTCTAACACAACGAACGATCGATCTCAGCAGAATTAAATCGCGGCGCCGATAAAATTAGAACTAAAATGGCTTGACACGTACCCGTCTGAGCCTATCCGCCAGACGAACGCCTTACTAAATCGGCGCTGCTCGCGGGGACCACGTGACCCCCGCCGACCAATGGGATCGACGCTTGCATGTTTTGCTCGGCTTTTCTCCGAGCGGACGGCGACGAACGACTGGGATGTTTTCAAAATCAACCATGAACGTCACGCAGCTATAGGCTACGCTTAACACCCGATATTGAACAAATACTCTTATAGCACGCAATAGTACCAGCGAACCACCACCGAGGGAGTCGGCGCCAGTGTGAAAGCCAGCGCGAAGGTGAGCTCCGAAGCGGGTTTATTCATCCTTCGCTTTGGATTACAAAGGTTGCCGTTAGCCATCTGGCTAAGTTACATGGAAGCAGCCGATAGTGGGCAGGCTAACGTGGAGCTAACGTGAAGTAAACTGCGTGCGAAAACGGAATGCCGAGTCTTACGTCGGCTTTCTATTCCCGATTGCCACGTGTGCTACACACGTTGCACGGTGTGGCTTTTATAACGGGGCTTTGTTTTATAAATGCACGTTTACACGCGACGAGGATTAGTGCAATGGGGAAAATGTTGAGGCGAAACACACGGAGCTGGGTTAGCCAGCGTCAGCCGCCCCGTGAGTGTGTGCAGGGCTGAGAAAGCTAGCTAGCTACATCAAGCGCTGGGGAGGGGGAACGTTTTAAGGGCAGCGAAGGGGCTGCAGTGGGCTTTTGTCTTGGCTTGTGCAGCGCTCTCATGTGGAATATTTCCACCAAAACCCAAAACGCCAACTTGGATGTGGTCCCCCCCTGGCCACATGGGTGCACCACGCAACGTTTTAAACTTGCGCAGCACGTTTCAGGAAATCGACGATACATAAGCTGGTTTTTGTTTACAACCCATATCGAATTCGATTTTTTTTGAGCGCTCAACAATGTGTCTGTGTCGGTGTCAGTGCAGCGAAGGCGAGCACGGTCGACATTAGCGTGTGGTGGTCGTGTCGCGGCTGCCACCATCTCGCCCACCTGCCTTTTTAATCCCAAATTGTTGGTCAAATAGCGTATTGATTTACCGATTGGGACGCGGGGCTGATTTAAGGGGGTAAATAAAAGGCTGGCGCCTTCCAATGACAGTGACATGTTGGGGGGTGTGTTGCCTGATACAAAAGCTGCTGTTTTACATGGCTGTTCTGCAGCGAACACGCACGCCGACCTTATAAACGGGCACCGCGATTTTTCTCAAGATCTCTAGATCTTTCTTTAGATCCACCGTTTTTACCCCCCTTTAGAGTTAAAATACGATCGGGATAAAACAGACATTTTATGATCGTGCCTGGTAATATAACGCTATGTATTTTTGATAAACATGTTTATTGGAATGGGAGTGGGAAAAGTATTAAAGACATGAAATTATAGAGAGATTCTAAGGCGAAATGGAATCTATGTTTTTAGAGAAAAATATTTCATGACTTTAAGTCAATATTTCTGGCTGTGATTTGAGTTCTTCTTGCTTGGTACTTTTGATATTTTTAAAAAATTGTTTGACATCGACATGTGCTCTAATCCAGCCCATTTCACTATTCTTTTATTCAGTATCTTTTAGAATTTGTAAGCAGACGGACGGCAAAGCCAACTAAGATTTTTCTTTTTTCATTTGAGATTCAGCACTTTGGATTGACGAGTAAAAAGGTATTAATGCAAAGTTTTGCACCCTTTCTATTTATAAAGCCAAATGTTAGTCACACTCCCTGATTTTCTATCTGTCCATATAGTCCCGTTAAACTCGTTTAGAAATCGGATCCTTTACCCCAATTTATGGTTTGTACAGTTCCCTCCTAGAATTGCTTCGCAGAATTTTTATTTGTTGCTTTTTTTTGCTGATTTAGCGATAAGAGTTTTTCTTTACAGCAGTATTTTCTGGCGCTGAACTACAGTGGTCAACAGGAATCATCAGTTTTATTCCCATCAGTCATTTTTATTGCAATACAAAGTATATTCCACAAAAACGCTGCATGTTTGATATTGACCATCTGACCTGGAGCAGAAATATAACAGGACTGCCACTCTACATTTGAGGAGGCTTAGACAAATAATTGACCATTATTTCGCCCCCCGACCGTCTGGGTGGGCCAAATGTATTCTATAATTCTATAATAAAGATCCCTCACTGATGCGCATTTAGGAACCCAACCGATTTATTATCATAAATGTAATAAGCTATATCTCCAATTAACTTATTGTTTCTGGCAACAAGGTCATGCGTATAATTAGATCTGCGTAGTTCTGGACGAGGTAACATCTGACACTAATTTTCGCTCATTAGAAAATAGGAAGGTGACGGACACGTAATGGTTCTGTTGGTGTCGCTTTCCCTGGTCATGTGAATGCCGCTGTCTCTTTCACTTCCGCCTTCACACTTGTCTTGCAGAGAAAACCCAATCAAAGTAACACCCCCGACCCCAAAAACACTGATGCACACCACGTTTATCATTATTTTAAACAAAAGCGAAGACACGGCTGAACACGTGTATATTCCATCAGCCCAGCGTCTGCATCCCAGTATGCCCCTGTGCATATCTTGGCGTGTTGAGGGTGGAGCCTTTGGATTACATAACATATGCCAGTTTTTGCCCATAGTGTGTGCAGTGTTATTTTTATTCTGCATGTTGTCGTGTCATGATGGGCACAATTCCCCGTGTGCTTTTGGCGAATGTCAGTGGATACGGGGAGAGAAAACTGGGTTACTAAATGCCTTGTTCTCAGGGCTCAGATTTTTATTTTTTTTAAAGTTTCTGAAGGTTTGATGAGATAACGCTTCCTTAATGATGCCATTTTCACGAAGCACGAGAAGTCACATTTCAAGTACTTTCAAAATCTTTTCTATTTTTCAGAACTCCGCAGTAATGAAACAAGGACGGAGGGGGGGAAAACCGTAACCAACACAATAAATCGGCACAGTGAGAAACGTTTACGTTGCAAGGCACCATGCTCGGAAATATCAAATGGTTCAGATGCAAGCCAGCTCGCTGCCAGCATCGCTCACCCATCAGACGTTTTATCTTCTGAGGTCATGTTTTATCACCAGAGTTTATCCGAGATCTCGTGTCGGCAGCTGCAGTTGTTGGATGTGTGGTCTCCGCGTTATCTCAAGTGCACGATCAGACGATTTATGGACTTAAAGGTAGTGGAAATAATTTTAATGTCTTTGGTTTGAGAATCAGACAGTGTGTCTCAGCCCAAGACTTGTGGAATTTAGGGTATAATAGTTGTTTTGATCTTTTGGATTAAAGCTCACCCTTTTCATCAAATATATATGGCAGAAGTTTAGAAAAAAGATGAACCCAATTGTCAGTCTTGGCTTGGTAATTTGATAGTTTCCTGATCACTGGTGCTGTTAACACTGAAGACTTTCCAGAGTCTTCTGTTTGTTGTGTATTTGGTGAGGTAGAGCTTTGGATAAACCCTTTTAGGTTCTGTGATAAGCAATAATAATGGTTTTAATGAGCAGGAAATGAAGAGACAAGGAGGTGTTGGAAAATCCCGTCATTTTGCTGGGATATGGTCAAAGTGAGGAAATGAAACCCTTCACCATAGTCCACATTGTCTCCTTCAGGATGGTAAATAATGTAGCAATAAGGATACACATATGATGAATATAATTTGAGTTCCTACCACTGAAAGATTTTCTTTCCTCTGCTAACAGGCTTCTTTTTTCCCCCTTTGTCTGAGTCAATCACTTCAGCTTTGATCAGAATAAAGGCCAAATTCCTGCTCATAAATGGTGTCTGCTCTGTTCGGATGGCAGTGGGATTCATCTCACTGGTCTACCACTTCCCTGCCTGCGGTGCTCTGTTGTCAGGGTGGATGTAAGACGATGGCCGCGTCTGCGGTCGCCAAGCAAGCCCTCGTTTCTCATTGAGACCCTAAACCAGCCCAGAATCCAGCTGTTTGAAGTGAAGGTGATCTTATTTTCGCCAGAGATTAAAGTGCAGGTGTAAAGGGCTGATTTGTGTGTAGATCAGACTGGAAATTCTGGTTAGATTTGTCCCCAAAGTACATTAGAATAGTGCATTTATTGGAATTTTATATATATTTACCTACTTTCCTGGATGGCAGGTCTCCCAGCCCCCATCTACTCATCTGCCAGTTTCAAAATGTGGTTAATGCTTTATGTTTACCTCTTACCCCAGTTTGCTTTGACATTATTATTCTAATATTCACAATAATGGCAATGTTGCATCGGGTATTCAGCAGGTAAGTTGATGCCACCTTTAAAGCCACACCCACCAGGTAGTCCAGAAGATAAATTACTCACCGATCCCTGATTTAAACCCCTTATTTTATTTAGTATAAAAAAAGAATATTGATCCATCAGGACAATCTGATTATTGTTGGGGTTTTTCCAGCAAAACCCAGAATAGAACCCTTTTTTTGTTGCTCTGGCGATACTTTAAACTCAAGAGACAGGCTCACACGTGGTTGTTTAAGCTTTTTTCCTTCATTCAGAGAAGATCCCATGTGGAGGCTTTGTAACAACAAGACCTGAAGATGTGAATCTATTTTTCTGCATAACGCAACATGCAGCTGGAGAAATCATTTCTCTGCAAACTGCATTAATGTTTGGACATAGAGCAGCCTTCACTGAGGTGTTGACAACCATACTTAGTAAAAAGTCACTACAAAGTCTTCTGGTTCGGTGAGATTTCCTGTTCCTTTGAGGTCTGTCTCCAGATTTTCAAGTCATAGATTTTTAGGTGAGTTTAGGATTATGATCCATTTGTAGAAGCGTCCCTGTCTCGACTTTTGCTTTTTTTTGCAAGTGCTCTTATGTTTGCTTGCAGAATTTGTTGGAATTTCCTTGAATCCATTCTTCCTGTTCTCCAAGCCATTGGCTGCAACACAACCCCAAAGCATGACAAGCCCGTCACCATGTTTAACAATTGGATGGGTATCAGGCTTTTCTAGATGTTCTGTTGCAAACATCTGGTGCTGAACTTTGTCGGGAGAACGCAGAGATCTTCTGCTGATGACTTCTTGATGAAAGTCATATTTTTACAGGTGCCACTGAACATTTGAACCACAACTCCAGAAGCTGCCCAACCTTGCTGAAGGCCCTTTGCAGTCAAAAACGGGTTCTTTGATTTGCTTTTTGTCAATCTTCCGAGCATTTATCCAATCTTTCTTGGTCTTCCTGACCTCATCTTGACCTGTGTTAACTTCCTTATTTTCTGAACTTTTGAACTGATGAGTGCCTAATTAAAAACATGCCTTCTTCTTCTCCAAACTCCTGATTTTACTACTCAGAGTGCTGCTCAGGTGGACCCCTGGCTTGGACTAGAACCTTGGAACTAGAACCTTGAATTAGACAAGGTTAGAGGAGGCTGGGTATTTACAAAGCATCTGGCCTTTTTTGAGGCTAATTTTATAGAAGCCATGACCCAAACAGGCTGATTACAGTAGGGTCTCATAAGTATCTCGGCTAAAGTTATCTGAGAAATCAAATCTGCCGGGGGTTTGAGAAGGGAGAAATTGGGAGGAAAATACATTGACACGTTTAAACAATTAAAGTGTGTTTTATGTTTAACGGCTCACAAACGCAGTAATATTGACTGGGTTGCCCAATCATTCGCATGCCAGTGTGCTAGTCTCGCTCAAGACCTCTCAGTCTCGATTGCAGCTGAACTTGGACCACTCGTGTTTATGCTGTTGAGCTTGGTGGTATTCATTTCGTGCAGTCTGGAGATGCTTTATATGCCGGCCTTGCCAAAGTTTGCTGGATTTAGCAGAGCTTGTGCAGCTGTGTGTCTGGCAAGTGATCGATTGACCGTTCCAGTCCAATAGAACATGGCAGATGTATGCAAGGTCATGTTTTGTATGTTTTAATTAAAAGTGGCAGAATTCTGCTAGTTGCTCTTTTGGTTTGTCATGATCTTATTCACCAGGCGTCTGTGACCTTTAATATCAAAATACCAAATAATATTTACGTGAAGCTGAATATTTACGCGAGGCTGCCAAATCCAGCAAGAACATCTACAATGAGCTGCTACTGTAAGTTTATCATTAGTTGATTATGTTTGGCTTAATGCATGATGGTCACAGTAATTGTATTTAAGTTGGCCTTAGATGAACCTTACCTGTCCAGAAGAAAAATGGCAACTTCTCTGTCAGTGTTCAAATTCTTCTCCGCTTTCAGCCACCTCCATCTGTCAAAGGCATCTTTTATACAGATCCTTGTTTAGGTTCGGGCTATCACGGTGTATGCGTGAACCATAACAAGTTCGAAATTATAGCTGCGGCTCGTTGGGAACCGGCGACCAGGATGCCAAAAGGCGACTCACTTCATGATTTAGGGGGTTGAACAGAACGAAACACACGGCAGTGTCCACATTGCTTTACTTTTGAAAAAGAATGTTCTGGCCGGTGTGATTTTAGTCATCATCTACTGTTGGGTTTTTTGCGGTCACCAGCACTGATTGTGAGCCAATCAGAATGCTAGAAGAGAATCACATGACCCGTCAGGGTCAGAGCAGAAATTTCTCAGTGTCTCAGTGTTAAAAGCTCGGAGTCGAAGGCTAGATTCAAGGATTGGGGCCAATATTAAGGCACCAATTTTATTTCAGCGAAGTCTAAACTGCCACGAGGTAACTGTTGCCATAGAGGTTCGCTAGAGTTCTGGAGTCATAGTTTGCGTCCCTGTCTTTTACAGTGAAGAATATGTAATTAATACGTTTAGGCTTTGATTACTTTTGTAGTCGTATAGAATTTTGAAAATTGCTTAAAACTTCAACACTCTCCCAGTGTTTGGTTCAGTCATGTGTAGCATGGCTAGGCTTAGGTCCTAACCTTTGCTCTAATCCCTCTCCTGTTCCCTCTCCTCATCCATTTAACATAATCAGCTGCAAAGACTTTATTGTTCGTTTCAATTCTGTGGTGTCTAAACAGTGACCTACATTCAGAACAGTGGCTGGAGACCTCTGACGCGTTTGGTCTGTCCTGGAACACTTTAACGGATCTACTTGTGTGGGCTGAACTGTATTTTGCTATCACTACAATTAACCTTGGTTACACTTCTCATATGTTAGATGTGCTATAAGGCTTTTATAGGGCTTTCAATTCATGTGGGAACCATGTGCCCAAACTGTAAATTTCAGTTTGAAAAGGTCTCATTTTTCTTTTTTAATGGGCAGCTGCAGAACCCTTGGTGTCACTTGAAGGACATACACATTTTTAATTTAATATCTAAGAATTTTATTTTGTTGAAAGACTGGCCACTCAATAACAAAGCATTGGGATATATTTATCATACATATTGTCAGTCCCTTGTGTGTCTGGGTGTGATATCAGTGAAGATGGCTGACTGGGTAGTCTGTGTAGTCAGGCCTTTGACTGGCTTTGTCCTGCTACTCATTAGAGAGTCTGAGGAGGTGGCGGGGAAGGGGGGGGGTGGAGAGAGGATATAGAGTGAAGAGAGACTCCCCCATCATCCAGCTCAACTGCTGACAGAACCATGCTCACGTGAGTGGGTATTTAATGAGCGCACGGAGTCTCTTGAAATGATGTTACAAGATTCACATCTGCGTTTGTTTTCAACAAATGTCACTCTCAAAGTTCATTTAGTCCCCATTATGTTTCTAATGGGGACTCATGCTGTTTCTCAGGTGCGGCAGTTGACAGATCAGGTTACGATACTGTGCATCCCACCACCATCCAATCCTTCTTTGCTCAGCCCCCGCACTCATTTTTATTAAACCATGCACACGTGCATTGTGGTCTCGTCTCAGCTGTTGGGGAAGACGTACAGGGAAATGACTGTTGGTGGTGTTGGCACAGTGGAACCAGTGTAAAGGTGCAGGACCACGACATCTTCTCAGGACCACGACATCTTCTCAGGGTCCTCTGTCATATGTTGCAATGGAAAAAGAAAAAATAGTGCTCTCTGAGATTGTTTCTCCTTGGTTTATGAGGAATTGTTCACTAAATACATGAGATTATTAAATTATTCTGTGCAGGTAGTTTGGTGAGCTGAACATTGTTGGAGTGTGAAGGCAGCACATGCTGAAATGAGCAGAAATAGTCTCATATCACACTTATACAGCAGCTATTAATTAATTTTTTACCATGCAGTGATTTATTATCCAGAGAGGTCACCAATGGCAATGCGACAAACCTTATTTACTGTTAGCCACACTCGCCCTTAATAATTAGCGATAACTTAATCTAATGTTAAGATATTATTGTCATTGTGATTTTAGAGTTCTGTTTACGTTACTTTGTGGTACTATTTTCAGCAATATATCTCTCGGCACTCCTCAAGGTTAAAGGCAGAGCTAGTAGGAGCTTACTTGAGCTGCCCAGGAGAGCCCAGTGAATGTAAATGCCAAACTGGCAAGAAGCTAAAATACCTTCGTAATTATAGCGACGCTCTCCTCACCAGACCTCTCCAGCCAGGTTAGAGTCTCGTCAGCATTCTCTGGTCTGCTTCCAGCCCGTCTATACCACTTTAATACCCCCGATACACTAGCCTCTTTACACCAATAGCCTCCCCCTGGGCTGTTCAGTCGCCTGAATGACGCTGCTGTTTGCTTTCTGCTGATTAATGATGAAGCGCTTGTGTCCTCAGCTGAGCAGCATGCATCGGTTTGTTCTGTATATAATGTGCTTATTTACAGGATTACCAGTGTTTTAATCAGTTTGAACCTCTAAAATCCAGAACCAATTGTATAAACTTGACTCAATTTATATTCTAGGAAAAATGTTCTGGCAAGGGCTAAAGGATCTTGACAAAATTCATATCTCGTATGAAACCATGAAAAGTGCAGTTCTATTGATTAGAACACGTGTCGGTCTTCAACATTAACATAGAGATGCCAATAAATAACTTAGAAATCAAAGATTTTTTTCTGCTTTAGCGATAAATACCACATGCTGCAGCTGTTGGAAGGAGACCTTCAGGACCTCGTGTGACTCTACGCATTTGTTCATCATGCTCATTTTTGGTCAGAGTCGTCCTCCATTGTTGTCAGGTTAGCTGTGTTGAACAGGCTGAGTACTGGCTTGATGGGTCAGACACTAACATACCCCCCCTTGATAGAGCTTTCCCTAAATCAAGCAGTGGTCCTGGTGCCATCCAACACGTCCAGATCTTGAGATCTAAGAATTAGGTGCCGGCGCTTCTGTCCCTGAGAGGACCTCTTGCAGGTTCTGCTGCTCCACTATCCTGTCCATAATGAGCAGCCTAGACCCCCACATCTGGTTTGACACTCGGTTATAAGTCCAGGACTGGAAGGTTGAGGCCTTTCTGAGCTTGCTCACGTTCCACTCTCTCTTTTCCAGCTGTGTGAGGAGTGGCAGACCAGCTGTGGCGTAGCTGATCCGATTGTCACCTTTCATTGCATTTTCCAGACAAAACAATGTCCAGCTAAATAACCATATTAACGCAGATTGTTCCTTCTCTGTCACACACCTTAATCTATTTCTCTCCCTCTAATAAAGTTATTAAGAGAAATATAACAATATAGCTGCACCTCTCATTTATATGTGCTATATATTATCCTCCCCAGGAAAGGAGACACCAGGTCTGGGACACGTTTGTTGTGCTGCCTTGCTTTGTTGTAGAAGTGTAAAAGTAATGCTTTTAGATATGATAATATATTACTCAGCTAAATCAGTGCGGTTCTCAGTGAGTTCCTGTGAACCTTTACTACTGTTGTGACATGAGAAGACCACAGTACTGGAGTTTAATAGAAATTACTAAGGGGGCTGTCCCATCTGTTTCTCAGGTTTCCAAATATAGAATGTATCATTTGCATTACTTTCATGAGGCTAAGAGGTGCCATTTCTTTAGCTTCAGATGTAATGATGAAACAACTTCATTGTTATTTTTATTGGGCCATTTACTTTCAAATGAGACTGTAGGTGAAACATGCGATAAAGGTAACTCAGGCGTCACGGAGGCTTCATCGTGCGTGTTGACCTTTCTTTACCGATACCCTAATCTCTGGAGCTAACTTTGCAGCATTTGTCGCTACCTGGGTGCAGACCACATTAGAGAGGCTTGGGTGCCCCGGTGACGAGGCTGCAAAGGGGATGTTTCCCCACTCGGCTTTTAACGGTCCCCAAAGCTGTGATTCATCACTCTTCTCTGTGGTTGTTTCCTTTATGACTTTCAGTGAAAAATGCAATGGAAATTTAAGCAAAACCCCCCAATGTGCTGATTCACCTGTGTATGAAACATCATCTAATAAGGGCGTCTGTTCACACTCACACACCTGAAACAAAGCTGGGATTCACTTTTTGGGTGCCTGCTGCGCAACGGCTGCCTTGTTTGGCTGTTCTCTTACCTCGTTTCCTCTGAAATGGAGACTTTTGATTTAAATCTCTTAATGTGTCTCTCTTCCGTCTCCAGGTGCATGATGAACCTCCTGCACTATAGCCGTCACAGCTAGTCGGGTGCTGCACCATGGCTAAACCTGGGAGCGACAGAGATGGAGCCATGGTTGATAAGCAGGCGGGGAAGAAGGTATGTAAGCACAGTTGGGATTATGCTAAACAAAAATGTCCTCATTTTTGCGTCGATTAAATAAAAAAAACGGATCTTCGGGAGTTTTGGATGTTTACTTGACTAATACCACAAACTGCAGCTGGCTGAAAAAGGCTCCAGTCGGTACCTGTTGTTGCTAAATAGCAACCACATCAAAACTGAACAGTCAATCCAAGTCGGAATGACTTTTGTCATTGGGAAACTTTAAGGCAATTTATAATGCCTTAAGCTCATTTTAATGCTGGGGCCCTCAGTTGCTATGTCATGTGATTTGGGAATCTGCTCCCTTTTTTTTGACGTGCTGACTTTTCGAGTTTGAGACTGAGTGGAAGGATTGTTGGTTGAGGCAGATTATGGACTATGATTCCTCTTTTGGAGTCGTGCTTGGAAGCAGAGGTCTGAGTTCGTCTGATTAACAGGATCTGGGTGGACTATCAGTCAGAATACATTAACAAACCAATGTGTTTTTAGGTTTTATTCACAACCCCGCAGTTGGGCAGGAAGCTTAAGGTTGGGGTTAAGCGATACCGGAAGTACAGTACAGGAAAGTGAAGATAGAAGTCGTGAGGTCACTTGATACCAGTAGTACAGTACAGTGTAGGGCAGCGGTTTGTGAGTTTGTCTTCCATCGTATTGCTCGTCTTGTCTTCGAGGTTTAGCCTCGCTGAGAGGACTGCTGTTTGAGGCGGCAGCTTGTAGACCATGATTCTGATGAGAGAATCAATGCATGTGCTTCTTTTAATGGAGGTTGTTCAGCTAAAAAAAACCCGATTTCCCTAAATGTCTTTAGAATCCTTGCTGGGGGTACTGGTATAGCAGGTTGCTTTAGGATCGAAGCTCCTTGGCCTTGGTCCTTGGAAGAGCGAGGCTCAAAGCTCCTAGATCCTTAGATCGCTGTTTTTACTTGCATCTCTGCGGAAGGCCAGGCACGTCCTGTCATGTTCAGCTGCAGCGCTCTCCGCACCAGTGGGCGTTGGACCTTCACCTGTTGGGCTTTCTCACGCCGACAAACACTTCATAACAGTTGAGGAAATGTGATCCAATATAGATCCGACCAAATTCAGGCTACCAATTTGCAAGGGAGGTCTCCAGGTGATTAGCAGTAGGTAAATGAGCATTAAATTCTCTTAAAGAATCTACACATTAATACTTTTTCTTGTTACAATTTGGCAATACACTTAAGCCCAGCTGCCTGCATCTCTTCAGTGAGATCAAGGACCAGAAATAGATGTTTAGAAGAATGCTGTGCTTTTTCTATGACGATGTCACACGTGACGCTTTCATTTAGAAAGATCAAGCTGTTACTGGTGTCAGCATGTATTACATTAAGTCCTAACACATATAAATTAGCCACAACTCATCAAGACACATAAAACTGACAAAGGCACTTGTTAATCTTGTTTCAATGCAACAGTCTGCTGAAAAACAAACCAAAATATTTCATAATGGATTGATTTTTAGAACTCAGTAGCAACTGCAAAGGAAGCAATGGTATTGTCCTTTTTTCCATAGTATTATTTTGAGTATGGTATGGTACAGAAGGTTTGTTTTTCTTGCAGTGAGTGAGAAACTGAAAATAAGGGAAATTGGAACCAGCAACTTCCTCTATCTCCTCTCCCGGCCAGAGTAGGGGGCTTCTTTGCTGTGTTTTCTCGAGGCAGCGTTCACAGAGGAACTGTTTTTTTGTGGCACCTGTCTAGATGTGAAGGGTGGAACAAAGGTGTGTTTTTAAATGTAAGTTGTCTGTGGTTTGCTCCAGCTCAACTGTGGGCTATCAAATTACTACGCCTGTGTGGAAATGAACTTTACAAAGGTGACAAATGAGGAAACGAAATACGAACTTCCCTTTGCTGGATTATACCTCTGCTTGTTCATCCGTCACATGCCTGTGGCAGGAAATTAATAACATCGAGACTGACTTTGTGTTTTCGTTTTCCTCTCTGCAGAACAAAGACAAGTTGTCCCCATTCACCAAAACTCCAAAGCTGGACCGGAGTGAATTACTGGTGAAGGAAGGCAAAGCCAAGTCCTCAATGAAGCGCAAGCTGTCCTTTACTGCCAGTCCACTCCGGACAGAGGAGCGAGACTCTGATACTGGTAAGAACTGGTGCAGCTCTTCCTCCCTCCCCATTCATCAGCCATGCTGCTGGCTGGCGGCCAGCTTTTCACGCTGCCCCCTTGTGGCTCTTTGGATCCTTTTTGTCTAGAAATTGTCTGCAAGAGGAGCCAAATAAGGCCATGTGTTGTTTACAACATATGAGATTTATGTGTATTCTTAAATCTTGAAGGTAATAGTGAATTGAATTTAAATAAATGTTTGAGTGCTAGCGTCTAAAAATCTGTATATCTGTGTACCGTTTTTAATCGTTGACGGTGATGTTTATCCATTCATGAGCCACACCATTGAGCTCGGCATGGTCAGCAGATGGGGTTGTTTGTCATTTTATGTTGATCTATATAATCTGGTGCTATAAAACTCCAAGCCATCAGAAAGGTCAGCATCTTTCTTTGGTTTATGTCCTTGTTTTATGGAAGCAAAGCTGGTACAGCTCTGCATTTCAGAGCGCTTGAGGTCCAGTAGTTTCACCTTCAACTTCACTGCAGCGTGGCAGTGGTGTGTAACGTGTCCCTCCGTCATTTTTAAAGACGGAAGCGTTCATTTTGAATTCACAGGGTATAATTTAAAACCTCCACCAGCCCTCGAAGCAAAGCTAGCATATTGGGTGGTTTTTTTTTTTTCCTCTCCTTTTTTCTTTCCAGTAGCTGTTAGAAAATGGGAGGTAATGGTGCCACTGACCTCCCAAAACCGTCTCTTTTGTTGCTCTGACTCATAATCTGTGTATGGAGTTCGAGTCTGCCTTTGTGTCGGTCTGAGTACACGTCAGATGTGGAGGGGGGGGGGGGGGGGGTGCGTTAATGCAGTGCTTTCCCACCCTTCCTCTCTCCCCCCTTCCCTTCCTCATCCTCTCTGCTTTGCACTGTAGATGACTCAGACCCAGGCCAGTCGAGTGAGACCTGGGGAGAAAGATTAGTGGCTCCCTGCAGGATATACGCAGGTAATCACTATAGATCGATGCCTAGCCTTGTGTCCTCTACAAGTCACATCACCCACTCTGCGCCTCTTTGCTGCTTTGAACACACAAGCACGTCTGTGTTTTCACCCTGCATCTGCCCCGTTAGCTCACGCATGTCTGTGTTTAGCCAAAACTGACTACCGGAGCCTGGGGCGGGCGGTGGGGGGGGGGGGCTGAAGGAGCACTGTCTACACTTGGCTGGCTTTTGAGAATGCTGTATTTTTAGTCCCCCTTTCAAACCTCAAACTTGTTATCTGTCTCTCGGGATGCAGATACAAGAGGAGGAGGAAAATGTTGACTTTGTATGTAATTATCATTTTAAATGAAAGTCTTCTCTAAAATGTCGCTTGGCTTTGTTGCAGATAAGGATGGGCCAGAGAAGAAGAAGGTGAAAAAGGAGGCCGGGGGCAAGAAATCCCAGGCTAACCTTTTGTTTGGCTATCCTCTGTCAGAGCGCAAACAGATGGCTCTCCTAATGCAGATGACGGCCAACAGTCCAGGTTTGTGTGGCTGCCCTCCCTTTTATTGCATCATTGCGATGGATGCAAGATATTTACTGCTGCGATTGCGTAATGTGGATATTAAGTGAAAGAACGAGTAAATCTGTAATTTCAATCATTGTAGTTGCGTTACTCTTTGTTTGATTTACATTAATGAAACCGCACATGCCAAATCTGCCTCTTCACTGTCATTTATGGTGAGTTGGCAGGTCTGAATTTAATCTGGGTTCCTTTTGAATTTGTGACAGTTGAAAACAAGAATAGTTTTAAATAGATTTCATTTTTTTCCCCCTCATTCTCTACAATATATTTTTTTGGTTCATTTATCATATAAGGACTTAATTATTTGCCTGCTTGTGTTTAGACTCTACCCCCAGTCACCCTTCACAAACGACTCCTGTGCAGAAAAAAGTTCCCAGCAGCACCTCAACTCGCCAGAAAGACAAGGTCAACAAGAGGAACGAGCGAGGAGAGACCCCCCTCCACATGGCTGCTATCCGGGGAGACGTGAAGCAAGTCAAAGAGCTCATTAGTCTCGGAGCAGACGTCAATGTCAAAGATTTCGCCGGTATGTTGTAACAAGTAGCGATACGTCAGTCTGGTCTGTGTGATGTGGTATAAATAGAACATATAACTAAGTAGTGGGTGCTTGCTCAAAGGCGTTAAGCTATTTTATTTGGGCCTAAATTAGAGAAATGTCGTTTTCTGTCCCTCACTAGGGTGGACTCCCCTCCACGAAGCATGTAATCTCGGTTACTATGACGTGGCCAAGGTCTTAATAGCAGCAGGAGCTGAGGTGAACACGCAGGGCCTGGATGATGACACCCCACTTCACGATGCCTCCAGCAGTGGCCATAAAGATGTAAGCGCTCCACTGTTTTGTACTTGGAGGCTTTACATGAGCTGCAGGAGAAATGGGCTCATCTTTTCAGGTTTTAGGTTGTTTCTCAGTTTATCCTGCAATTCTATGCAGATCGTCAAACTGCTGCTCCGGCACGGCGGTAACGGCTTCCAGGCAAACAAGCGCGGGGAGCGGCCAGTGGATGTAGCAGACACTCAGGAGCTGGAACTGTTGCTGAAGGGGGAGGTGCCTCTGTCGGATCAAGATGACAGTTCTTCAGGTACGGGGAGAGTACGCTGGGATTGCCCTCCTTCCCGCATTATTCAAGGAAAGCCACTATTAAAGATCTCTTAATTCTTTGCTGAATGAATAGGAGTTCGGATACTTTCTTCGTGATGAAAATCGTCAGTTCTCGGTTTTTATTGTTGCCGTGTAAAAACTTGTTTCGAAGAGGCAAAACTTAATTGCAAGAAATGATCTTAGCAAAGGAAACATTCTGACACTTTAAAGGAAAATGAAAGATCAGTAGCTGCAGCATTAAAGATACGCAGAGATTGAATTGGTTCATTGATTTATTTAACTGAATAATTTTGTTGTCTGCAGAATCCGAGGACCCCACGTCTTTCAATCCCTCCAGTGTAGATGACAACATGGAGGACTCTGACACCGAAAAGGACGCGGACGGCAAACCACCTGCAAAAGCATCGTCGTCCATGCCGGGCTTAGACGAGTACGAGTTCAAAGATGAGGAAGAGGAGGAGGAGCTCGGCAAAACACTCGGCGACCGACACATCTATCGGAAAGAACTGCGACAGCGGGAGAAAGACGACAAAGATAAGAACCACGTGGGGGGAAAGCCGAGTGGCAAAGCGGATTCCAGCTCAAAGTCCAAAAAGCAGAAGTTGTCTCATTGCAGCTCGGACACCTCAGGTGATGAGATGGAGAACTTTTCAGACAAAAGGAATTCCCCGACGTGTTCTCAGAGTTCAGAGAGCGTCAAGATGGACACAAGGTCGAAAAAGGAGATTGCAGAGCAAAAAGAAAAGGGCAAAGTCAAGAGGAAGAGCAAAAGTCAGAATAAAAACAAGGAAAACCAGGAGGACGGGAAAGAGAACAGCAAAACGTTGGTCCTTTCGCTCGCAACGGTATCTGAGAACATGGAACTCGGCCTAGAAATCGGCCGAGAGGAAGATTCTTTCAAGATGTCTTTCAGTCCTAAAGATGACTCATCCGTCCACCTCTTCCATTTGTCATCCATAAAGTCTCCGAAACTGAATCACAGCCTGACGGATAAACAGACGCCACTCAAACAGGAAAACACCAAGTTGTGCATTTCAATCAGCGACGGCTCAGCGCCCGTGGACGGTGTCAAATACAATCACTACACTGACGCAGAATACTGCACCGAGGGCTCCAGCACCAAGGCCTGTAAGCACAAGGAGAAGAGCAAGCATCAACAGAAAGACCCCAGTGTCGACCGGGAGGACGACCACTTCAATCCCTTCAAAGACGGTAGCATTGCAAACAGCCTAGACAACACTGAAGGTGCCTTACGGAAGAGCGACTTGGATGGCAAAGTAGCAAAGAAGCATAAACTTAAACATAAGGAAAAAGATAAACACAGGAGGGACTATGAGGCTGAGCGGAGTCATCACAGGCAGAAGGAGGCCAGGAAAGACGGCCACAGGAATCTGGAGTTTGACCGAGAGTTCTGGAAAGAGAACTTTTTCAAAAGCGATGAAACGAACGAAGCCCTTCCAGTGAAAAAAGAAGGTGAAGACGCCTTCAAAGAGGAGAGAAATGCAAAAGAGAAACATGCCAGCAGCAAGGACAAGAGGGCGAGAGAGGACCGGGAAAAGGACAAGGCTCTGAAAAAAGAAAGGAAGGAGGAAAAGATAAAAGAGCTAAGGCTGAGCGAGCGTGAAGAGCGAGTGGATGGCCACCCGTCAGGGCGGATTCCAGAGGAGGTTCCTGTCCAGAGCAACAGCATGAAGGACGAGACCGAAGAGAAACCCATAAGTGGAATCACAGCTGACCAAGAACAGTCGGAGCCTTCTGAGAAAGGCTCACGTGAGAAAACTGACAAGAGGCTTCCAGTAAAGGAGAAGGATCTCGAAAAAATGGAGAAAAGGCATCTTGACAAGGAGAAAAGGGTTAAAACGGAGCACGCTGACAAAACTGAGCCACAGAATTCACTCGATCGCTGGAAGGAAAAAGACAGAACGGCAGGAATTCCTTCCCACTTGGTCGGAGATAAAAATTGCAAAGAGAATGAAAAGCTCAAGTCCTCGTCGGCAGCCAAAAGACACGAAGACGTCAGGAAAACTAAAGACAAGTTTGACAAGCGCTATGAGAAGCAGGACAGGGACTACAGTGTGGGCGATCACAGAGAGAAGGAACGAGCAACCTCTGATAAGAAAGGGAAACCGCTGGAGAAAAGCGACCGTTCCAAAGAGAAGGACTCCGACAGGAAAAAGAAAGATAAAGGAAAAGATGGCCCTTCCTCCAATCTGAAGTCGCTCTTAGAAGAGAAGAAGAGCTACGCGTCTGAAAGCGGCAAGTCCTCGTCGACAAAATCAAAGGACGACGGTTTGAGGACACCGGAGAAGGACCGTGACCGGAGAGACCGTGACTCCGATAAACACAAGGACAAAGAGAGACACAGAGACCGCTCCCAGCAGGCCAAAACCAGCAAGGTCAAACCCAGCGAGGCGGACGCAGACAAGGGCAAATCCAAGGCCTCGCCAGCAACGCGGGACAAACCGAAAGAGAAGAGACTAGTGAACGACGACCTGATGCAGACCAGCTTTGAGCGCATGCTGAGTTTGAAAGACCGGGAGATTGAGCAGTGGCACCGCAAACACATGGAGAAGATCAAGCAGAAGGAGCGCGAGAGGCTCAAGCAGCGGCCCCTGGCCGAGCCGGGGAAGTCCAAGCCCAAAGACAGGACCAAGAGCGAACTGTGCTTAAGTAAAGAGCTCATGCGCTCAAAGAGCTCTGAAGCTTCTGATGTTCACCACAGAGATAAACCTCCGAAAGACACTACTGGACAAAGAACCATGTCCCTCGATGGAAAGAGCCTTCCTTCTGTCAGCACCAAGGTCCCGTCAGCTATGGAAAGCTGTCTCGCCAGATCTCCCAGACCAGAGAGCGAGCGCTGCGGCCTCATGTCCAGGTCCGTCTCATTGGTCTCTGTCGCCAGCTCCGATGATTCTTGTCCGGCAATGACGCTAACATCCAGACCCCCGGAGTTGGACTCCGACGTGACCCCGGAAGCCTCGGACTCTCAACCCGCGCTCCTCCAGTCTTCCCTTGTTATCCAAGCCACCCGATCGCCATCTGTCCACGACAAAGACCCCGGCCACCTTCCAGACGTGCTGCAGAGTCATCGGACGCCGCTGCCCGGCAGACACGAATCGCCGTACCTCCGAGCCATTCTCGACGAGGATGCCAACTTACCGGCCGAAGTTCTGCCAACGGCAGGCCTGTGCGCCGAGGACCAGAAGTCGGGAGAAATCTCGGCCGAAACGGAAGAAAGCGTTCCGAAACAGCAATGCAAAGATTCAGCTCCCGGCGGCGAGCAGCACGGGGACGGTGGCGCCGGCGTAACCCAACATTCGTTGAACCAAGACTGCGAAAGCAAAAACCCGCCCGAGTGCACGGCCTCCCTGCGGGGTCGGCCGAGCAAATCGCTCTTCCCTCCTCCGATCCGGTCGTCCTCGTCCACTGTCTGACGGACGACGGACGAGCAGAATGTGGTACAAAGAATTCCTCCGAGCAGCAGTCGGCACCTGCGGAAGCGCCGGCGCTCCCAAACGCGATAAACTTCCAGCAAAAAGAGTCTCCGCCCGTTCTGAGGATGGAGATCACGGAATCGAGTCCAGCACACGGGTCTGAGCAGGGTTGGAAACCGGCGGAGAACGCTGATGGAGCGGAGCCACGCGAGAGCGCGGAAGCTGCTCCAGAGGCCTCAAGAGCAGAGGACACAAGACCTCCTGCGGCCTCCACCAGTGCAAACGTTCCCGCTCCGGCGTTGGGGGAGCCGCTGCCGAGCGAAGCAAAAGCAGAGACGGAATATCCCCCGGCCGATGTGTTTCCTCTCCTGGAAGGTGCGGGTTGAGTCTGGATGCTCAGTTGGAGAAGAAGGACAATATTCCTCAAATGTCCTGTCGTTCGAGCCCCGAGTGCAAGTTTGAAGTACTGACCGACGTCTCGCAGACCTCCGAGAACAGCGACGCCGTCGGAAGCG
The DNA here is from genome assembly GCF_003711565.1 of Takifugu flavidus. Lineage (NCBI taxonomy): Eukaryota > Metazoa > Chordata > Actinopteri > Tetraodontiformes > Tetraodontidae > Takifugu > Takifugu flavidus. Next base: position 12,323,118 of record NC_079534.1, on the reverse strand, counting down.
TGAAAACGGAGAGTTCCTTAGCCGAGGGAGCCCTCACGACGGAGGGCTCCTCCGAGTCCAAAGCAGAGGACAACTCGGAGACGATGGAGGTCGCCCACAGTGACGAGAACACCGAGTATTCTTTATCTTCAGAGGACCATTGCCAGTCTACGGTCCACACAAACTCTTCCAGCAGCACGTCGGGAAGTTCCTCTCCACAGTCCGGAGATAGAGATTCCGATTGCTCAGGAGCTAAAGTCAGGCTCCGGTCTGGAGACGAGGACCTGGACGTCCACGTGCCCCACCCGCGCAAGAGGAAGATGCTTAAAGTGTCGGCCTTCCAGCCGTGCACCGCAGCTCAGCAGGACAAGGACAGAGACCAGCAGTCCCTGGCTGCCATCGTGGACTCGGTCAAGCTGGAGGAGATCGAGCCCTACCAGACGGAGAGGGCGAACCCTTACTACGAGTTCCTGCACATCCGGAAGAAGATTGAGGAAAAGCGCAAGGTCTTGTGCAGCGTCACCCCTCAGCCGCCACAGTATTACGACGAATACGTGACCTTCAACGGCTCCTACCTCTTGGACGGAAATCCTCTGAGCAAGCTCTGTATACCGACGGTGAGTCCGGATCTGTGGTGTCCTGTAAAACCACAAATCGCGTCCAGACGCTACCAACATTCAAAGCTCCCATTTTATCAACCGCTCTTCCGCTTCCTTCCTTTGAACAGATAACTCCGCCCCCATCGTTACCCGAGCAGCTGAAAGAGATGTTCAAGCAACAAGAGGTGGTCCGAATGAAGCTCCGATTGCAGCACAGCATCGAGAGGGTGCGTAGTCCCGCCGCTCTCCCAGCAGCCCGGAAGGTGTCTTCAAACTGGACTGACGTTGTTTTTTTCCACCTCCCCCATCAGGAAAAGCTGATCGTTTCCAATGAACAGGAAGTCTTGAGGGTCCACTACCGGGCAGCGCGGACGCTGGCCAATCAGACGCTGCCGTTCAGCGCCTGCACGGTGTTACTGGACGCCGAAGTCTACAACATGCCTCAAGACGTCCAGGTAAACGCCGCAGCGCATCCAGAAACGGGTCCAAGCTTTAAGAGGTTCGCTCGTGTCTCTAAGTCGGCCTGTGATTGGTTACAGAGCGACGACGGCAAAACATCGGTGCGGGACCGATTCAACGCTCGGCAGTTTATGTCCTGGTTACAAGACGTCGACGACAAGTTTGACAAACTCAAAGTAAGAGTTGTTACTTTGTTGTTGTTGATTCATCAACTTCAGTGAGGAGCTAAAATCAGAATTAGGAGCTTTTTTAATGAATGATGCAATCAGTCCTCAATCCTTAATCACTGCAGTTGGTGTTTTTCAGGTTGCTCTTCTTGTTGTGTTGCTCATTAACGTCAGGTTTTGTTTTTTTAATCATGGTTTAAAATGGCATTGTCCTCCACAGACGTGTCTCCTAATGAGGCAGCAGCACGAGGCGGCAGCCCTAAATGCCGTGCAGCGTCTAGAGTGGCAGCTCAAACTGCAGGAACTAGACCCAGCCACCTACAAATCCACGAGTATCTTCGAGATCCCCGAGTTCTACATACCACTGGTGGAGGTCAATGACGACTTTGACCTCACCCCAATATGACCAGTAGGAGGTGGGGGGGGGGCATTTTTACAGTGGCAGCAGAGAAAAAACGAGAAGCACTTGGAATGTGGCGATAATACGAAGAGCACTTAAAAAAGACGTTTACTTTGAATAAGCTCTTACTGTCCAGCCAGCACGAGAAGCGTGGGGACAGACTTCCTCCAGCAGAGGCCTCAGATCGGGCGGGTCGAGCCCAGACCAAAGGCTGGGTCAGCCGGCGGGTCAGGGAGCTGTGGCCAGGGGTCGACGACAAAATGGCCGCTGCTTCCCAACAAGTAGGGTGACGCACATTAAAAATTTCAGATGTTTTCAAAGTGAGTGGTCATAAATTGTGTATAGACTGTGCTCTTAATTTTCTAACTTATTTTATACATAAACGATTGTGCATTTGTAAATATACATGTAATTATTGTTTTAAACTTGTAAAAAAATAGATATTTTGATTGTAATCTTATGTCATGTTTTAATGGACCAAAGTTGGTTTTTATATCGTTGTCCTCTGTGATGTTGTTGTTGGCTTCTGAAACATCTGTTGGCTTTGGTTGTTCCTCATTTGGATTTACCGGTTTCTTCCTTCATTTCAAGTTTAGCGTCCAAGCTGGTGTTATTTGACTTTGGCAGTTAAATGCTGTGCATGCGTCGCTTTCGTTGTACGTTTTCCTACAGATCTTTATTGTGGACTTGACGGTGAGGTTTTCTGACGTGTTCCAGCGTTTTGGTTTTTTGTGTGTGTGTGTGCGCGTGTGTGTGTGCGTTTTGTTTCGCACCATCGTGTTCTCCTGTTCTGCTGCCTCATGTGTCCATGGTCTCTCACGTACACACACTGATGTCTGGTGTGGCTTCCTGAGGTTGGGAAAGAAAAAAAACAACTAAACTTTTACAGATTCAGTGTGAGATCACAGCAAAACCTATTTTTTCAACAATGCCTTTTGAACGATAGTTCTAAAAAAAAATGTCTATTTTAATATTTACTTGTTACATTTCTTGTACATATTTGTAATATACTATTGAATAAATTTTATTTGTTGTGAAATAAAACGCTGTTTTTGGTGTATTTCCATTGCAGGAGTTTGACATCCGATTTCAGGAAAAGGTCCAATTTGAAAATCGAATCTTCAGTTGGATGTAGTTTTAGGAGTCGCCAGCAGGTGTCGCTGTACAGCCACTGTGGTATGATTGACCCAGTTTGGACGCCAAAATTTTGGGGGATTTATTTATTGCACTTGCTAAAATGGTTTTTTTTGTTGTCTAGTCTTTTAAAAAAAAACAATGATTTTAAAATATTACCTTTCTGAATTAAACACATCGTTTACAAAGGATTTTAAATAACGATCTCCTTCAATAGTGCTCAGGGACTGTTCTCTTTATCTTATCTTTACATAAAATCACATCTTTGCACTTACTGCTGGACTATTAGGATCTATTTTGTTCCAAACCAAAACGTAACGTTTTAAATCTGAATAAATTATGGGATTTCCCCCCCACTGATGATTCTGCAGAGTATAAACAGACCAGCCTGACTCCATTTAAAGAAAATCACATTAACTTCCCAAATTCTTTCCCTGGCTTGTAAAAACAACTATTTTTATTTGGAGACTGCGGCAAATCCCAGAGATAAAAAGTCCCTGAAACTTGATCCTGTCTTCCGTCCCTTTTGCCCGCTGGAAGTGGAGCTTGTGGCGGTTTGGGTGACACCTAAAACAACGCACCTGGACACCTGTGGAGCTAAAATGGCTCATCAGAGCGTCTCTGTGGAGCTGCAACACACGCAGCAAGCGGCGGTCCTTCTCTTCTCGGAGGGGGGTCCGCGCGACTTCACGGCTTCCGAATCCCCCTTTTCTTACCTAATGAGCACACTCACGCTGCCGCAGATAAGAGCGAGGAACAAAGGCTCGTTTAATCGAGTGGGGGTGGCTTGGACAGGAAAGGATTGTTTGGTAGACGACTGCGTTTTCTCGCGCTTTTGTTTTTCCTTTTTACGCGCAAGACTTTTACGCACAATATTCCGGCGAAGCGCACAAGGTAACTCGACGTTTGTCTGTGGCTTCAGGGCGGGGGGGAAGACCCGTGTCCGCTACACGGAACACACTCGGCCAGCGAGCGTGTGTGTCGGTGTGTGTCTGACTGACCCCAGGCCCGGCGTTTGGCTGCGCAGACGTTGGGGAGAAAATGGAGTGTGTGCCTTTAAGGCGCCCGACTGCCTGTCGCTTTTTGCTGCGGAGAGACTGACGCCCTCTGGACACAGTGGACACTTGAGCGTCTGTGGAGCACCATCCTGGAGAGGTTCAAAGGAAAAACAAAAGTAGCTCCACTTCTTTCTGAAGGAAAAGGTCGAGGTCTTGCGTCCAGCGTGTCGGTAAGTTTCCGGGCTCGTCCTGTCTGCGCTATTCTGCACTTTTACTGCGTTTGGTTGTGTCGTGGCTCCGGACGAGCGAGAGCGAGTTTTGGTGCTGGCGATGAACATAAAAGAGGTGAAGAAACACGTCCAGGAGTGAGGGAGTGTGTGTTCCTCACGCGTTCTCATGTGGAGTGGAACAATGTGCAGCAAAACGCGGGACTCGCCGCTGTAAAGGCGTTACGTAAAAAAAATAGGTGAAGGAAGCTGATGTTGCCAGATGTGCCTTATTCCTGGGTTCCGAGCAGCGTTGTTGTTTTGAATGAAATGTGACACAGGCCTTGGAGAAATGTCTTCCCTCATGCTGACGTTTTTGAGGTTGCAGCAAATTCAATGGTACATCTAAATGTCCTCAAACACGGGAAATAATGATTGTTGGGGATTCTTGTTTTAAAGATCTTTTTTTAAAAACTGCAGAACATTTATTTAAAATGTCCTCACGACGGTGAACCTGCAAAGTAATTGAAGTTATTAGATAAATGTAGAGTATTTGGAGAAATGGCAGGATACTAAAGAAAATGTGCTTTTTGGGGGTTTATCTGTGAAAACTCTGAGTTGGTGATGACGAACTGCTATAACTGCAGCAGCTCGGCCATGTTTGCTCCCTGACCTCCTCTCTGTGGCCGTGCTGATGTTCTAGGAGTTTCCAGTAAGGTGCTGGTGAGCTGTCAGGATGAGGCCCGGTCAGACGACCCTCCCCGCCGCCGCCGCCGCCACTCTCCTCTTCCTCCTGTCGGGGCTGGCTCTGACCTCCGGCTGCAACAAGGCGCTCTGTGCCAGCGACGTCAGCAAGTGTCTCATCCAGGTAAAAGTCGCCCGTCCACTCTGACTCCAGATCAGTATAACCCGCGGAGGTCGGCGTCAGAACATCCAGAAGCGTGAAGAGGCCAAAGAATTAACACAAAAGTCTGACACTCGTTTTCCTCTTGAGCTTCAATAGTTTAATCGTGCCTCTAAGTTGTTCCACGTGTGGCTCCAACTCTCTCCCATCTCTATTGTTATAAACAAGCAACCAGAAAAATGCAAAAGTCAACGTTGTCGTGCACGGCTGGCTGTACGGATCTGGACCGGCACCGGCCCCTCCCAGGTTTTTTTGCCTTCAGAACTGCCTCAGTTCTTCGTGGCGTACGCCAACAAGGTGTTGGAAAGCGATTTCGTTCCGTATTGGTGTGATGACATCAGACGGTTGCGGCAGATTGGTCGGCTGCACGTCGAATCTGCCGTCCCACCACATCCCAGAGGTGATCCACTGGACTGAGATCTGGTGGCTGGAGTACAGACAACTCATTGTCTGGTTCCAGAAACCAGTGTGAGATGGTCTGAGCTCTGTGAGATGGCAGTAGCCATCAGAAGATGATTTCCTAATTCTGACCCGACCATCTGATGGTGGAGCTGAAATCGAGACTCGTCAGACCAGCAAGGTTAATTTTGGTCAGTGTGTGTAGCCTCACTTTCCTGTTCTTAGCGGACAGGAGGGGCCCCTGGTCTGGTCCCCTGCTGCTGGAGCCCATCTTCTTCAAGGTTCCACGTGTTCTTCAGAGATGGTGTTCTACATCCCTTGGTCAGAACCAGTGGTTATTTGAGTAACTGTTGCCTTTCTGTCAGCTGGAACCAGTCTGCCCATTCTCCTCTGCCTCACTGGGTAGCTTCTCTTTAACCCCCCTTTCTTCCCTATACTCTGATGCCGGTTTGAGTCGCCTTGACGACGTCTACACGCCTCCATGCGTTGAGTTGCAGCCATGCGACCGACCGATCAACTGTTTCTGGTCAATGTATCGTTGCATCAATGGCGGCTGGGTAAGATTCTTGTCCCAGGTGAGCGCTGGGGTCCGGGAGGGACGGCAGCGAGGAACCAGAGCTCTACCTACTGATGTCTGCAGCCAGAACTGCCTACCTGCTGGGGGGGGGGGGGGGGGGCAGCTCTATAACTACTTGCTTGTCTTCTTTGTGATTTTAAATTCTGGACTGCGAAGCTTTGTGCGTTTCTTCCTCCCGGCGGACGCGGCCAGATTTATGTCCTCGCTTCGGCACTTTTGGACTCAGCTCTCCCATGATTAGATTCCCAAGCAGCTCGGCTTCGTGTCCTGGAACCGGGGCCAGAGATGGAATCTGTTGGGAAGAATGCAGATACATTCCTTTGATAAGCAAAAGGTTTTTCACGGTTATAAATAGTGTCCAGATTCCTGCGCACCTGCCCACATACCTGCATGAAGCCAGTCCCGGCAGGAACCGAGACGGGTCGGATACTGGGCAGCTCTTTGATTCTTTAGTTTTCCATGAGGTACTTTTGATTATTTTTCGTTCCTTCTTGCTCTTTATCCAAAGCAGCCGAGCTCCAGAGAAGCACGAAGGGATCATTCGGCTCCACCGGTAAAGTCAGACCTGTCGGATCAGCGTTCCGCCTCTGACATTAGCATTTTTACTGAGCGGTGTTTAACCTCTGCGGCAGCTTCCACTCTGACCCCAGTCAGTCAGACAGGTAGAGGAGGAACTCCAGCCTCATAAAGGGAGTTAAAAACGCAGGGCTCCTGCTCTGTCACCAAAGATGAATAATCAGGAATACAAACACGAAACACGCGTTGTGTTGAAGCAAAGTATCAAAGCTACCGAGGATCCGACCTTCTGTTGACGTATAACATGTTGTTGCCTAAAGAAAAGTTGGGTGGCCTCCTTGCAACGACAAGTTGAAGTCGCTCCTGCTAATTTCCAGTAAAGTGGACTAATATGGAAGCCTGGAAAGCAACTGATTTTAGAGTAAACAGAACAAGCAAACAGGAATTCAGCTCACGGCTCCAGAAATAAACCGGCCCAAGTTAGAGAATGTTAAAGTGAAGTTAGAACACGTTTTCCTCATGGTGACCCCACTGGATGCCAGTCAAACGTGGTGCTTATTGCTAATTTCAGAGTAAAACTTAAAACTTGCAAACCTTCACCTTCTCGTTAAAATTGTCTCGGAATGATTCTGTGTCTGTTGCATCGACTCTCGCATAGAAAAGTTGGTCGAACTTCCATGAACCAATAGAAAAATGCACCAACTATGGGATGTTTATCAGTGTCTTTAACAAGAAGAGGGGGGAAAAAAGGAGCCCGACGGCGGGCTTGCTTATTTTTCCCTTCCGGGCGACCACGTTCTCCTGATGAATTGTTGCCGTGGACAACCGCCGCTTCCGTGACCCCGCCGACACCAACTTGCGAGCTGTCAGAGCCGAGAACGTCGGTGTGCGTGCGGGGAAACTGTTCTTCCTGCTTGTCGAGGCTCCGCGCTGCTAACAATTAGTGAGATCTGCTGCCTTTACGCTCTGCTGCCATCTCAAGTCATTTGTCTGAATCCCCTGGAACCCCTCGGGGCAGAAAATCACAAGAGAAAAGGGGGAGAGAGGGGAGAGGAGGCCAAAAGGAGGTGTGCTGGTGAGCTGGGGGGGGGGGGGGGGGGTTGAGGGGAAAAGTAGACCTACGTTTGGGAAACACGGCACAACTGTGCAGAGCAGGCGGTTAAGCAGGGTGTGGCAGCAGCTTGGCAGGAGCAGCCAGCACATGCCGACTTTCTCCTTTCTGCCTGTTTGTGTCTGCTGCTCCTTTATTTTACCGGATTAAAGACGGTTCTGCTAAAGCCCAGAGCTCTTCAAGAAGTTGAGACCACCTCCTTCATCTCGAGGAGGAAGATGCGGGTTCCCCTCCCTCTTAAATGTCTCTGTCGTGAAAGAGGAGCGTGGCGGCTGGCGCCGGTGTTTACTTCTGGACCGCTGTTGTGTCGTTTTGGATTCCTTGGCCTCGTTTGGAATCTCATCCAAATTACCATCTGGAGACAAAAAAAAAGCGTGTAGCAGCTGGAGAGAGATGGTTCATAAGAGATGATAATCCCCGAGAACAGAACTGGCCCGTTAAACCCAAACTGACGGTCGGTCCAAATCACAGCGTTGTGGATCTTTTGCTTTGCATCTGATCTGTTCTGTTTTAAAAACATGCAGGAAGTCGGAGAATATTTAGTCTTTAGCCTTCTCCACGGCCTTTAATGTTTTCATTGTTTTTTTTAATCAAAATGATAAAGTTTGAGCTCCATTTTTCACAGTTGGAGCCTGTTAATGGTGCCAGAATCATACGTTAGCGGGGGGGGGGATCCGATCCGATCCAAGAGGCTGCTGATCAACCACGTGTGGTTTTGCGATCTGTCACCGATGAGTCAGCGGGGAGTCTTTTATCATCGCCGACTGTTTACGTGGGAGGAGACGGAGATAAAATATAAAGTCAGCAAGAGGCACATGAGCGCAAATGAAGGGAAGGAGGGAGAGAAAACGGGGAGGGAGGAGGAGAAGTGAGCTGTTCCCGGGCAGAAGCCTTGTTCTGTTCTCCAGGTGTTTTCTTCTCCCTCCCCCCCCCCCGACTCCCCCCTCGTCTCCCCTGCCGAGGTGACCTTGACTGGGAGGAATGTGCTCCCTGTTCTGTGTCAGGAGAGAACGGAGGGGGGAGAAAAGGGAACTTCTGATGTTCTCGCCCGACCTACGGTGTCTGCAGAGATCTTTTCCCCTGCTGGTGACAGGGTCACCCCCCCCCCCCCCCGATCCGGACTTAACAACTTAAAGAAATACATTAAAGGCATTTTTACTGCCCTATTTATTCCAGATGGATCGGGCGTAGATGTGTGACATATCCAGATTTAATGAGGTTGATTATTGAATACCAGTCAGATTCCCAAAGACATTAACTAACAGACATGGGTCCTGCAGCTCTGCTCATGGCTGAAATGGTTATTTATAACGGTGTGTGTTCAGCGGGGTTGTGCGTACTTGGATAGACGCCGCGTGTAGCACAGTCTGGTTCTTATTATGTGTGTTTTGCTTCTTTAATTCAACCAGGTTTGAGCCATTCGTGGGCCTGGTTTGCTGTTGGTGAACAAGCTGTACATGAAATAATGAAAGTTTTGTGTGTTCTTGTGTGTGTGTCGCTCTGCAGGAGCTGTGCCAGTGTCGTCCATCTGATGGGAACTGTTCCTGCTGTAAAGAGTGCATGTTGTGTCTGGGGAACCTTTGGGAGGAGTGCTGCGACTGCGTCGGTGAGTGCAACAGCGCAGGACACTTTCAGCTCCTGGAACTTGCATAAAGGAGTTAAAATGCTCCTCTGGCTCCAACCCAGCCTGTTTTTTTCCCCAACTATTCAAACTATTCTACAGTTGCCGGAGCCGTTTGCCCAACGCGCCCCGTTTCTGGTTGTAAATTCAGGCACACTGGGATTCATTTAGAGTCTAAAACAGGAGCTTTCAGTGACATAAGAAAACATTCTCTGGTTTTGGGGACTATAAAAAGCAGCAGACGGACCCTCCACACCTTCATTAGAGGAAAGAACTGCTGTAATAATAAACTAGAATAGATGAGTTAAGTTTCTATTGGGGGGGTCGAATGCCAACAGAAACGCATCCCTTTGAGAAGCTCTAGTTCCTGTATTTTGGTACAAATTACTCTTAATTCCTCTCTATTTAATGAAAGGGCACAGCGGTTATGAAAGTAGCTGATCACAGATCGACAACAGTCTGCAACCAGCAGCGTATTCCTCTAAAGTCCCACTGGAGGAAATACTGGGACCAGTGGAAATACTGGGACCAGTTTGGCCCGGTCACTGCTCTGATATGAAAGGAGTGTGAGAAGAGTGGAGGCAGATATGGAAGGCGCCTGTGACAAGAGACGCTGAAGTTCAGGTTGAGAGGAGGACAGGAAATGAAAGGAATGTGTCCACGGCTGTGGAAGTGCCGACACGCGTGTCCGCACGTCACCATGGACGCGGGTCCGTTGGATCAGAGGAGGGGAGCCGAGGTGGGAGCGATGGTGGCGGCACCTTATAACAGCTGGGTTAGTGGACCCGTCTGAATCACCCGTAATCATTCAGTGGATCCTTGGAACGAACCCAACAGCTTCAGAGCTTTTTTCATTTACCCAGAAATTTTGAACCCCCTCAGCGCGTTTCCACTGAAAGTACCTGGGAAAAGTCTTCCCTGGAAAATTACCTTGCTGTGGGGGGGGGGGCTTTCCAGATTCCATTCTTAAGGGGTGGGATCGCGTGGAACAAGATCCCTTCCACATCCTTTTATCCAATTCTTCACGTCTGATTTCCGTTTCATTTTTAATTGTTTTTTTGGGGCCGGTTCAGTTTTAGTCCTTGATCTGACTCGGGTCGCGGACAGTTGGAGATGATACTCTGTGTGTGTGTGTGTGTGTGTGTGTGTGTGTGTGTGTGTGTGTGTGTGTGTGTGTGTGTGTGTGTGACAGAAAGATATTGTTGTGTGCGCTGACAAGGAGGATTAAAGCGCCTTCGTATGGAACCAAGACCCCACAAGGCACCAGCCATGCTTGTGGCTGGTGTTTCACAGATGTTGCGGTGAATCTTGTGCGGGTCATTTTACAGTGGTTTGGACCCCCCCTGATCCAAATGTCTGTTAATGTGAGCAGTTAAGTAAGTGGAGTATCAAATGATCTCCCAAAGAGACGTTTGCTTCCAGAATTTGTAGGAATGACCCTGATCCATTCTTCTCTCTGCCTGTGACGGGTTCTCAGCACCATTGACTGTAACAAACACCCAAATCCTGATGGATCCACCCCCAAATTCGGAGCCCTTTGTTCTCAGAACACACCTTTGCTCATTTCCACCATTTAAATTCTGTCCTTATTGGTTAACAGGACCTGTTTCTGGCTTTTCCAGATGTTCTGTTGCACACATCAGATTCTCTGTGGTGAGAACGCAGAGGTTTTCTGCTGATGTGTCCTCGATGAAGGTCATATTTGTGCAGGTGCCACTGAACGTTTCCACTGTGAACCACAACTCCAGAGGCTGCCAAACCTCCCCGAAGGCTTTTCGCAGTCAAAAAGGGTTCTTTGACTTGCTTTTCTCATAATCACACGAGCATTTCTGATACTTCTTGGTCCTCCTGGCCTCATCTCGACCTTGTCTGCTCCTGTCGGCTGCTGTTTCTCTCTGAAGACACGGCGCTATCTTCTCATGGCCTCCTGCTTTGTGGGTAACAATCATTTTCATTTTCACAGTGCTGCTTAGGCGAACCGTGACCGCTGGTTGTTGGGCCGAGGTTGGAGCAGGCTGGTGATTAGGAGGCTTTGCATCACTTGGTCTTTTTTCTGATGAGGATTGGAATGAAGCCATGACCCAAACAGGCTGATTAATGTCTGATATCTTGGCTCAAATCTGCTGGGGTTTCTGGCCTTTGGCAGGGTGCATCTGCCCCCTCTTCCCCGTAATCAAAACAAAACTAATACACTGGTGTTTAAAAGAGTTTGGCATTTCATCTGAGGCCTTTTGGAGAGCAGTTCATCTTTAAACTATTAATATGATACTTAAATCTTTTTATGAACGTTTCTTTGCAGCGACTTAAATATATTTCCACTCCGAACATGTCAAGCTCCTTTGAAGTTTGTGTTTGCAAGTAACAGCCCTGTAGAGGGGTGGCAGGGAGGGAGAGGAGGCCTTGTAGTTGAGAGGAAGAGAGGAGGAGGAGGAGGATGAGGAGGAGGAGACCCATGTGCTGACTTTATCTAAACCAGCTGCTCTGGCTCAGCTTTTAGCCTCAATTTGTAATTCAATTCCTCTGTCAATCTCCACTCCCCATTAAATGATTTACAAATTACCTGTAATTCGGTTGGAGACGTCTAAACGGTTGTGGCGATCATATCTGAGAACGTGTGGACGTCTTAAAGTGATTGCTACTGTGTTTTCAGATTAAATGAAGCAGTGAAACACGATAGCTCCACAGCTGCTGGGTTCTGTAAACCTTAAGATTCTCCTGCATATCTCTCGAACAAGTCTACGAGTCGTCTAGTCCGGCATTTAAATGATATTGGCTGTGAACGCTGAAACCATCACGATAATAAATGGGATTTTTAATCCAATATCCTGTGGATATTCCAGGGATGTGTAATCCCAAGAACTACAGTGACTCTCCAGCAACATCCAGGAGCACCGTGGAGGAGCTCCACCGCCCCATCCCCTCCTTGTTCCGCGCGCTCACCGAAGGCGAGTCACCGATCAACATGATGGTGGTGTCGTTCCCCATCGCGGAGGAGCTGTCTCACCACGAGAACTTGGTGTCCTTCCTGGAGTCGCTAGACAACCCGCACCAGAATGTTTCTGTGCCTGGAAACAGCATCCACACCAGCTATGACGCTCAAGGTAGTGACCTGGTCAAATTTCCCTACAGTCCACATGAAACAGTACAAAGAAACACCCCCGCATCCCCCCCCACACCCACACACACACACACACACACTCTGGGGAACCACCAGACTCACTTTAACTTCAATTCAGCTTGGAAAGCGTTAAAAAAACATATGTATGTATGTGTATTTTCTCCCTCTGTCAGCTCTTGTCGCGTTTTTCATTTGTATTTACGGACCCTCGCTGTGACCCGTGCTCATAAAATCAGAACCAAAGTAAACAGCAGCCCAGAGTGGGTTGGGTTTTCTTGCCTGCTGACATTTTTTTTCCCCCTTTCTCAAAAAGAACTAGTCCTGGCGATTGCAGCCGAGTTGGAAAAGTTCTTAGCTGTTTGCTATAAATGTTCAGTGGTACTGAGTGATCCCGCAAAGCTGCGCACTTGGCTCACCCAGACATGAAGCCATACTTTATAGCAAAAGTTAATGTTTTCTCCCTGTTAAAGCGGAATCCTTGCACGTTGGACCATTTTCTAAACCCCTGGCTCTGATTTTTCGCTCGGTCTCGTTTCAGAAAACATGTGCACGGTGGTCTACTTTGATGAATGCGTGTCCATCCGCCAGTGCAAACTGTACTGCGAGTCAATGGGAGGATCCAAGTACCGCTGGTTTCACAATGCCTGCTGCCAATGCATCGGACCCGAATGCGTGGACTATGGCAGCAAGGCCGTAAAGTGCATGAACTGTCTGCTCTGAAGTGCGGACGCATATCGGTACCAAATATTTGGACCACAACTGAGGACTGGGAGCAGAGGAAACTATGACTGTTATGTGTTAGCATTCCTCAGTTACCTTGTAAAATATCCCCCGCATCGCTCCGCCTATCCCTGCAAACTGTTTTTATTCTGCTGTTATATTTCACTGTATATTTTTTTTTAGAAATGTTTTCAATAGTGTTTTTCTTTTTAAACTAGAGGTGTATATGAATAATGTATTTTTACAACTATGGTATGCTAAATCCCACTTTTGTGCCAAATAAAGAAGAGTTTGGTGTCGCGGGCTGTGTCACAAAGTTGTGATTTTGACACATTTTATGGGCTGTATTTACTTTTAAACATTTGTAAAAGGTGTATTGCATGACTGGATGAGTATGTTTGTTTTTCCAATTGCCTGTCCTCGGCTCTAATGTTCAGTCTCATGTTGCCCAAGTCAGGAAACACATCATTTCCTTAGGAAACAAGGTTGTTATTATACTATTCTGGCCCACAGGTGTTCCACTGCTGACCATCTCACGCAGTTGGAGGGAAAAAAGGGGACATTTGCTGATGCCAACTGCACCCCCATCCCGAAACACAGAGATAAATGTTCTTTGTAATGTCATTTTCAAAAGCCAGCAGGGTGCTTAATCACCAAATCTCTTCCCAAGTGGCATGAAACAGTTTGCACAGCTTAGTGTACCCAAGGCACAATGAGAACTTGTTTGTCTTTGATAGAGAATCGCGACCTCATTTTACCGCTGCAGCTGTGGGCTTGGATCAGACGGTGCCAAAGAAGATCAGAGGACTAATGTGTTTCATATGCCAGGCTGACCACCAGTCTGCTGGGCCAACCACAGCGTTTGGGAAAGGGAATGTGATCCACAATAGTGGTTGAACTCTATTTATGTCAAAGTGGCTTTATAAAACTGTTTTGCTCGTAAAACAGCGTAGCTGCGGTAAAGATTGTAACGATACCGCAGCATTAACGTTCTTTATTAATTCCAGATCACTCTGCAACAAGAAACCTACAGTCAATGAGTTTGGGGCACGCGAGCCAATGTATTGTGGAACTTCATTACCCAGGGTACACTTCGCCTTCCACGCAGGCGCACATAGGTTTTTGGATGCGAGTGCATATCCGGAAGCTCCACTCAGAAATTCGCCAAACGGGATTGGACTTGGTAAAGTTTTGTAGCTTTTACGTTTTTCATGTCCAACGACATAACGCCTGTTGCACAATTGTGTTTATTTGCTAACCCAACAACCTTGATCTTGTTTAGTGTGCCTAGTCGAAGACGGCAACTTTAATGGTGACGGGAAGGGTGATTATACGGCTAGCTTAGCAGTTTGGCAGTGGGGCGAACTAACGTCAGCGTATGGGCCTTTCCATTCAATGCTGATTTTCTAATTCTCATATCTAGTTCAACACGAATAAGGTCAAATTTCATGGGATGTTATAACGTTTTCTATTATAGTTTTACCTCTGGAAGCAGGACACGAAAGTAATAGTATCTGTGTGCTTCGAACATTCAGACGTCTGAGTAGCATTTGGCAAATTTGTCTGATTTCCTCAATAAACAACCTGGACGCTAAAATGTCTGGATTTTAATCTTGAGTTTTATGGACACATGCATCTGTGCTACGCGAGGTTTAAACTGAGCCGAGCTCTTGCAGTCAGAACTGACTCTGCTTCCACAAATACGTACAGAATGTCGACGTTTTTATTCTTATTTAAATCATTTAGCTCTCTGTGATGAAGAACTAGGTCTCCTCAAAATCTCCAAGACTGTCTCTGCTTCCAACGCTGGTTGCAGGTTTACTAAAGTGCTGAGCAGTTTTACCTATGGAGGTGATAATGGTCATGTTATAGATGTGGTGGTTCATATAGCAGAGCCCCACCTGGTGGCTGCACATCACTGTTGCAATTGTCCCCACAGTAATCGCTTTGTTGGACCTGGAAAGTTTGGAGTAGAAATTGCTATTGGTCAAATTCAAATGCTGAGCTAAGATTCAGCATTTGTCAGCACACCTGAACAAATCACGTGTTCATTGTATCGTGGCTTAAACATTTGCTTTATTTGTTCTTCGCTTTCAACACAAGAGTCTGAATGAGCAAATCTGCTCCTCTATTGTGTTGCTTTACATTGTGAATATAGTTTTGAAGCTGTTCCAGACCAACTGTATAGAAACTACTTTTCTATCCTCTTAAATAAGCTCCTGTACTCTGAATTGACCAGATGGTTTTAAATGTAGCGCTTAATCCATCACATCCTTAAGAGTTTGAATGAAAGCTATTATTTCTTGTACTCAGAGTGCCTCACGTGTTACCCTTACAGATGTGATGGAGGGGTGAGGGACAAGGCTCCTGCAGCCATGACTGAGTGCTTCCTGCCCCCCAGCAGCAGCCCCGCTGAGCAGCGCAGGGCTGAGCACCCTGGCGGCGTGGCTCGCACCCCCAGCTCTGAGGAGATCAGTCCCACTAAATTCCCTGGCTTATACCGCACGGGGGAACCCTCGCCACCTCATGACGGCCATCACCACGAGGCGCCAGATGCTTACGTGTCCGATGATGACAAAGAGCACAGCAAGAAGAAGAACAAGTTCAAGAAAAAGGAGAAGAGAAGTAAGAACTGATCATGCAGACCAACTTTGAGTAACTGTCATGATTAGATATTTTGATCACCTTTTGCTCTTTTATGGTACATTCATTTGTCCAGTCTAAGAACAAATGAGCTACTCCTGAGTTCCCACAGGAATTTCTGTCTGAACTGCAGATAGAAGCATCAAAGCCCATGTTTGAGTGGTGGGGGTGGCTTAACCTGTCCCCCATCTCCTCACAATAGTTAAATAGAGCTGCTAATATTTTTATTCTATAGCTGTTATTCAGGTTTTCCCTCTTGCAATGACATTTTTTCCAGGACTATTTATGTGCCACACATGTGGGCGAGAGGAAGGGATGGGCTGTCAGGGAGCACACCCAGATAGCATGCTGAAGATGACCAAAAAAAGAGCTTGGTTGGATTAAAACTACGAGGAGGACACTTAACTGGCTATCAGAGCTATGAGGGCAAATATTTTAACCGGGCTTGTCCTTGGGTAGAAAAGCATAAGGTGCAGTGAGAGCTACTAAATATGTGGCTGACCTCTTTTCTAAGTCCCCCCCCACCCTCCTCCTCTATCTTCACGCTCGCACAGCTCTTCCTGTTTCACTTTTGTAGTGGCTCAGGCTGTAGGAGGAGGTTAGGGACGCAGAGGAGCTCATATCTAACCCTCTTTTTGCTGCATCCTTTATTTTGCAGCCGAAGGCTATGCTGCCTTTCAGGAGGACAGTTCAGCCGATGAAGCAGAGAGTCCATCTAAGATGAAGCGATCCAAAGGAATCCATGTGTTTAAGAAGCCCAGCTTCTCCAAGAAGAAGGAAAAGGACTTTAAGGTGAAGGAGAAAGGCCCCAAGGAGGACAAAACTAAAGACAAGAAATCAAAGGACCTGACGGCTGCAGATGTGGTCAAACAATGGAAGGAGAAGAAGAAGAAGAAGAAACCGACAGGAGAACCAGAGCCAGCTCCGGTGGAGATCCCAACCTTCAGACCCATCTTTGGTGCTCCACTAGCTGAAGCTGTCAGAAGGACTGCTCTTTATGATGGGATCCAGCTGCCAGCCATCTTCAGGGAATGTTTGGACTACATTGAAAGTTATGGCATGAAGTGTGAAGGCATCTATCGTGTGTCAGGTACATTTTTTCACATGCAGAATTTGAAGCTAGCTTAATGTTTGTATTTTAGGATTCTTACCTTAGCACAGAGATTTTTTTTAACCTCTTCCTAAGGTATGAAGTCCAAGGTCGATGAATTGAAAGCAGCGTATGACCGCGAGGAGTGCCCCTGTCTCGAGGAGTATGACCCCCACACTGTGGCCAGCCTCCTGAAGCAGTACTTGCGCGAGCTACCCGAGAACCTGTTGAGCCGGGACCTGGCGCAGCGCTTTGAGGACGCGTGTGGGCGACAGGAGGAGGCCGAGAAAGTGTCCGAGTTCCAGAGGCTGTTGGCGGAGGTGGTGCCAGAGAGCCGACTCATCCTGTCCTGGCTCATCACTCACATGGAGCACGTCATCCTGAGGGAAGCGGACACCAAGATGAATATTCAGAACATCTCCATCGTCCTCAACCCAACCATACAGGTCAGAGAGCTGGCAAAAATGGGCACGCCAATAAAAAAAAGAAGAAGAAAAGTCAACAGATCGGGTGTGAGAATTTTGAGGGAGCAGAATTTTAACAAACAAATATATACTTAAATGGAGAAATAGATCTCAGGCTCCAAAGATCCTCCTGCTATTAGATCAAAGGGCTTATGTTTAAAACCCTGGCCCACTTTAGAGAAGCTAATTCCTTCCCACAGGGAATGTGCTCACGGATGCTCTACTTAATCAATGTCTCAAGACAAAAATGAACTTTTGATGAAACTCTGGCACTATTTAATGAATAAAACTGAAAGTAAGTGAAGAAATTTGTGTAGAAAATGATGTGGGGAATTTTTGACTTCACGTTTTTAGATATTGCGAATCTCATACGTATGCAGGTTTGTGCTGAACTGTAAAAGTATGTTGTCTCCCTTGTGTTTAGATTGGGAACCGAGTCCTTTATGTGTTTTTCACACATGTGAAGGAGCTCTTTGGTGACGTCGTCCTGAAGCCAGTGGTGCGTCCTCTCCGCTGGTCCAACATGGCGACCATGCCGGCTTTGCCTGAGACACCGGAGAGCATCAAAGAGGAGATTCGACGTCAGGTCAGTTAAAGCTGACTCGCTGCTCTCAGAAGAATCTTTCAAGATGGATGTATGGCGGTCACAAAGCGATCAGGGGTGTTTCTTTATTTATTTTGGTAGTCAGCCAAGCTATGTTTTTCTAGAAATATCACGAGACCTCCTTTTCTGCCCCTTTTCATCATTTTTGAACGTTCACCTTTCCATATTAATTCAACCTGTTGATGGAATCTTGATATGAGCCACCATTACTGTTGGTCTAATATCTGTTTTATACCGTGGCAAGCCTAAATTAAGGTACTGCGCTCCTTCAGTGTCTTTTGGATCATCAAAAAGTTTGTTAAAAATGTGTTTTAGGAGTTCTTGCTGAACTGCCTGCACAGAGACCTGCAGGCGGGGGTGAAGAATTTATCTAAAGAGGAGCGATTGTGGGAGGTTCAGCGAATCCTCACCGCTCTGAAACGCAAACTGAGGGAAGCCAAACGTCAGGTAGGTCTGCGTGTGTGTGACTGTATATAGGGAGAGGACGTACATCACAACGTGCTTTTGTAATGTAAATGTGAGCACGGTCATTTAGGAGTGTTGCGGGATTGTAATAAAAAGTGTCCATCTTCTAAGTTTTCTGTCTTTTCTTGCTCGCCATATTAGGAGTGCGAGAGTAAGATAGCCCAGGAAATAGCAAGTCTCTCGAAGGAAGACGTTTCAAAAGAGGAAATGACTGAAAATGAGGAGGAAGTCATCAACCTCCTCTTGGCTCAGGTGACACAACTACATTGAATTTGCATCCACCAGCAAAATGTGAAACATTTTGATTGAATGTGATTGTCATTGGCCTCCTGTCGCGGAAGATTTTGGCCAAAACACACACACACGTTTTTTTTTTTTTTTTTTAAATGAAAAGCCCCAAAACGATTAAATTGCGCAATATGGCGACAACAAAATTCCAGTACAGATGCTCATCTGAAAAGTGCCTCCCCGAAGGGCAAGTTCAGACAGCATGTATACCACAGAGAGCTCTCCTAAAAAGGTGACATTCCCAGCCTGATTGGGGAACTATTCCTGTCTGGCTGCCAAACACGCAGTGGCCATTTTCAGATCTCTTCACAGGCTCCAGCTCCTGCTGATCATTGCATGTTTCCCCAGTAACTGAGCCTTTTGACATCAACGATCTTTTAAATAGCCAGACTTGTTGTTGTCTATATGATGAATGCAACATGGTACTGGAAGCTGGAGAATTCCTTATAACACCATGTGGTTGAACTCTGGGTTTTTCCTCTTTCTGTAAATAGGAGAACGAGATCCTGACAGAACAGGAGGAACTGATCTCGCTTGAGCAGATGCTGCGGAGACAGATCGCGACCGAGAAGGAAGAAATCGAAAGGTTGCGGGCGGAGATCGCAGACATACAGAGGTGAAAGGAGGCTGGAATTATTGTGGGTGGTGAATGTGTTCCAATCGGACCGCCGTCGTCTCAACGCTGCGTTTGCCTGTTTAGTCGGCAGCAGGGACGCAGCGAGACGGAGGAGTATTCTTCAGACAGCGAGAGCGAGAGTGAGGATGAAGAGGAGCTGCAGATGATCCTTGAAGACCTGCAGAAGCAAAATGAAGAACTGGAGGTGTGTGTGGCTGTTGGCTTTGCTCAAGGATTCTGCCCGTGGCATACACAATTTAAATGAACTGCTTAAATATACATGGCGTTTACAACTTAGCGGTCTTTGTTGCATCTCAGAACAAGAATACCCACCTGAACCAGGCCATCCACGAAGAACAGGAGGCCATCTTGGAGCTTCGGGTCCAACTTCGCCTCCTGCAGAGCCACAAACTTCAGCAGGAAATGACTGTCCAACCGCTGGCTGAGCAGGCCCCACCCGTGCAGCCGAGCCCGGAGCCCCGCATCGAAGAGCAAATCAAACGCGCCGTGGTAGCGGCAGCCTCCGGCGCAGACACGGCCGCCGCCTCCAACGGCAAAACGGCGAAAGATCCTTCGAAGCCGTCGCCAAATAAAGACAAGAGAGATTCCAACATGTGAAATCACTCTGAAGGGTAATCCGGTGGATCGGTGCTGCTGCGCGTCTTTCTCCTTTGGTCAGGCTTCCTGTAGTTTCATTTTCCTTCATCGTGTCCGCACAGCGGTCTCCGCGTTAAATCACACGCTTTGCCTCCTTTGTTTCTACAGCACAGAGACTAACAATCAGAACTAGTGTATACAATTTAATAAAAGCTGCTGCTGAGACACTTGACTGACCAGGTTGAAATTCGCAGCGTCGTGCCTGTATAAATAATCTTTTCATTTGACATTGTTTTTAAAGGTAAGGGTCAAGAAATACATGTAGACCAGATATAATCAGCCCTTGTCAATGCCCCAACACAGATCTGAATGTAATAATGGACACCAGGGCTACATAAAAAGTCAGTCTGGGTCCGTTTACTCCGAGAACCACTGATCCAGAAGCTCTTTGAAGGATGGGGGAAATACAATTGGTCTATATGTTATATATATTTATGAGGTATTTTGAAGAATACAGATTACTATTGAAGAGATACAAAATTTTGCAAATTTCCTTGAGTAATATATGTATAAATATATCCTTTATTTTCAGTCCAAATAGAAATTTCAAACCGTGCACATAAACACAACGGCGTCGCTCGGCTAAAATCTCAACAGATCGATCATCGCTACTGCGGGCAACAGTCGATCAAACGGTCATGTAGTGCAATCGGCTCGACCTCGGGTGCATGAAAATGTCAGATGATCAAATTGGATTACAAATCACAATTTAATGACTGATCCATGACTTGTGGAGCACCATCATAATATAATGTAGTGACATTTAAAGGCTTGGTCTGATTTATTTCTGTATATTGTACAATTGCAAACATACTGTATTTTAAGCTCTTATTTTTTCATATTTTTATGATCCATGACATGTTTGAAGTATGTTCCTGTAAATGCCCCCTTTATGTCGATGCGCACACGGATGCAGTCTGGCCCGAACTTGTTAATCCTGAGACTGAAACATGCTAGATTGGGATCATTGTGTTGTTTTTTTTGGTTTGTTTTCATATTAAAAAAAAGTCGTAGCTCATTGTTGCAAAATAACACTGTGAAAAATAAAGTGTCAGATATTTATCCCTTTGTTTTCTTACTCAACAATTTTAGCTGGGACTGCTCCCACCCCCCTTCATTGTTTCTCAGATTGGTTCTTAGAAAGTTATGCTTGATGACAGAGAGATCTGATAACACATTTTATCGAGGGTCACGTGCTCAAAAGGGCTCGTGAGGACATACTCGCGCGTTTAAACCGGGCCTTTTACTCTGAAAAGCGCAACCGGAAGCTGTTCCGGTCGTTTCCGGTTCTGGGTAGTTGAGTGGATGGTCTTCTGGGGCTGGGTCGTCTCCCGTTATCTAAGAAAAGGGAAAATGTCAGTTATGGCAGGAAGACACGCCGAGTAAGCGCAGATCCAAAAAGTTCAGAGCTTCCAGAAGGGAAAATGGCCATAAGGGAGCTGAAAGTCTGCCTTTTAGGGGTAAGTGGTCGATGTTGATCTATCGAAAATTCCCCCTTTTCGCGGCCACTGTGACATATTGACCAGAAGTTGTCGTTTGATGCCCCGGAACACCTATTAATTGTTGATTTATTGTTAAATCCGCGGTGGAGGTTGAAAACGGCAGCTGCTGCATTTGGGTCTTGCTCGGCTAACCTGGAACTTTTCTCCACGGTGTGGATGGAAAGTTGATCCAAAACCCGGCAGCTAGCCGGTCTGTCGGCTCAGTCGTCGTCTGACATCGTTTCTCTGTCAAATACGCCGGAACCGACGTTTGTTTTGTCTTTTACTCCCCATTTTTCGACGTTTTTACCACTTTATCGCCCATGACGTCATCACCCGAGCAGCCCGTTAGATTTTCTGCTGCGTTAGCGGTATGGAGCTCCCAGTCTTCTTTACAGAGACAAAATAACAAAATAGCCACTAAAAATGCCATCTAATAGCCTCTGAAGAGCATTAAGTCTATATTATATCTACTCTTCAAACAAAGGTTTGTAGGAATGAGTGTTGGCTGCACTTATGTCAACACAACATCCACTACAATGTTGGAATGGTGTTTTTCTTAAGGTTGTATTTAATTTGGTTGTTGCTGATAATGACAAAACAGTGTAATAAATATCTTCTGGAGGTGGCAAGACGGTTTCCTGTTGCACAAGGACCAAAATTAATCTATTTTTTTGTACAACTTCTTTGCACCAGGACACTGGTGTTGGGAAATCCAGCATTGTTTGCAGATTTGTCCAGGATCATTTTGACCACAACATCAGTCCAACGATAGGGTAAGTTCACAGCGCCCAAAAATAAAAACCAAATTAGATCCCGGTCAAAAAAAATAGAGACTTCTACCACGTGGAGAGTTAAATCAAAGGGCACAGCACAAAGAAACATTTTTTATTTAGCAGTTCAGGTAGAAAATGAAATGTTCCTAATGATTATTCCTCCAAAATCAATTCAGCTGGTTCCGTTGTACCCGCAGGGCTTCATTCCTGACCAAAACTGTGCCCTGTGGACACGAACTACACAAGTTTCTGATCTGGGACACAGCGGGCCAGGAAAGGGTGAGTGTGTGACGCACAATAGAATTCTTCTCATCTATTTCATAAAGTTATTAAACCATAACATTCTAGTTTTAGCAATTTGCCCTCACACAATCGTTTCTCTGTCAGGATCAGGCACGAAATAGGATGATTCACTTTGAGTTCAAAGGTCAAAAGATTGTGAAATTTTGTGTGTGTGTTGGAACTTACATCACATTAATCCATTAGCATCTCCGGCCTTGTCTGAGAAGTTGATCTGCTTGTGGTTTTAAACCTCTGAGCAGATCGACACCCTCCCATCAAGGTTGAGGTCTGAGGGTAAATTCAAGCGCAGAAAATTTGTCACCATCATCAGTAAGTTGCATTCACCACATCTTCGATCTCTTATCTGGAAGAAAACAAATGTCAGAATTTGAAAGAAGACAGGAAACCGTAAAGAGACTGTGTGAAGATAGAAACTAAAATTGGACCATCAACATCATTTGGGAGTTTCAACGCACTGTCGGATGCTTTTGAGTTGAATTGTACATTAATGCAGCCCAAGATTCATTGATATAGCAACGCTCGTATCACCGCCAATGGGTTGACTTTTCTGTGGACGCGGGGACGTAGTGGAGAAACTGTCCTTGTCCACTCATCCATCAGTTTGACCGGATGGTTGTCGAAGGACAGCGAGGTCCAAATATCTCTTTCCCCCTTTTCAGTTCCACTCGCTGGCTCCGATGTACTACAGAGGCTCGGCTGCTGCCGTCATCGTCTATGACATCACAAAACTGGTGAGAACAAAACTCCATTCACGCTCATTTAAGTCTTCGGATGCTTCTGGGGCTGATAGTGACTTGCTCGGTCCTGTTAAAGGCTACAGTTTGAGACCGGAGTAAAATTCACTGACTTTTCCATCACTCATGGAATAAAATGCCATTCCTTCCTGGTCTGCTCATGGAAAACTCTTCTGACCAACACATTGTAAAGCAATGACTCTGAGACAGGAGTTTGAAGGTTTTTTTTTTTTTTTTTTTTTTTTGATACAAATACATATAAAGCACCTTTCTTGTTGCCCAGGACTCTTTCCAGACACTGAAAAAGTGGGTGAAAGAGCTGAAGGAGCACGGCCCAGAGGACATCGTTGTAGCCATAGCAGGAAACAAGAATGATTTAGGAGACATCAGGTGAGTCTCCTCACTCAGTCATGGCACCAAACCCACCTGAAGGCGAAGTGCGGGTCAGAACCGTCAGAATTGGTCGTCCTTGATGATGAAACGTAAGGGCAGGTGATGCCATCGCCTTGGTTACCACTTGCTGTGGCGTGAAGCAGTCGGCTGGATCTGATCACAACCCCTTTTTTTCATCAACTTTTAAAGATGGAGGATTTTTGTCTCCCAGAACGTTGACGATAATCGATCACGTTTGTTACCCGTACGTCAGCGCGTTTGTCTCTTCCAGTCGGGTCTTTCTGTGCGCTCCTCTGGATTTCGTTTATTGCTCCAAACTGACGCTGACATTAGCTCCAAACGAAGCACCTTCTTTTCTCTCAGCCACACTGTTTTGTAATTAGTGTGTAAACCTCGAGGCCTTTTGTGAGCTGTGTCCATCCCCACCACAGGGAGGTTCCTATGAAGGAAGCCAAGGAGTTTGCCGAGTCCATCGCAGCTATTTTTATCGAGACCAGTGCCAGGAACGCCATCAATATTGAGGAGCTCTTTCAGAAAATAAGTACGTTTCCTGTCTTTACTCTTGGTTACTGTTCTTGGGTTTGTGGCCGTCTGCATCTTGTTTTGAAAGGTTTTGAGGAAAGTCAAGGGCTAGTTATCCTTTACCTAATGCTGGAGGCCATTTTTTTTATTTTGACAGAATGTACTGCAGCATATGTTTTAATAGGTAATAAATATTTCTGGGAACAAAGAATGCTGTCTAAAATAACCATTATGCTTAGGTAAGCAGATTCCCCCGCTGGAAAACCCGGAGGTGGAGAGTAATGACTCGTTTAAACTCACCAGAGCGCCCGCTCCGTCCACCAGGAGGTGCTGCTAGTACAGTACAGACCGTGTCTGGTGGGAGTTCTGCATTGGGCTCTGCAGAGCCCACCTGGGCAGCACATGCTGGTCCAGAATCAGTCCCACTCCTGCTCAAGTCAACATGGCGGAGACACACAGGCCAGATGCAGTTGTGAACAACCACATGAACAAAACAAAAGTCCTCCAGCAGTATTGTTTGCCTCCGTGCACATGTTCCACTTGGTTGAAGCGGTCTGCGCTCTGCTGGGGTCACGTTGCCTTCACTCTGTCGCCCCCATGCGGAGTTTCACTGAATTACACGACGATTTCTGTCAGTTTCCCACAGGAACGTTTATCTTTGTCCACATGAATAACAACATTTAACAGTATATTCTAGTTTCACAACTAAACTCTCCTTTTGCAGCTGTTGAATTGCACGTTAAAATGGAACTTGTGTGCCTTTTGTGTTGATTTAATTCACTGCATTTAAGACAGCAAAAAAATGCCAGCTAAATATGGGGGCTGTGCATAAAAGATAAACCTTAATGCTGCATAAACAGCTTTGTGGCCTAAATCATAGTTGGAGAAACACAACCCCATGCATAAACACTGGGACCAATTTAAGAATTGTTTACATATAGATTTGTTTTCTATGTGATGAAATGTATTTTACTCCAGGGAATGAGTTTTTATGCCAAACCCGAGATTTACATCTATTTGGATTACATGTGTATTTTTTTTTGGGGGGGGGGGCTGATTTACATCTAAAATGTGGTGAAACAAATCAATTTTAGCTTCCAAGGCATAAAAAAGGGTAACAGGACAGGTGGTTCTGATGGGCCTGGGTTGAACCTCTTGAGAACTGCAACAGCACTTTTTTTTGCATCCATCCAACAGCGTTATTTAGTCTTTTACTTAGAGATAAAGTTTGAACTCTTACCGTATCGCAGCATTAAGAAATTCACCACTTAGACACGAGAGACGGACGGAAGAGTCTTTCTCATCAATGAAGATTGGAGTTGACACCTTTAGAAGCAGATTATTATGGCCTGAAATAGAGTTTAAAAGACTCCAGATGTTACCTCCAGTTTGTATTGTTCAAGGGTTTGAGTGTTGATATTGTTTAATTCTGTTTAATGTCACTAAAGTGCCTTTTTACATCATGTATGTATGTTATGGCTAAAGGCGTCTTTTGCCAGTACAGACCAGTTATGGATCAATTAGCAGCCATCTTCCTCTGTAGGCATCATTAACTTTGTATTTTAAGATGTGTAATAAAATCATGATGCTTGCCTCCGTGCTTTGGTTCATGTTGCTTTCTGAGGATAAAATAACCAATCTTTCTTAAAGTTTGCCACGTTTTTTTGAGTTTAAAGAGTTTGACAGCAAACAGAACAAGATATTGTGATATCTGCAGACATCTGGAGCATAACCTGCAGCTTCACCTGCTTTACAGTGATAACAGTGTCACAATACACTTTTGTTCACAGCTCATTGGAATGTGGTGGGTTCACATCCTGAACCAGCTCAGAGTAAATCAGAGGACATAGAAATCACGTTTTATCAGCTCTTATTTCCATAACCGATTATAACGCAACGTTTAAATAAAAGCACACCACAACCAAGGTCTTTAAATAAACCTTGAGTTTAAAGACAAATGTGCTGGGTGTTATTTTAGTCTTTGAGCGGCGTGATTAAGTTAATTACCGAGTGGCGGGAGCGCGCGGCGCTCGCTCGCTCGCTTGCGCGTCCACGCAGCTGCGTCCGCGTTAGCTGGAATCTTGGGTCTCCACAGTTGTCAGTCTCTCCCCGGTGTTCACTCCGAGTCCATCTAAAATGTCAAAGTTAGATCAAGTCCTCATTCTTGACCCTCCCGCCGACCTCAAATTCAAAGGTAGGTCGATTCTTCTCCCGCCCAGCTGTCCGCCGAGTTGTGTCGGATAAATAGCTCCGAGAAATATGTAACAATCCCCCGAGCGAACGCTGTTGCTAACTAGCTAGCTAGCAAGCGCCCACCGCCATTTTAAGTTAGCTCGGGAAGAGACGGGCCGTGGCCGGAGCCCCGCACTTTAGTGACGTGGATAGCCGGCGTGGCGAGCACCGTGACCGCTCGCCATTCGTGGACAGCTCACTTGCGACTCACAGCCCGAGGGTAGAGGAAGGTGGGACTGTCAGGTAGCGGCCAAGCTTGTGGGAGCAGGAAACGAGCCGCATCTTTCAAAGTGTCCGACTTTGGCAGCAGCGTGAGTTGTTGCTGTTGTGATTTTCTTTGCTAGTAGCTACTAGCTGATGCAAACTGTTGTGGCTTCACGTCCACGCACAGAACCCAGAGGTGACACGGAAGGAAAAAGTGTGGGGGGGACAACTTTTTACCGACAAATGTGGCGTTTTGAGCGTCATTCGTGTCCGGCGGAGCGCGGCCGGGGGAGTGGAGCAAACTTTGGGATCCATCTGCAGACGGAATCCTCAGAGAGATCTGCTCACCTGGGTTTCCCTGAATGAACCGGCCACGGATGCTCCGTCCTTTTCATGAGTAACCAGGCGCCTTTTCCACGCCGCGCCACGCACGGAGGTGTCCACGGTGATGTGGCACAGCTGGGGAAGACTTGGATCGTTTTTTTACATTTTAAATCTGTTGCTGTTGAAGTTCCGGAGGCTGGGACCGGGTAAACCGGGTTGCCACGGTAACCAGGTCTGGGTTTTGATGACCAGCAGTTGTTTGTTTGTTTGTTTGCTCCTTGTGTTGTTCTGGGTGGTCCACACCCTCCTCTCCTTGTCCACTTCTCGTCCAGGGGCTCCACTTAAAGCTCCTTTGGGGCTCCTCATCCTAAGGCTGGTTCTGGCCACCCTGTGGGGGAGACGGTGGCTCTTGTCCTGTTGGGTTTTTACCCAAAGCTGATGACCACCGGTGAGGTTCGGACCCTGGACTGACTGGAGAACCTCCGGCTGCTCCCGGAAGTTCTGTCCAGAAACAGAATCAACAGTGACGTCGGGCAATAAAACCCAAGCTGACGCCCGACGCTCCACTACAGGGATGGGATGGCCTGACCCCCTTCCAGTTCTCCACAACCAGGACGGAAACCACATTTTCCCTCCTCGGGTTCACCCGGGTTACTAACTCGGACCCCGGTTTGCCCTCCGATACCTGACGGGTGGTGCAGTTTAGGGTCTCTACGATGTCCGCACGAATGCCGTGGTTTGAATTCAGCTTCAGGATTCCCAGAAGCATTCCGAATGCGACGGGCCCCCTCCCGTGAGGAGAAACATGAGCAGATGGAAGATGACCACGGCTCCTCTGCTGTCACAGAGGCGAGGCTAAATCTGTCCGCGTGTATCCGAGCGCGGGTCCGCTTCAGAGCGTCTGCTGGGATTCCTCCATCAGGTTGGAGGGGGCAGCCCTCCTTTCCTCGCTGATTATTTTTAGAGTAGGAAACGGCCTCGGGGACCCTAACTCGGCATACGTGCAGCTGGAAGCGAGACGGTGCCAATGCAACAGGCGACGTGGGTGTTGATTCGATGCTAGCTTTCATCCGCGGCCGCCTTTTCCTCGCTCTGAACGCAGGAGGCCTTTCAGAAGTGCTCCGGACACGTTTGCAAACAGCCACAAACCATCGGAACGTTCCCCGTTGGATCGCGTAACCGCTCCGAGTTAACGTTGCGACATTCCGCCCGTGCGACAAACACGGTTTTCCAAGTTTACCGAATCGTCTGTGACTCACCTGAGCCGGAAACGGCAAAACCAGCCAACACGTCGGCTCTGGGAGGGCGGATCCGCTCCAATCGGGTCACGCTTAGCTTCTTATCTCCCCGAGCACTTGAATGTATGCGCGCTTTGATAACTTGGGATTTAACGGGACTAAAACTTCCACTAGAGTCCCGATTAGTCAGTAATGCACCGGGATGCTTCATATGCTGGATAATATTACGATTAATCTACATATTGACATTATATTTCCTGTTAAATGTGAGTGCTATGGTTTCCAGTGCAGCGCACGTCACCCTACTGGACCAGTTGCCTGGTGCTGGTTTTGTTCCACAGCTTGATAGAATTTGACCTGAAACCAGGACTGTCTCCAGGTCTCTGAGAACCTGCGACATACCGGATGCACGTGAGCATCAGGTGCACGTGCGCTCTGGGGGAAACTGGTCATTTAATGGGCAGGCGAACCCACCGGTTCCACCCAGGGAGGTGGACCTCGGTCTATGGAAGGAGGGTGTGAGCAGAGGAGGCTGAGACGCTCCCATCGCGCTCCTGCTCGTGCACACGCGTCCGGATTTAAGGAACAGCTGCACGTTTTACTGTTTCTTCTCTATTTTATTGTGTTGCGTTCACCGGCGCCATCCCACCGTTGCCTTTGTTTTGAGCTTCGTGCCGCTCTGTGACAAATACTCAGCGTCGAGCTGTTTACGGCCTCGGTGATGTGGGCTGTTCACACGTGGGGCCTCACCGCCTCCCCCTCGCCGTGCCTGTCCTGGCAAAGGAAAGAGATTTCTGCTTGTGCGTGAGCCGTGAACCGTGTGTGTGTTTGTGCCGCAGGTCCTTTCACAGATGTAGTCACCACCAACCTTAAACTGAAGAACCCATCTGACAAAAAAGTAGGTTTCAAAGTGAAAACGACCGCACCGAGGAGGTACTGCGTCCGGCCCAACAGCGGCGTGATCGATCCCGGAGCCACCATCGTCATTTCTGGTAACTGAAACGTGCACGTGTGGAGCTAGGATGGTTCTGTCCGTGTTTTGACGGTGTCCGTCTCTCATTCGCAGTCATGCTACAGCCCTTCGACTATGACCCCAACGAGAAAAACAAACATAAATTTATGGTACAGACGATTTTCGCTCCACCAAATACTTCTGACATGGAATCATTGGTAAGCTTTTTTTTTCTTAACTACTCCTGTTGGTTATAACGGCCTGTATTACAGACCGTGTAGACAAGGCCTAGTCAACAGGAGGCACGCGGGCCGGTTCTGGCCCACCAATGAACTCAGACTGGCCCGCCGGTGGGTCCAAAATACCACTATTTATTCTCTTTTTAGATATAGTTGATGCAAAACTTCTCCCACCCATAACTGCGTAAACCGTTTGATCCTCAAGTTACCACCTGTTGATGAACAGGTCCAAGGACCCAGCTAAACTACCTTCGTCGTGCCGCTCTGCTCCCCTGCTATCGCAGGGTTCCGGAGGTAGCGAGCACGAGACCCGAGTCCGATCACCAACGACCAGCTAGGTTTGGATGGTCAGCAGCAAGAAAATCTAAACTTTTAACAGCAAACGACGAGCATGGCGGCGCCAGCGCCACGTCGGGTCCAGCCGCCCATGCTCTAAAGAGAGCGGCAGCGGCGGTCTAAGTAACGTGGACCCGTGATGTCGCGTATGGAGTCAATACTCCTGTCAGACACCAGCCGAGGAGGTTTGAGACGTTTATGAAGCTGCTAGACTGAAGAAAGCTCAACTTCTGTCCCCCGATGTGGACGAATCCACCGACAGCGTCGACACGGCTCAGCTTTGGCGGGGCACTCCTCCTGGTTAATACCACTGGAAGGACGCACCCCACCGCCTCATCCACCAGAGGGCGCCGTGGGCGTGAATTAGTAGTGAGTTGAGGACAATTATGGACACAATTATAACTGTTAGGAACTCTCTGGGATCAACACACACCTGGATCCAGTTTCTCTTACATGATTCCCTTAAAATGAATCTCTGTTTCCACTTTCTAAAAGTGTGGCTCCTGTAAGAATGTAGTTGTTTATCCACGCTGTAGATGATGTGTTGTGTGCGCATCAGTGCAGAAATGGTTAAAACTTCTCAGTGGTTATTCTCTCTGTTGTGGGGATGATGTGGACTGTGTCTTGATCGTCCAGCAGGGGGCAGCAACGACTGCTATTTGAACTCGGGTCACCTTCTGGCCTGTTTCCTGTGAAAAGCAGGATGGAGGATGTGTAAAGAACTATAGCTCTGATGGGTTTAAAGTGGACTTAATCTAATGAGCCAAAGTAATGCTCATCATTCACACTGTTTTTACCTAGCCATTGTGAGCATAATTCAATTGGGGTTCCCTTTTGGTATTCTTAATCTTTAAAAATCAGATTAACAAAGCGGATGTCAATGAAAAGTGTGTTCATTTGTTTTCATAAATACGCGCTCCAAACTCTGGGGGTGGGAATGACGCTTAAGATCGTGTGCAGCCACGTTATTTGGGAACATGAAGTGAATTAATTTGTGGCCGTTTGAAATGTTGTTGAAAAATGTTCATCTGCACCGAGTCCTATTTTTTAAAGCCCATATATGCGTGCATGTGTCTGTGGATTGGATGCAGCTGCTGGCAGGGTGAGCTGATGAATAACATGCCCATTTTTTTCCTTCTTCACCAGTGGAAAGATGCAAAGCCGGATGATCTCATGGATTCCAAGCTGAGATGTGTCTTTGAGCTGCCCTCTGAAAATGATAAAGTGGTGAGTGAAAAAAGTGCCACTATGGCTCTTAAAAACTCTCTGTGCTGCACAAATAAGTTCCCATTTCTTCACAAGCTTGAACTGTAATGTTTCATCTCATCTTTTAGTTTAACTCGTCCATCTTTCTTCTCTTTGAACCGGCTCCACTTTAAAGTCCAGTCTCTCAAAATGTGCTCCAATTAATGGCGCTACCACATTGAACTGCGCTGTATCGGTCCACGGGGTCCTGGGTCTCACGTCAGGGTTTGTTCTCTTCTGTTGAGCAGAACGATGTGGAGGCCAGCAAAGCAGCGGCGTTGCACTCTTCAGCCCTGAACTCCACAAAAGCCGACCCCACGGCGACCTCGGCGCCCGGCTCCGCCTCCCCGGAGGACGCGGAGCTGAAGAAAGTGCTGGAGAAGTGCAAGAGGCAGCAGGCCGAACTGGAGAAGCTGGCCGAGGAAAACCGACAACTAAAGGTGAAACCTCCAGCAGCTCTCGCCTCTGCGGGCTTGTGTGTCCTCTCCCCTCACCCCTCCTCCGTCTCCCGCAGGATGAGACCGTCAGGATGAGGAAGGCTCCCCGCTCGGACCACATGACGACAAATTCAACCAGCCTCCTGGGCCGAGACGCCAGCTCCGCCTCCCTGCCCTCCCTCCTCGTCGTCATAGCAGCCATCTTCATCGGATTCTTCCTAGGGAAGTTCATCTTGTAGACTGGGAGATGCATGCCAGTTGCGCCCCCCCCCCCCCCACCCTGACTCCAGAATGAAACAGGCCTGGAACAACCTCGAAGTCTCTGTGTGGACTTTGCCATATCATCGGTAGGGTGGCCTCCAGTGATCACATCTGTACAGCATCAGTCGAAGGCGTCACCTTTTTACGACCTCACACAGTTCATAGTTTGGAGAAAGGAGAGATAAAGTAACGGTTCCCCTTTCTTGTCTTCAGTTTGTTGATGGCTGGATGGTGCACGTAATGTGCCAGAACAATGGAAGTTCTATTACACACGTCGTCATAAAAGGTGCAAACAATCAAAAGGACGATTCTCTCTCTTCTTTCTTTTCCTTCTCTCCACTGATTCTCCTCTGTTTTTATTTGGGATGGGATGTTAGGTGTTGTGTAAATGTTGTTTTAAATCCTTTTTAAAGAAAAAAACAAAGGAAAGCCTTTCAACAGAAGACGTTTCTGGAATGCCTCTGAATTCAGTTTATCGAGTTTGTAATTTCAGCCGCTCGTCTCGGAATGATCGGATCCAGCTCTCCTTTCTGTCCTTTCCTTTTCTTCACTTCATCAAGGCAGATATTCTATTATTATTATTATTATAATTATTATTCAAGTGGTATCAGCATTCTGTGGCAAATATTGACTGAAATAAGTTCTCCATTCTTAAATTCCTGTTCCATGGTATTGAACATTAAAAAGAAAAAGATGTTTTCCGGACGGCTGTCTCCCTCTTTTCCATTAACACGGCATCAGCGTGCCGCTTCCCTCAGAACCGTATTTAAATCACTCTTGATGGCTTTTATTTCTTACTTGGCCAATAGTCACAAAAATGGATTTTTTTAAAGTGAGAAATTTCATCTTCTTTATTTATGACTGGAAAAATGAAGTGGTTTCTTCAGTTTCCGCCACTTAAGTGACGTCAGGGAGCGTTTAGCTTGCGGGAAAATACGGTGGCTGAATATTTTTGAGGTTGTCGCTACAACGTTTTTCTCGTCACCGGGTCCCAAAACGACAGGACGGCCAAACGACAAAACCTCCTTTCACAAGATGCTTATTTTCCCCAAATGTGAAACCTGCAATCATTTTATTTCAGTGTGAAGGAGCCCGATTCACTGGCTGTTGGTGGACGGGGAAGTGTGGGAAAACTTGGAGTGTGTTTTGCCCTCTGCTTGGTCCTGGAGGGAGGCCGAGCTGTGCTCGTCTATATGGAGATGTGGTCGTAGAAATGAGGCCCCGTCACAGCAGCAAATGACCTCACAGCTCCTGCATTTTCCGCCCGTTTGTTTTGGGGTTTATTGGTCGACGGGAAACTGCAGAAACGGATGGTTATTTTTTTTCTCAACCCTCCTGTCTTCACAAGAACACCCGTGAGGTGACCGGTTGTGCTTTTGAGGGGTGAGGGGTGGCAGTAGCGCAGTGTGTAGAGCACCAGGCTGCTAAGCAGAAGGTTCTCAGTTCAAGACCCACTGCAGACAAAACATGCGGCTCCAGGAGAACATGCAGCACTCAGCAGCACCAAGCCCATAATTGCTCACACAGGGACAGGGGAACCCCCCCCCCCACCAACAACAGGCCTTGGCTCCACCCCAAAATGCCACCAAGCAAAACTGCCACTTAAGTACAGCAGCTTCACTTCACAACTGTTTCCATGGTGCAGTGTTGACAACAGACTGGGGGGTGCAGTGTTGACAACGGGGGGGCAGAGAAGGCAAAAACCCAAGTTATCAACACAGTTAGGTGTTTGTGGAAAATAAATGTTATTGATTATTGCCAGTGATGTTTATTGTATCCATAGTAACATTTAATGTGAAAGAAATGACAGACACCTGCTGATCACTTCACAACTCGGTATCTACAGGAACCAGACTAACCTAGTGACCAGTGAGCATCCTCCCACCAGGCTCATTAGTGATGAGAAACACTAAAACTTGTGACTTTTGCAGTTATGACAGTATAAAACCTTGTCTGTGGGTGGAAATGGACACAACAGTCATTGGTTCCACTCTAAAGTGCAGTTTCTGTGGTGCAGCAGTGTTGAGTCTATGGTAGCTATGGCAACCATTCAGGCCACTGACTTTCAGCCCCTCACACAAGAAGGAAAAAGGTCAAATCTGCTCTCACTACACATCTGTTCTTGTCTTAAAGTGGACAAACGTCCAGGCGGGTCTCTAGCTCTGCCGCCAGATGAGCAGAGCCGTCAGGAGGCCGCTGAGCACCGCCGTGGCGTGCGGGAAGCCGCCGCCGCCGCCGTGCCGTCCGGTGCAGTCATTGCGCTGCAGCAGAGACGCGTCGCTGTCTTCTGTCCTGCTGTGGGACGACTGGTGGCTGCTTATTGAGCACTGGACCAGAGGCGTCTGGTAGGAGGTGGCCCGCTTCTCCGGCTGGTCCGGGCTGGATCCGTCGCTCGGCCTCTGCCCGTTGTACAGCAGGTACCGCCCGTGGGCGTCCTGCTCCATGCGGAAGAGCTCGTACTCTGTGTGGGGGAGTCGAATCCCCAGGGCCACGCAGCCGTTGGTCACAGTGACGTCCTGCTCCACCCCCACCTGCCAGGACCCCTGCACCCCACACTCGTTGCTGTTGAAGACATTGAGCAGGGAGGTGGTGGCCACGTCCATGGGCGTTACCCTCATGTGGTTCACTAGACGAGGAGAGAGCGAAGGGTCAGTGCTAAACTGTTTCCGAATCCTCAAACAAATCGGCAGCAAGCACGGTTACCTTTGAAGACGAACTCTGTCCCGCCCATCACCCGGGTGGAGTGGAGGCCTCTGCTGTAGCGTCCCCGGGCGTATATGGTGAAGGTGGGGTGTTTGCAGACGGGGTCAGAGTAGTGGTAGTAGAGGCCCTCCCACGTGTGGTTGTTGTCGTGGAAGATGAAGTGGCGGGTGAGGAAGAGGACCTCGGGGCGGACCTCGCAGCGCTGGCTCACCCACTGGCCGTAGAGCCCCACGGTCAGGTCGGCCCGCGGCGGCAGGATGGGGGGGTGGAACTCGTCCGAGCGGTAGATGATGCGGCAGACGATGCAACCGTGGTCGTGGTTCTGGAGGGGAAACGGGAAACGGGAATTTAGGAGGCTGAATAAAAGTTCGAGTCACTTTCAGGTCTCCGACGAGCCGATTCGTAGATAACAAGACGATTATCACAACCGCTGGTTTAAGCTCGGAGGAGGAGCAACCACAGACGTTAGAAAGCTGTGATTGTGTTCCATTTATTGAGTCCTTCGCATCGCTGAAACGAAGCAGCTGTCCAGCTGTGAACCTTCCGTGTTCTGACAGCGCCGAGAGATTTTTCGATTGGACGTCGCTCTGTCGTAGATTCTGGCATCTGCTCAGAGGTTAAAGAGGGAGGAAAAAAAAACCCCAACTTCCTCCGGTCTGAACCTCTGGACTGCTGGAAGCCAGACAAGGTTCTGGCATTTTCTCAGGCCGATCGCATCATCTGGCTGTAGAACCCAGATGTCAGGTCGAATTTATGCTAACAACAGCTGGATGAGAAGGTCTGAGGATGGTCAAAGATTTAGACGTCTCACAGCCAGTCATTTTCCAACCAGTTTCCCCCCACTCCATCAGGATGAGCTCAGCCCCAGAACCACCTCAGAGTCAAAGGTCAGTGGGAAGCGGAGTGCCCCGAGTATCCAGCCATGTGCACGAGAGACAGAAATGTATTCATTGCTTCTATATATGTATTTTACAGGTATAGTACCAGTAAATGAAAGCAAGGCGCTGGGGGTGGGGGAGGGGGAGGGGTGCTGTGTTACATGTTCCAGATCTCCAATAAAACTGACTGTGGAAGTCTCGTCTTGGTGTGCACGTTGAGGGGAATCGGACTGATCCGATAACAGCATCGGTGACATGAGGTCGTCATTAAACCAGTCGCGACACTGGTAACTGACCCAGCGGAAGGGAGCAAAAAAAGGTTCTGCTGCACAGAACTGCGCTGCTGCTGGACTTTCAAATTCATTTGGAGTCCAGAAAAGTTGTTTTAAACCACGTAAGACTAAAGGAATTCTGTCATCTTGTTCAGTGCAGCAGGAACAAGCTGAACTTTTCATTAAAATCTGCTGCGCGGCTCATGAGATCCACCCAGTGTAACCACGGATCATCCCAGCGGCACCAGCAAATGTTCTGCTCCCAAATCAGCTCTGGCTTTAGCCCCTCAGATGAACCCAAACGACATTCACCCAGAGAGAAGCTCAACAAACGGTCACATCAATACCTGGTGTTGCCCTAAGCCACTTCTGCTGTCACCTGATGTCCCCTGTGGCCCCAAACTGACCAAAGCTGGACAATTAGTCAACAATCACATCCAGTCAACCTGAGTTCTGCCCTTTTTCTAAACTAAATTCACCTACTGAAGCTGATGTCAACAGGAAGAAGCTTCTAACATCTCAGGCATCTTTTAGGGAGCATAAACAAATCATTAAAGCCGATTGTTGCTCCTCGTTTTGACAGGGACCCAAACCTGTCCCTGTGCAGCAGGACGCGACCCAACACCATCTTCAACCAGTAAAACCACGCAAACGTGCTTCAAAACGACCCGGTGGTTCCGTACCTCCTCGGTCAGACGTCATTCGATGTTCACGTCCGTCGATACAGAACTCGTAGCAACTCTCATCACTCGGGACTTTAACGACTTCCTCCGGTATCGAGGGGAACAACAACAACGCGGCGCTCTGAGATGCGGGCGTGTGGGCGTTGGAACGCTTCCAACGCCTGCGCGATCCTCAGAAACCTTCGCGTTGATCTCTGAAAACGACGGGACGCGTTTCTGTGGAAGAGAGGCGCTTAAAGAGAGCGCTCCCAGCCCCCCTTCCCCCCCGTAAACCTGCTGATTGTTTAGACAGGAGACCCGAGCAGGATCGGACTGTGATCCCTGCAGAGTGTGACAGTGAAAACATCACTCAGGGGTCTCAGTCAGCAGGACGGCGGCTGTTCCGCAGTGTAAATAGAGAAGTTCCATCCTGCATGGCTGGATGGGCTCGACCGGCGGCGGGGTTGAACAGATAAAGACCAGACTGCTGTTATTCTTGGATGCCTGGATGTTGCAGATTGTATGAAAAGTTGGCAGAAAGGTCCAAAAACGTCCCGTCCAGGGGTTTCACACACGTTCAGGATTCAGGGAGTTATTTAGTGGTCACTCTGACACCTCTTTAACCAAAAGAAATTGGACTTGTCTCCCAGGTGACCTCACAGATCTCACAGCTATGCAGCCATTCGTGCCTGAAAGAGGAGCGGAGCAGCTCTGAGGTTCGGTCCAGGAGGATTCTGCTGTGTGTGGTCGCAGCAGGAGATGTGTTCAGAACTCTCCACCTCCAGCCTGGACAGGCCTTCCAACACAGACCAAACAAAGAGGATCCATCCTTTACTTGTTTCTAAATACCCGGTGATAAGATCTCCCATAGAAAACAAGTTACTCGAGACGTCTACAGATAAGACTTTTCAGATGCTCTATTATCTGTGGTTCAAGTTCAAAGATAAACTGTTTCATTGAGCAAAGTTTGACCAGTTTCTAATGTCAACAGCCTCATGATGATGATATTCGAGGTCTACAGCGCTTCACCACCGTATATTTGTGCCAACTGCTGGCACCTACATCTTCACCTCCTTTATGATCACTTCATTTGACTTAACACCTGATTGGTGGATTCCTGCAGTAAAAATGGGCATCGTCATAGTCACGTGGACATCGTCATGTGGATGGATTGACAGGCTCAAGAGAGCGTTTAAGGGAATTAGCAGCATGAAATAAAACACGGTTACCGTGACGACCCCAACAGCAAACATCCTTACAAAGAAAACAATGTGAACAGCAAAGACGTAGGGAGCGCTTTCATAAGGGAGGGACAGCCCAAAACCAGTCTAAGTGCGTCATCAGAATTGTCCCAGCTCCGTCTCAGCCAAAGGAGACGCCTTTTGCCTCAGAATCTTCAGAATCTTCAGAATCACATTCACCAGTGTTTTAAACCTCAGCGCATCCACGTTCAGAGCAAGACAGACAGTCGTACCTTTGCATTTTGCAGAGCCATCTGGTAGCTGGAGGGCTTGTAGTAGAGCCTCTGGGACGGCTCCGTGTGGACGTCCCCCAGGAACAGCTCCTCCACCAGGTGATCCAGGTTGTGTTGCAGGTGCTGCTTTTCCACCCTCAGCAGCTGCAGCTCGTGCATAGCGAAGTTGAGCTCCTTGGAACAGTCGAAGCCGTCCTCCTCGCTCCACAGCGCGTAGATGCCGTTCACCTCCCAGGGGCCCTTCACAGCCCCTCTGCAGCTGCGGTTGAACCTTTGACTCAGCTCTTTGGCCACGGCAGCAGTGTGACAGACTATCTGGACCCGATGAAGGTGGTACTCTGCCTCCGTGCCGCCGCGGACAATCCAGGAGGCCTGGCGTAGCCGCAGTCGACCCCGGATGACCAGAGTGTAGCTGGGCTTGGTGCAGTGGTTGTCCTCATAGTAGAACTGGTGAGCCTGGAAGGTGTTGTTGGAGTAGAAGCTGTAGGAACGTGTGAGGAACTCTGGTCCCGGTCTCACCTCACAGCTGCAACAGAGAACACACAAGCGTTCGGGAAAATAGTTATAGTTAGAAAGAGAAAACAAGGAGAAGCAACCTCAGAGGATCGTTTACGGTTGCTGGTTAAACATTCCAACCAGCGTCGTTGCCATAGCAGAGACTGGGACGCTGCTGCGTGGCCAAAATCTAGCCAGACAAGTCAGCAGCTGCATGGAAGAAAGAGGGCAGCTTCAGGCAGCTGTTGCTGCTCTGATGCCGCCTCGGTCTCAGAGTAAACGGCGTGGACACAGTCAGACTGTGCGGCAGATCAATCACAGCCTGCTCCTCAAACCCAGGTGACACTGACTGACCATCTCAACAGGGAACTACTTCTTCTTCGCTCCTCCTCATCCACGCAGAGTACTTAGAAAGATAATTGGATTTAAATGAATGGATTTACAACAAAAAACAGATCATGAAAAACACCTGTTCTGCTGCGCTCATCGGCTCCACGGGTCATAGCTTGCAGGAACCGTTTTCAGCTGACATGAGGGTCTTGTTTCAGTGGAACTAATTATTCCTGAAGGCCCATTCTTAGTGATATGCAATAATGAGGAACGGGGCTAAACCTGCCGTTCAAACTCTGTTCTCAAAACTTAAACGGGGGCTCCTTTAGCCAAGTCTGCCATGCAGCGTTTACCTGGTGGACACCCAGTGGCCCTCTACCACAGGAGGCATCTGCACGGTGATCCGGGCTCCGTTGTGGAGGTGTTTCAGCATGTGTTGGCACTGGGAGTCTTTGGGCAACGGACCATCGTTATTCTCCAGCGGGTGTCGACCGGACCGACCATCAGAGTAACGGTGAAAGGAAGCTTCAGCCCAGCCTGTGGACACGATAACCACAAAGGTTCCATTAGTCCTGGGATCACTCTGGTCAGCACCAGCTAAATAACTTCAGCCTTGACTCTAAATAATCAAGACGTATTTGCTTAGATGTGTGTTCTGATAATACTCCACCTGAAACACACACTGCAACATGTATATTTTGGATTTTTGAAGTGTATTCTTTGTACTGTTTAATGCTTTGAAATGCACGTGTGGTGGCCTCTGAGCTATAAAACACAAGAGGATGAGAGAATAAACAAAGAAAGAGTCCAATGAACAGAAGGAAGCACCACAAAGACCAGAAAAGGAAGAACAAAAGCTCTGTTTAGTTATTTTAACACCCAGCCGGGCAGTAATATGTGAGCTGAGGCTTGAGGGGGAATCACCACATCACAGCGTCCCTCAGTGGGACAGTGGACAGTCGGGGGCTGTGATCCACTGGCTCAGTTGCGGCGCTGCGCTGGCAGGACTTGTGTCAAAAGCCAGATCAGAGAAAGGCTTCACTGTTGCTGTGTGTGTGTGTGTGTGTGTGTGTGAGGACCTGTGTTTATGTGTGTGTGCGTTTGCTACAAAGTGAGAACAACAGGGCATTTTTCCCGAGTTCAGACTCAGTTCTAATGGTGAAGTTAGAACTGGATTTGGTTCATGTTTCAGGTTCCTGGAAAACGCCCATTTGCCTCCTCGGGTCCCCGATGCAGGTCCAGCTTCTGCACCGGCTCCTCCCCTCTGGGTATCAAACTGCGGTGAGAAGAAGCGTGCAACACACTGTCCTGCCGTGCACTCAAACGTACGGCGGCGCTCCAACAGTGGGAGGGGTCCGATACGCACGTCCAGGCGTCCCAAAGACAGCCACAAGGGTTCTATCGGATAATAAAAACTAATGATGATAAAGCAAACACATGCGTAGCGGCTGGGACAGTTCCTCGTACTGTATTTTCCACATAAGATGGCTTCTCCAGCCCTGTTAAACTAAATATTGGACTTGAGGACTCAGCAGCCAATAAAATAAAAGCTTCACCAACAGACTGGGGTGTAAACGGTCTGCATCACATCCTGACCGTTCTTTACGATATGAATAATTAGTCCATCATTAACATACACGAGGGAGCAGTTCAACCCTTCGTTACTGTCATAATCAGGGTCCAGAACCCTCAGTGTCGTGTTCCCAAACTGTCTTTCCGTCCAAATCAAAGTGCCCACTACGCTCCCAGAATCCCAGACCACAGAGACCAGTTCCAGTTGGCGCCATCCCACTGATGAGGTAAGTGCACTGGGACCCCTGACAAGCTGAGGAAGTGCACGTGGTTTACGGGGGGAAAACATGGCAGAGCGGAGACACAAAAAGGGGCCCGTTTGTGTTATCAGCCGGCTGTGACCCAACACAAAACAGAACCTACACAGATCAAGTTAGTGGGCATCAAGCCCACGTGGACGTGCACAAATTTACAGCCATTTAGGATCTGGACATCATGTCACGGTATAAAATGTGTCTCATGTCTCTCTAGAAGTGTGACACTCCCCCTCAATCAACACTTGCAATCTTTGGGCTCAAGACAGTTAGTGGTGACTCGCGGCTACGTTACCTCAGTCATTTTTAGAAATGGAACCACGCTAGTCGCTACGTTCCATATTCAAACGTGCGCTTAACGCCCGCCTTTCAAAAACCAAGAACTAGTCTGCATCTAACGCTAATACGGGGTCACCAGGATAACGACCCCGCTGGGCTGTTAGCATTTCCCCATAAAACAGAGCCCCGAGTCTCTGATTGTCGTCCTCCTGGAGGAATGAATGCTGACACAGTTTCAGGTGGCTTGAAATGAAGAGTCAAGCGCGTTAAGCTCTGGCACGCACGTCTGAATACGTCGCCGTAGTCGTCCGCACCGACGTTACCCTCACAGCTGCCGAGCAAACGACCAGCAGCCGCGGGCATCGTGAGTGACCTCACGGATCTTAACTCGTTGATCCGTAATGGCGATTTCCTGTTGCTGCGGCAGATCTGACACGTGTGTGCAGGCGTGTTATGGCGAAGAACATCATCTGGTGCTCGCTCCACGCCCTGCAGACGGGAAATTGCCCTGCACGGATTACATTTGCAGTGATGTCATGTAAAAGTTCGCAGACTTTCCAGTTTGGTTTCCCTGTTAAATGTTCCCGACACACACTCGTTCCCCTGCCTCCTTTCCTTTTATTCTCGTCTCCTTTCACGCCGCTCTCCATTTTCTGTGCGACATCCTGCGTCCGCAGCAAGTCGGCAGAAATGGCCGATGGAGAACTGCGCTGCCTGCACTCACATCTGATGTTTTGGTTACTGGGGGATTTATTTTCTGCTCCAGATGATGCCAGTGAGATGCTGGACAGGGCAGCAGTTCCCTCCTGTCCAATCCATCCAAACTTATTGCTAAAACACTTTTAAAAACACTGTTTTTGGACCCCACCTCTGCGTAGATACCGCGGCTCTTTTCATAACTCGATCAGCTGAGATCAGGGAAAGATTGTGTCGCGGTTGAGCAGAAGCCAGATCAATTCTGAGCAGGTTTAACGAAGACTCCCTCTGCAATCATGACACAATAGTCTGGGCAGATTGTTCTTTCATTGGCACTATGAGAAGTCGCAGTAATGCACCGCTAAATTGTGCGTTACATCCACCCAGACACACTTGAGGAGAAGTGGATAAGTGGAAAAGATCTTTCATCTCAACCCGGTCATTTGAAGTCACAGCCAAACATCGCCTTCCAATGTCGCTGGCAGCAGATGGATCAGGTCAGCTGCCGGCCCATAATCCTCTGCTGCTCTGATAGGGGTTTTCATCAGGAAAGGACCCTTTAAGTGGCTCTTAACTCACCCAAAGTGCTTTCATCTGTTCAGCTGCCCCAGGAAGGTTTTTAAGCACTTCCAAACATTGTTAATCATTGAAATGGATTTGTTTGAAAAAAAGACCCCAAAATATAGAAACCTATATTATTGAGCACAAGCACTTGCATGAGCTTTAACAGGTGTGCTGAGGTAAAAGACCCACTACCCAAACATTCATTGAAATGAAGATCAGCTTAAAAGGTTTTGCACATGGTTTCCTTTAAAACCGCATTAATATGGACGCAAACGTCCACATTTGCCACCAAACCTCATCAAAATCTCTTACCCAATAAAGCAGCCAGGAGCAGCGAGGATGATGGCCCCATT
This sequence comes from Takifugu flavidus, assembly GCF_003711565.1. NCBI lineage: Eukaryota > Metazoa > Chordata > Actinopteri > Tetraodontiformes > Tetraodontidae > Takifugu > Takifugu flavidus. The sequence goes on along the minus strand of NC_079534.1, from coordinate 12,281,174 downwards.
CCGTACTTTGTGACGCCTGAACCGAGCCTTCACACTGGCAAGTTCGGGAGTTTCTTTACGCAGCGTCCTCGATTATTCCGACACAAATCCGCACGCTGTGTATCCAGGGGGTGGAAGACACACTCCTGTGATCTTCGAGCATCATAGGGAACGCACTTGAGCTTCAAACGAAGAATAACCGCCTCGCTGTGGCCGAGGGTTGATATGAAATCCACCCGGTTTCAGGCGTGTTGGTCGCAAGAGACGTTCAAGCTCCGTCGGCAATCGCAGACGCGAAGCAAATTTTACGCACGCCCTCCGTGCGCCCCGACACAGAGGAGCGTTTTCACGGGACTGGATTCAAGACCTCCCGCCTCTGGATGAGATTTTATGGGCGTGGAACACCGTCCCGAGGTTTTTTGCAAAAAAAAAAGAAAAAAGAAAAAAGGAAAAGAAGAATGAATTCAGGGAAACAAAGCTTTCCAAATATCCTTATTGTACTTTATTGTTAATGAAAAAAATCATTTTTTTCTGTTCTCGAAGAATCTATGAAAGTAACTAAAATAAGAAAATCAAGAATGGATGCAGGAGAAGGCTAGAAGACATGGAATTAATAAATGTAATGACCCGGGGAACCTTCCACAGGTGGAGGGAAGCGTGGATTCAATAATATTCCAACAGATTCTGCAAGCAAATATAATATAATATTAAAATATAATGTTAAAAAAAGAAACAAAAAGCTGAAACTGAAGAGGAATTTCTACAGTGACCTTAAACGCACCTCAACATCCACGGAGGAAACCTCATTTAGGCCCTCAGAAGAGAGGAGAATGGAGAAGAATCCCCTTAAACAGCAAGCTGGTCGACAAAAACGTTTAAAAACGATGATACCGACCAGAGGGGGCGCTACTGACTACAGCTCCTTTTCTGATTGAGTTTAAAATACAAAGGAAATCTAAAACTTAATCCTGTTTGAGCTGCACACACACACACACACACACACACACACACACACACACACACACACACACACACAAGCCTGGTCCTGCTCAAGGTTTATTACTGTTCCGGTAAAAGGGAGTTTTGTTAACTCAAATTTTTGTTAACTTTGTTTTTCAGACGCAATATAAATAAAGTTGAATTGAACTGAATTGAATGCAGCCTGACCCCGTCTCCAAGGAAAGTGGGATCCCAGGAGAAAGCCTCCTACCTGGTAGGAGAGAAACCCCTGTTGGACCGGGGGGCCCCTCAAGGACTGGATTTGGGCCCCCCTGGTTCCAGGGTCATGATCTGGTTTTTAGTTTAGAGTTGGGTCACACTGATCATATCTGTAAAATCACGCCAGCCACATTTTCCTGTCAAGTTGCCCCAACGTTGACAGAAAGCTTGTTTGACTCGAAGAACTTCAGAACAACAGATTAAATGGGATCGATTTGAGGAAATCCCTAAAAGTTTCTACGCATCTGTTTAGACTCACGACGGACCATTTGAGACTTCTTTTATTCCCTAAAACGTCCCAATTCCGCCCCACAACAAAGCGCCAGTTGTCCGTACATCACAAAATGAAAAAGGGTCTCAAAACTTTGATGTATGTACATTTTTTTGGTACCATTTTTTTGCAGTGTAAAGTTTGGCTGTCCACGCTTTCATGTGCTGATCCAATAATCCTCCGTATTCGGTAGAGCAGCCCGTCACCGAGGGAGTCCAAATTAATTTCTATTGTCTGCCGTCTTAACCGTCATGGCTGCCTCCTTCTATATGCTCTGTGGTATTTGCTCTCTTCCCACTAATCCTGGATCCATGCTCTGGGATAATGACTCTCTCTCTCTCTCTCTCTCTCTCTCTCTCTCTCTCGGTTCCCTCTATTCACATCCGGAAAAGTCATAGATCCGGACAAATAGTATGAAGGGATTTGCAAGAAGGCCGGAAGGGGTTGATAATAAGAGGTCTGTGTAGAGGCGAAACCGGGAGGCAGGGAGGTGAAAATGGGAGGATTGTTCTGCTGTCTTGATCCCTCCATTGTCCCGGGTGGTGAATCAAAGCTTCACTGCACCCTTTCTGTGTCACTGGTCTATCACAGGTGCAAAGAAAGGAGAACGGGCCACTTAAACCAGTCCGAACTGGCGCTCCTTCCTACGTAGCTTTGGTAATAACCGAAAATCGCATCCCATAAAGATGTGTGAATACAAAGCTTGTTGTTCTCCGTTTCCACCACTTGCTTTTCCAACATGCCTTTCACATTAAGTGTTTATCATCAGTGTCTCTAACATGTCAAAGTAGATAAATGTGAGCTGGGACGTTTCAAAGTCGCTGCCTCTGGTTCTGATTAAGGCTGTGTTCTGATGAGCCGGGTCACCGGGCTGTTTTCTCTTCGCCTCTTTCTTCCCCGTCTCCCTGCGGAGGTTTGTGTCATTTTTACGGAAGGGCTCCTAATGACGGAATGTGAAAGAAACGGGGAATGATTTAACTCATTTGGCCTGTGTGGATGCTAATAGCTGCGTTTGGTTCCTCATTTCTCTAAATCTCATATACGGGGGTGTTGGTGACACGTTCAGCTGCGTTGGATCAGTCGCTGCTTGTGCTGACGCCGCTAAAATGGGAGCTTTTAAAACTGAAGAGACCAGGCTGTTGTTCGATAGGTCAAAACATGCGGCGCTAAGAGAAACGGAGGCGCAGGACGTTCCCGATAATGCCAGGAAGTGTGGAGCTCTCAGCATCCTGCGGTTCGCTGAGCTGGCAGCAGTTGCAACGCTTTTTTTGCTCTGATACAACCAAAACCTGGCAGCTGTTCATTTACACATCCTGCAACGTCTGTTTGGGTGAACAGGCCGACGGTTAGCATTTAGCATTGCTATCCACCCTGCTTTTATGTTTACTCCTCAATGTTTCTTCCCAGTCGGTCCATTGTTGTTTTGCTGGTCCCCCCCATAGTCACTATCAATCCCAAAGTGAACAAAAATAAAAATGGACAAGAGGACACAATTCCCATTTCCTGGACTGAGTCTGGTGGGGGGGTTGGGGGGGGGGGGGGACTGGCAAGGGGGAGGCAGTGCTGGTTTATATATGAAGGCTAGAAACTCAATATGAATGTGGTCGACATCTGTTGCTGTTGCAGAGAATATTGAAACGGAACGTCTAAATAAATCCAGACCACAAGTAGGAACGAGGGATCAGAGGGATTCTTTCTGATTTGGGGTAATGACCAGTGTGTTAAACAACTTCTGGGGTCAATTATTATTACCCCCCCCCCCCAAAAAAAAAAAAAGATTTACAAAAAACATAATTAAAATGAACATGCTGGGTATTTAAACTAAATCCAGTATGTATTTGTCCTCTAAATCTGCTGCTGCCCCTCTGTCTGTGCGAGGTGACGCTAATCCCAGTGTAAATACCGGAGCGCCGCTGTGGAAACGCCCCAGTCAGACCAGTAAGGATCAAACATGGAAGCCTCTTGTTTTCTGCCAAGGATTGTTCACTGCAGGTGATTTCCAGGGCCGCTGACGCTGCGGACGGCAAATTGCAACATAGAAAAACAACATGAGGACAAAAATGGAAAGTAGAGGAGACGTTTAATTACTGGCAGACAAAAAAGATCAAAGCCGTAAATTCACAGAAATCCATGATTCAGCTCAACCCTCTGTGTGCGTCTGCTCCGACTTCTGAGAGCTGCACTGTTGCTCCACCATGTTGGGTCCGGATTCTTGTGGTTTGCGTGTTTGCCGTCCTCTGACTGGACCCCGTTTGTCCGCCGTGGTGCCAGCTGCCTGGTGAAAACACTGGCTGGTCTGAAAGCATGACGCGCCGCATGAAGCCGGGGACGTGCAGCCAACTCGAGCAACGGTCCGTCGGGCCAAGAGCATCAGCAGAGCCATAAATACAGGGCAGGGATTCTGGAGCAGCGTCAGGTGCTGTTGAGACGGGCACAGAAGCCAGAACCCCTCCGATGCCAACAACATGCTTATTCAGAGGATGTGAAACTCGAGGAACCGCTTTTGTTCACGTCATTCCAGAATTATTGGACACTTTTCCTCTGCTGCTCCAAGCGTCTCAAATGTTCAGATATTTACCGCTCTGGTGCTGAACTGGCTCCACGCCGAGACTCATTTGAAAAGACTTATTTTTCCTCACCGGGAGGTTTTCGCCCAAGCTGAACTCTTCCCAGAGCCCAAACACTCCAGGTTACTGTGCTGCTGCAGGACAATGGTCTCCATGGCAACGCTTCTGGGCCCATCGGTGGATTGAACCAAGTTCGGAGGCGACAGGAACCGAGCAACCTACCAAACAAACAAGACACTTTGTTAGAGGTTATCCAGCTAGACCCCGTGGAAAACGGAACAAAGAAGCATTTTGGGATGGAAGTGAAGGATGTTTAGTCAGATGTAGTCCAGTATTGGCCGTAAAGGCCTTTATTGATTTATTTCTATTCATTTCATCTGTTTTTAGTGATTCCCTGCTTGTTTGTAATGTGACTTGAAGGGTTTTGTCTTACAAGCTCGGTCTCAAATGTTCAGGTTTATTTACATTTTATAGTAGAATTATAGTCTTATATTGAGGTAATAGCAACAACATAATGGGTTTTTTGTGCTTTTCTCTTGTGAGCAGATCATGAAATAAATAAGTACGAGTTCTGCTGAAGGGCGTGCATCAAGTCGGACTCGGGGGGGTTCGTTTTATTTCTGTCCAAGCGGTTTTTCCCTGGGTGTCAACAGGCAGCTGCGCGCATCAAAGCCTGAGGAGGAGGAACAGAGCGGATAGATGCTTCCTGAGGATCCAGCTGCTCTGAAGGTTCTGACGGGGGAAGTGGAGGAACACAGGAAAACAGTTTATTATCACCCTTTGAAGTCATGGAAGATTCTTTCACTTTGCCTGTTTGGACAGCTGATCAATATTTTTATTTGAGATCCCTCTTTGGCTCTGAAACTGGATTCTAGAAGCTCTTCGATCTCAAGATGACACGTTTGTCCTTGAAACGACTCAAATCAAGTTAAAATTTCACGAAAGCAGTTTTAAACATCAGCAAAGTCATCAAATATCATCAAATATGTTGGCTCCAGGAACAGGAGCCCTTAATGCGTCAGCACTTACAGACCTTGCTGAGACGTTCCCTAAATCTAGATCTACCACGTTTCCATTCAAACACGCTTGCTGCAGGATATTTTGCCCTTAAATGGAAGCTCAAGGCCAGATTATATATTCTTTAGCAACAGGTTTTGTTCCCCTGGATTTTAAGGTTGCAGTAATCAGACTGTTGCTTAAAAACCCTCCACTTAATCCAGATGTATTAGCAAATTATTAGCGAATTATGAGCAACTTATTAGCAACTTATAGGCCTATATCTTACCTTCCCTCTCTCTCTCCAGAATTCTTAATAAGGTGTTGGTGACTCAATTATGTGGCCACCTACAGAGGAACAGTCTTTGAAATGTTGCTCTCAGGTTTTAGAGTTAAACACAGTTCAGCAACAGTTTCCAATTACAAATGATGTTCGATAGCTTCAGATAGGGGATCGTAGCATCCTTGGGAGTAAAGGGACAGTTCTAGGCTTTAGAGACCAGAGGGATTCATGATGTTTCCTTTTCTTAAAGTAGGATTAATCATGGAATTCCACAAGGTTTGGAATTTAGACCCATCGTTTTAGGAAATAGGATTGGGCAGCATTGAAGAAATGTCGTTGCTATGCTGTTCTCATCTATCAAAGCAGAAGAGGCAGATCAGTTAACCTGTTAACCTGATCAGTTTAGCCTTGTTTAAAGAGACGTAAAGTCTTGAATGACCAAACTTTTCCTTCTTGATTCATAAAACTCAGAGGTCATTTGATCTCTGCTTTCAGGATTTAGCTGAAAACCTCCCCTCCCCTCCTCTCCTCAGAGTCCTCTCCTCTCCTCTCAGAAGCCTCTCCTCTGAAGAGAAATCGAAGAACCCTCCCCCTAAGAAACCAAGACCCCTCCCCTCCCTCTCCTCTCCTCTCCTCCTCCTCTCCTCTCCTCTCTCTCCTCTCCTCATCCTCTCTCCTCTCCTCCCCTCCCCTCCCCTCCTCGGAATCTTTCTGGGATTTAAAGACGGAACTCTGTTGGCATGTTTGAACATTTTCAGAGGTTGATTTGGCCGAGCTCGACTGCAGGATTTTACAGTATTGGTCAGAGTTTCACTCTTTAATCGCCGCCTCAACTCGATGAACTGAAATGTTTCCGTACTGGGTCGGTTTGATAAAGCAGACACGTTGATATTTATGCACAGGCTGCATTTTCATTACAGTATTACTATTTTATTAAGAAGAGAGGAATAAAATATGAATACTGTGCTGAAAATGCAGCTGGTGCAACCAGAATCCTCCTTTTTAGGAAAGCTACAATGAGAAAATTCCAGGAATTGTGCGCCTGCAGTGTCGTATTTGGGGTGTTGGTACGCAGGAAGCGTTGGTGAAGGGGCTGAGACGTCCATCTGTGTCCTGTGTCCTCTGTCTTTCAACTCATATTTCCTCCACCACCAGTCAGTCTCTCTAACCACCGCTCAGCCCTCCGGGCCCACAGGACTTTGTCAGTCATTAATTTAGAAGCTCCAGCCCAGAGTTGAAATGCAGCTCAGCGATAATTCATCATGGACCACTGGAGTTGTCCAAACATGTCTGTGCAGATTGAAAATTGTTCTTCGAGGTTTTCAAAGTTGTCCTTGTGCTGCAGGTGCCCTCACGCCGGGCTTTGTTGACTGTGAGTGACGGGAAGATTGCTATGAACGTCCCACCCCTCCACATTTGATCTCTGTGTGTGTCTACAAGCCCCAGCCTGCAGACTTTGGACGGGTGTCTTTGTTATGGCGTGCACGCAGAAGGAAGAGAAGCCGTGCAGCCGATCACAGAAAGAAACTGTGTAACAAAATGTAAAGTTTTAGAAACACGTGTCCAAAGTGCAGCAGAACGGCGAGCGTGGGAGCTCCAAAGGCGGACGGATCTGCCCGAGTGAAGCGGGTACGGAGATTGATGGATTCTCAATGCTACACCACAGATGTGTGTTGCAATTTTTCCATGAGCAGAGACAGATTTGTGGTGTGTGTGAAGAAGAATTTGTCCCAGATTTTCTCTCTTCTTCTTCCGTCCTCGTTGCCGGCGTCTTTTTTTTTTTTTTTTTCTTGCAGGCTGGATGGAGGGAGCTTTGATGTGGCAGTCTCAGTGTTGTGACCGCACACCCAAGAGGAACCAGATGCTCTTTGGACTCGCTTGTGGCGCAGAGGTCTAAATGTATAAATAAAGAGAAGAAGAGATGTGAGCGGAGGGGGGGTGCCTCCGTGCTCGCTGGCTTTACTGTAAAATCTGCTGAATCAAAGAGGACGTGGGAGGGTGTGTGGGAGCAGACAACCAGGAAAACATTCATTCATCAGCACACGAATGTGGCCGGCTTGTATCAGGGGCCCAAAACCTTCAGAAACTCAGACAGCTCGGTTGTTACATTTGAAATTGGTTGTCAAGTGAGATGACGGCAGATCAAAGCAGAAAAGTCCCATAATACCACCAATAAGCCCAGTAAGGTGCATCACGCATCAGCTAACGAGCTGTGCTCACAAGAACAACGATACCAGACTGACAGGTAAACTTTCCCTCCTGTGAATGTCAATTCAAGGTCATTCCTGTTGGAGCACTCACACAAGCCCGACTACCCCCAACAGCAGCCAGAATAGTCGTCCGTGTTTGTGCTCCGGCGAAACTCATCATTATCCGAACCTCCGGCTGTTCTGTTCCTCCAGGTTGCTCTTCCCTCCTCTGACATGAAGTTTGGTCGCCCTCCAAACGGAGGTAAAAAAAAAAGAGACCGTTGAGCAACAAGAGCGACAGTAAAATCCACCTTTTAATGCCAAAAGGTTCTAAATTGAACCTTGTCCTCTCACTGACTCCGGGTGAGATTCCAGGTGCTGTCCTCTCTCTCCTGCGACTGCAGCGGTCTGCTGGTTTACTTGGGTATTCAACGTCATGGACCCACATTAGTGTGAGCTGAGCGGCCGTGTTTAAAGAGAAAGTCAGAAAACAGAACATTCTGTGTCGTTCAGTAAAGATCAGTGAAAGCTGCAGTCAAGAGGCTCATCTGGCCTTTTCCCATGCTGCCTCCATCTTCCCAGAGAAGAAGAAAATGGTCTAAAATTGGCCTTTTACCACGTTTCATCCACTTTCTTCCCTGTCTCTGCGATGTGAAGTGTTTACCTGACGTGTCGGATCGCTGTTTATGCAGCAAACCGCAGCAGGCCGGTGCCGCGGCACGGCAGCGGATGCTAACTGCTAACTACAGAGGAATGTTTGGTGCGGAGACAGTTGAGGCCAGCGCAGAATAAACAGAGATGACCGAGAGTTGATTTTGTTTACCCAAGATGATGACAAATGCAAAAGGAGGGCTTTATGAGTGACATGTGTTTGAGCCTCCCGTGGGGAACTTTTAGGGGATTTTGCGCGAGCTTCGGGAAGAGCGTCACTGTAACCGTGGCGCGCGTTAATCACAGCAGATAAAAGTGTCTGGACACAACCAAACCGTTTATCTTCCTTTTTTACTGTAAGAATGTTTTTTTTAGAATCAAGATTTTATCACACAAAAGGTTGAAATTGATGCACGCTTGGGATATTTTCCATTTTCACTGTTTCTGATCTAAATTACGGATGGAGCGCCACAAAAATACACACCGATGCTGAGAAGGTGAAGCAAAACTGGAGGTTTGCAGACTCTCCATCAACATTGCGATGAGCAAAGGGACTATTACTGGTTTTAAAACACTCAACCCAGATGAAAGGATGAGGGTCGGTGTTTCGCCGTGGAAACGTTGCGCAATCTCCCGGCTCTTTGGTTCCCCTTGCAGACATCAAAGGATCTGCGGAGGGCTGCCGTCTCCACGACAACACAGGAAGGAAGCCTGTTCTTTCACGGGTGCTTGTCATCGACAATACAAGCACTCTTCCTCAGGTCCCTGTGTACGTGCATGTGTGTGTGTTTGCATTTCTGGATGAGTGAGTGTCTAGTTTGACTCTGTGTGTGTGAGAGAGAAATATGGGTTCAGTGTCGTTTCAATGACACAGAAACCAACTTTCAATACTGACTTCTGGGGTCTGGAGTCTCCTGAAATCATGATTACACGCTAAAACCTTACACGAGTCTTCTGTTATCATTGTTATTTATATATTGTGTGTTTGCCTGAACGCGAGGCCCCCCAGAGCCCCGGATTTAGCTGAAAATCAGGGGCTCCAGGAGAATATTTGTTAATCTAGAGAAGCCAGAAATGGGACCCAAAATGCAGGAAAAAAAAGGTGCAACGGGTGTGCCATGAGCAGGCGAGCGAGGCTCATCTGAGTAAACTGGGAGCTGCAGGAACAGAAGGAAAACAAGACAAAGGTGAGACATGCAAAGACGTCACAAGGAAGGCCGACTAGCAAAAACCCAATCGCAAAAAAAAAAACCTCTGAGAAAAAGGGAGCCAAGCGTTACCTCAGATGATCCACAGCAATCTGGCAACAAGAGGAGAAACGAGCTGCTCTTTAACGCTGCTGATCAATCAGCCCAGACGAGCTGCAGGTGACTGAGGTGGTGTTTCAGGCCTGCCAGGGAACGGGGAAAGAAGCAGAAGAAAAAGAACACCAAAATACACCGAATCCCAAGTAAAAGTGCTTCTATGGCCAAAGAAACACTCAAAACCACCCTGAAAAGAACAAAAGTCCAGATCTGGAAGAGGATCAACATCATTTGTTGCACAGTGTTCCGTGCGGTTCAGCCCAAAAGTGGAGGGGCGCGCTCGTGTTACAAAAATGTTTTTGTTGGCTTGACGCGGCCTCAAACACGCGTGTAATAACATTAATTACAGGTGAGGATCTGGGAAATAGCTGAGCGCCTCCATTAAGGATTAAGGGTTTTTCCTGCTGTTGCTGGGTGGGGGCTTCAGTCCAGGAACCATTTTGATTGTAACCGAGGCGATTTGAATAACGATGAAGGAAACGTGAACTCTGAACCAGGGCGATCAGCTGGATCGATGTTTTACAGGCTTTTAAAATTGTTGAATCAGTTGGACAACAGCGTTTTATACTTTAGAGGTCGTTGCGATTTTTATAACATCCTTAATTATTGGACCTCTTACACTAACGTCTCTCATCCAATAGCTGAAACGTCCTCTCTGAACGTGATTCCGAGGCTTTTATCACTTGGCGTTTCACTTTTGTGCTGTAAATCTGCAACCACATCAAATGAAGCTGTATTTAATAATCACCGAGGAAAAACATCCATTTAGTTCAGCTGCCGACATGTCGGAGCCTGAAACCTCCTCACACCAAACTCGTTAAGGAGCTCTTATTATAATTCAGATTAGAGGACAAAGGACAGAGGACAATGCTCTGTCCTGTACTCCCCCTGGGCTGCTTTCACTTTCACTTCAGATTCTGATCAGCCAGCAGAACGTGTGTGTGTGTGTGCATGTGTGTGTGTGTGTGTGTGTGTGTGTGGCAGACAGGCACAGATTCATGATCTGGCCCATGTGTTGACGATCAGCAGGTTGTCATAGAGATTTCCGACGCCTGGAGACGGCGACAGATTCGAAAGAATGTTTTAAACTTTGGCTCATCCACAAAAATGTGTGTTCGTGTGTGTGTGCGTGTGTGTGTGCGTGTGTGTGTGCGTGTGTGTGTGCGTGTGTGTGTGTGTCAGCCCACTTTGGTGGAGCTGAGCGCAAACGTTACGCTTGCAGAACTCTGAGTCTTTATTGAAATTAGCGGCATTTTTAAAGAATGTCAAAGATTTGGGGAACATCAGGCGCTGTTTTGTGACTAAACTACAAGGTCTGCCCACCTGATAGCAACATGGAGCAGAGCCGCGATGCACGTGCACGTGCACGTGTAATCTGCGGCTGCTTTGCTGCCTTCATTGATTTCACTTCAGATGAGCTCTTGTTCCGATCGTAGCGCTCTTCCACTGGGTTGCTTTTCTTTTTTCCTTTTTTTTTTTCATTGAGGAATTTCTCTGGCGGGGTGGACCGGGACCGGGGCCTTGTGTGCAGCACATGGCCCAAGTGGTGGATGTACCCCACCCCTGCCATAAAGGCTTTTCAGTCTTTATGTTCCAGATGCTAGCAGAGAGAATCATTCATCTGCACGCCAAGAGACGCCCCTGCATGACGAGGAGGGGGGGTTATTGGAGTTTTTGGGCAGATTTGGGGGGGGACAACAGCTAGCAAAGTAGAGCTACTAAAGTTTCCTTACGTTACATCCGTGGGTCCTGGTGCTGCTCACCGCTGACATCCAACAGCAGATCGGACACAAAAATGTGCAGATCGTCAGGAAACTGTTCCTGATGAGAACAGTGTGTGCGTTGATGTCGCCGACTGCTGTCATCTCCTCCATGCGTCCAACTCAACGGGACCAGTATGAGGGTGATGCCTGCGGGCCCGTTCAGACATGTGGCGTCTGTCTTCCATTAGGACTCTGTTATAGTTGCCTGATTGAAAGATGGAAGGAGGCGGTGAAAGCTGGGCGATCAGCTGCAGAACATTAGGACTTTGGGATTTGTTTTTTTGGGGGGGAAAAAAATTCAATAACGCACAACTAACAGGGTTTTTTTCCCCTCCCTTCCCTCTTCTCTCCATCGTTTCATGTTTGTGCATCAAAGCCTGGGCAAACTAAAATAAACTTTTCTTTTTATGATGAAGAATGTGATGGAGGAGGACGCGGATTCACCAACACTGGTTTAGAGTCTCTTGTTCCGCGGTGAGGTTTGCATTCAGTTTTATGCTATTTTTGACTTCATATGCATTGTGCATTCAGGTTGCTTTGTGGAGGATTTGGCAGCATCTAGTGGTGGAAATGCAGAGAGCAAGACAAGTCAAATCTACGGTGGCTGCAGAGGACCACAATTCCCCTCCAACAAGTTCATCTACACGTACTTCCAGAGGTTTGCTGACGTTTCTGTGCAGAAGTCACGTTCAAGTCCATATTTCTGTATATGTGTGTGTGTGTGTGTGTGTGTGTGGGGGGGGTTCTCCAGGTTTTCTGGCAAATCTGGCTGATTAAGACTCTAACTTGGACGGATGGTCAGCAGCACAAAACCAGATAAGAAAGAACATTCAGAACGTGGTGAGAGCCTCCTCACAGACATGAAACAGATGACTCCTCCTCCTCCTCCTCCTCCGCCTCTGCGGTTCCAAACACGTCGTTACTGATGACTTGCAAGGTTATGGATTCCCAAACATGTCACTGACTCTCTTCCCGTGGCAGGGTCGTTTCTTCTGGTCCCCTCCAACAGGTTGGAGACAGATGGGAGATGAGATGGAATAAACCGCCGGCCGGGGTGTGACCTCGCTCAGACACTTTCCTCATCCTCATCTGAGGGCTCTTCCCACTCGCTCTTCCACAGTTCAGAACAAAGCTGCGGTCAATTTTAGCACCTCTACCTCTGAGAACAAACTCTCCTTCTCCCTCTTGTCTCTTCCCGACTTCTTGAGCTTTGGCTGCTCTCCTGTTGTTGCCCCAACGTGTCTGCGGGACCCTCGCTGGCCAATGAAGCGAATCAACACATTGTTTCTAGGAAACCTTTGGCTCCAATTTACAGATACACAAAAAGGACAAAAGACACCACAACATTCAGTAAGAGTGAGGCGAAGCCTCTTCCACTGGTGCGCCTGCGCTCATTGCACATATTTATAGGGGCTAAATAAAGTCTGGATGTGTGCAGATGAGTCATTTATGGGCAGAACAACTGTTTTATTCCAGAATAACAATGTGACTTTTAGAGAAAATACCAGGGTGTGAGTTTATCTAGTCATTCAGGCCAGCTGACGTGGGCCGAGCAGCGTCAATGCCAAAAAAGCCAAAATGAAAAGGAGGATGTGTGTGAATAAAAGTGGAAGACAAAGTAGAATTTTGGATTTCCCAGCATGAATATTAGCTGGAACATTTCTTCACACACCAATCAATCTTTAAACGAGTGGAAATTAAAACCCCCTCACCAACGGCGGTGATCTGTCCCGCTGATCAATCCCACCTCCTTTATTTTCACTCCCTTGTCCTCCCGGAGAGAGGAGTGAAGCTAAAATATCTTTGTTTTCGGATGATTGATGAGCTGCTTGATGGAGTCGGACGCCTCCGGAGGATTAAAAACCTGCTCGTGCTGTTGGATCCATCTCCAGCTCCACGTAAGTCTTATAAACACGGCAGCTCCTTATTTGAATTTGATCAAATGTTTCAAAGTTTTGCTAGTTTATTATCCAATCAGTCAGTAACTATTACTGACTGGGCTGCCTGCCAAGCAGTGATCGCTGCAGTGAGTCCAGTACCACCCATGTGGTCCTGAGCCTGTTACCAATCTGATGTTACATGTACATAAATATGCAGTAAAACTGTAGAGCTGGAGCTCAACAATGACCGTCTTGTTGCTAAACCACAGTTTTTATTTATTTACGGCCCCAATTCTTTTCTGACGCTTTAATTGGAGTCATGAGCGTTTGCTACAGCAGGAAGGACTGTGGACAGTTTATCCTGCAGTGAAGTAAAAATGTTCCTTGTGATGATCTGAATGAAAGAGCAGCAGCACCGGCGATGCAAACCGAGGCCACGAAGGCAGGTTCAAAGGCAAACTCCTGCATTCCTCCTCCCTGAGCAGACCACCCAAAAACACCCCCGATGCCTCCTGACCCCCCCCCCCCCCATGTTGTCTTGAGTTACAGGGTAAATGTCACAAAAAAGGAGCCTGAACTTCAAAAGGCCACCGATCTGAAGCAGCCCGAGTTAATCTTGTTACTCCGACCTGCAGCTCAGAACCCGACTCATCCTGAGGAGAGCTGTAAAAATGAGAGGAAATGCCATCTCCACCATCTCCACCTTCCCCTCACGAACTGTCGTGTGTTCGCAGCTCGTTCTAGAAACGCATTCGTTCTCATAGTTGTGCCGTGATGTGATGTGAACATCTGTCCTGATGTCTCTCCCTGGTCATAAGGAAGATTTGGGGACTTTCTTTTTTCATTTTCTTTCGAAGCACCAGGCCACACCACAACACTGTTTTGCTGGTTACTAGGCAGAAGAGCCGCTGAGCCCCAGTTAAGGACATTTTAATTCAACTTTTTGGGTCGTAAAAGAAAAATCTCGTAACCAAAGGAATTACGACGTTATTACCCAGACCGAGGGAGATTTGTTCCCGACCTTCCACCAATTTGTCTGCATTCTTCACTGGACCGCGGCTGTTTTGTTCCCAGTACCACCTTCAACAAGCAGATATCAGCTCCACAAACATGTGGTGCGCTCTTGAAGACTACCCAAAACCACATGTCGCCCTGTTAGACGACGGCCTTGATGTGAACCAGCAAACAGCGCAGATGCAGCTTTCTTCTTTGTGCTCATTGTTTCGGCGTGTTAACTTTGATGGAAGCGAAACTGACTGGGCCAATTCACGGGAAAAATCTTCTGCATGATTTTAGTAGCAAATAAATTAAGAAAGAAAAATAAAGTAAGAAAGATTAGAAGTGAACGGACTGACACCACTATCACTTTTTCTTCTCTGCAACGCCATTTTCTTATGACAGGAAGTAAAGAGGATCCCATGAAGAGGTCACAGAACCCCCCCTCCTCTCTCCATCGTTCATCATCCCCCTTAACTTTGTGACGGAGTGGAAACACTTCAGCGCACTTGTTTATGCTGAAAGCGTGGCAGCTATTAAGAAGCGTTGCCCCACACCTCCGCGCATCTGCGAGTGTTTGTCCTTGTGTGTGAAAGGCGGAGGTGATGGAGAGCAGGAAGCGCCGTCACCGAGCTAATCCTCTCCCTTTTTAACATTATCGACCTGGTGAATTATTCACCCGGGGCCTTTTTTTGAGATCCTCTCAGTTTATTTAACCTTTAGCCAACACTGTGTCAGGTGTGTGGACTCTGCAGAGGGAGGCGTGTGTGTGTGTGTGTGTGGAACCAGCAGTGTCCTGTTTACATTTGCGTCCTCAACTCCCACGCTGTACTCTTGGTTTGTCGATGGTTAATCAAATTATTGCCCTTAATTTCAATCTTTGTTCTGTTATTTGGGTCTTAGTTTTCATTTCAAGGCACAGAAGAAACAGGTCACCTCTTGTGAGCATGTGCCGAACTACAGTTTAACCGCACTGTTTCCCCAACAGGGATGCCATTTTGTGCTGAACCAGCAACTGTTGGGCTCTGGGGGAGTAAAAACAACCCCTCTGAAAGCGGTCGCCCGTCCTTCTACCATACGAAGTGTTTATGGCAGCAGGTTGGAGTTTAGGCGCTTGAGCTATGTGACCCTCCCTGACCCCTCGCTCAGATGTTAAAAACAGTCCTGTCAGTCCAGCAGCCAGGGCCCCTCAGCCGTCGCTAAGCCTGAGTTTGAAATCTTAGAATGTGGGAATAAGGCAGAGAAACGGCCACCTTTCCAGCCTGCTGGGCTTCGTGGTCTGATGGTGATAAATAAAGCTTCAGATGATGTTGTAGCAACACAAACGTGCTCACAATGTAGTTTAACCTAGTTTATTAGGCTATAACGAGGAGATTTAAGCATTTACCTGATCAACCATGGGGCAAGCAACAACCTTTTTGGAAAGACACATTTATGTCGACTATGATGATCTAGATTCAAACCTGAGTGATTGGAACGCAGCTCAGGACGGGCACGTTTCAGGGTGGGGGCTGTGCTGTTGCTGGTTTCCACACAAGGCTTCCACTGTTCCCACAGAGGCAAACAGGCGACACCACAGCTGCTGATAACGACGGGATCAGCGCAGGCACGTTTGGGGTGGGACTTCAAAGCCATCATCTGCGGGCCGCTTTGATATGGCTGACATCTGCGGCCTTAAGTGGCCTCAGACAGAGATTGATTTTCCTCTGAAGATGAAATGTTTGATGTGAGATAAATGCCCGTGTTTTTCCCTTTCCTCTCGTCAGCCGTGAAGAATATCACAGGTGCAATGTAAAAACACAAGGACAGGGAAGAAAGGGGTCGGTCGTTCTACGCTCGGCTCGCAGTTAAAACCTGCACCGACCTTTTAGCTTCCTTTACCTGCAACCTTTCAATCCCCCATATTTACTGATGCAGCAGCTCTTTATGTGCACCGGCTGTTTAATATGATCTGGAGAACCTGTTCCTACACCAGCACCCCTACTGGTAGCAGAATGGCAGAAACAGCGACATTTTCCGAGCCTTACTTGACACAACTAGAGTTATTTTGGGTAAACACGTGCACTGTTTGAGCAAGGTCAGCTGCCACACACAAATAAGGGCTGTTACAGGTCCCAGACCGTTGCTACATACATCAGCACCAGAGTCTAGTGTGTAACTAGAGGTACAATAAGACCCAGGGATTGTTTTGGTTAGGTATAATTCTGCCCTACGATTATTAGAACTAGCAGCTGTTCAATAATAATAATAGCGTGTAAAGCAATTTTAAGGAACGATAAATGTAGTTAAAAAGGTTCTGTGTGACCTGATATGTCTATAATGGCAACAATAAAACCTTAACCTGCCTCCAGCTGACACAAATCACATTTCTGTCAGATGTTAACCAACAGACGAGCGAATAAGCATGTTTAGTCACAGTAACGCCTTACTTTCTTCCCTTCATGCAAACAATCATCCATTTTACATTGCGATAATAAAGGTTGCTTGGTAACTGTAGGCTAAATCTCCCTTTTGCACCTGTGATTGGCCTAAGTCTGTATAAAATGCATCACAGAATCACACAGTGCACGTGGTTCTACCAACACTTGAGCTTCAAGGGTCTATGACTGATCAGTAGCTCAGTTTACAGACGTCATTCAAGACTATAACTATGAAAAACAATGTGAATGTTATCTTTATATTTACATCTTAATTCGTTTAGTGGCCTGGAAACACTCTAAATGCCAACACTCAGTGGTGTTTTATAGGCGGTCGAAGTAAAAGTAGTGCCATCTGCTGACCACCCGCTGATGGCCACCCATCATCAACAACTGTCCCACCTTAGGGGCCACGCCCCCCAGTTTTCAAACCACATTAAACAATAGCAGATATGCAAACATAATCCAGCTGAACATTAAAGGTTAGAAAGAGTAGAAAATATCAAATATATGGCAAAAATCACTAGAATATTTTTTTTTAAATTACAGTATATGATTCTATTTACAGATACAGACAGTTTAAAGGCACCACCATGTAAAAGCTGTTTAAATAATATCGGTAAAAATGTTTCAAAACATGAAGAATATATGTTATCGCTATCATTTACACTGGGACACCGTTAGTTGTCTATTTTGGTTACAGATTGGATATATTTTGTTATAGAAAAATAACGAATTACATATATAAGAGCACCCCCCTGGGCTGCCACCTTATCGTGGTGGAGGGGTTTGCGCGTCCCAATGATCCCAGGAGCTCCGTTGTCTGGGGCTATATGCCCCTGGTAGGGCCACCCATGGCAAACAGGTCCTAGGTGAGGGACCAGACAAAGCGTAGCCCAGGACCCCCTAATGATGCTGAACAACTTTGGTGCCAAGTTTCCCTTGCCCGGATGCGGGTCACCGGGGCCCCCTCCTGGAGCCAGGCCTGGGGGTGGGGCACGTTGGCGAGCGCCTGGTGGCCGGACCTCTGCCCATGGAGTCCGGCCGGGCGCAGCCCGAAGAGGCAACATGGAACCCCCTTCCCGTGGGCTCACCACCTGCAGGAGGGGCCAAGGGGGTCGGGTGCATTGTGTTTTGGGTAGCAGCCGGAGGCAGGGACCTTGGCGGTCTGATTCCCGGCTGCACAAACTGGCTCTAGGGACATGGAATGTCACCTCTCTGGTGGGAAAGGAGCCTGAGTTGGTGCGCGAGGTTGAGAAGTTCCGACTAGATATAGTTGGCCTCACCTCGACGCACGGCAAGGGCTCTGGAACCAGTCTTCTTGAGAGGGGTTGGACTCTCTACCACTCTGGAGTTGCCGATGGCGAGAGCGACGGGCAGGGGTGGCAATTCTGGTTGCTCCCCAGCTCAGTGCCTGTGTATTGGAGTTTACCCCGGTGGATGAGAGGGTAGCCTCCCTTCGCCTTCGGGTGGGGGGACGGATCCTGACTGTTGTTTGTGCCTATGGTCCAAACAGCAGTTCAGCGTATCCACCCTTTTTGGAGTCCTTAGAGGGAGTGCTGGAGAGTGCCCCTTCTGGGGGCTCCCTCGTCCTCCTGGGTGACTTCAATGCTCACGTTGGCAATGACAGTGTGACCTGGAGAGGTGTGATTGGGAAGAACGGCCCCCCTGATCTGAACCCGAGTGGTGTTTTGTTATTGGACTTCTGTGCTCGTCTCAGATTGTCCATAACGAACACCTTGTTCAGACATAAAGGCGTCCACATGTGCACTTGGCACCAGGACGCCTTAGGCCAGATCGATGATCGACTTTGTGGTTGTGTCATCGGATTTGCGGCCGCATGTTACTGGACACTCGGGTGAAGAGAGGGGCGGAGCTGTCAACTGATCACCACCTGGTGGTGAGTTGGCTCCGATGGTGGGGAAGGATGCCGGACAGACCTGGCAGGCCCAAACGTGTTGTGAGGGTCTGCTGGGAACGCCTGGCAGAGTCCCCTGTCAGAAGAAGCTTCAACTCACGCCTCCGGGAGAGCTTTGACCATGTCCCGGGGGAGGTGGGGGACATTGAGTCCGAGGTGGACCGTGTTCCGTGCCTCCATTGTTGAGGCAGCTGACCGGTGCTGTGGCCGCAAGGTGGTTGGTGCCTGTCGTGGCGGCAATGCCCGAACCCGCTGGTGGACACCAGCGGTGAGGGATGCCGTCAAGCTGAAGAAGGAGTCGTATCGGGCCTTACTGGCCTGTGGGACTCCTGAGGCAGCAGATGGGTACCGGCGTGCCAAGCGGAGTGCAGCTACGGCGGTTGCCGAGGCAAAAACTCGGGCATGGGAAGAGTTCGGTGAGGCCATGGAGAACGACTTTCGGACGGCCTCGAAAAGGTTCTGGACCACCATCCGGCGTCTGAGGAGGGGAAAGCAGTGCACTGTCAACACTGTGTATAGTGGTGATGGGGTGCTGCTGACCTCAACTCGGGATGTTGTGGATCGGTGGAAGGAATACTTCGAGGACCTCCTCAATCCCACCAACACGCCTTCCAGTGAGGAAGTAGGGCCTGGGGACCTGGAGATGGGCTCTTGTATCTCCGGGGCTGAAGTTGCCGAGGTAGTTAAAAAACTCCTCGGTGGCAAGGCCCCGGGGGTGGATGAGATCCGCCCAGAGTCCCTTAAGGCTCTGGATGTTGTAGGGCTGTCGTGGTTGACTCGACTCTGCAACATCGCGTGGACATCGGGGGCAGTGCCGCTGGATTGGCAGACCGGGGTGGTAGTCCCTCTTTTTAAGAAGGGGGACCGGAGGGTGTGTTCCAACTATAGGGGGATCACACTCCTCAGCCTCCCTGGTAAGGTCTATTCAGGGGTACTGGAGAGGAGGGTCCGCCGGATAGTCGAACCTCGGATTCAGGAGGAGCAATGTGGTTTTCGTCCTGGGCGTGGAACAGTGGACCAGCTCTACACCCTCAGCAGGGTCTTCGAGGGTGCATGGGAGTTTGCCCAACCAGTCCACATGTGTTTTGTGGACTTGGAGAAGGCATTCGACCGTGTCCCTCGGGGGGTCCTGTGGGGGGTCCTCCGAGAGTATGGGGTGTCGGGCCCGCTGATACGGGCTGTCCGCTCCCTGTACGATCGGTGCCAGAGTTTGGTCCGAATTGCTGGCAGTAAGTCGAACTCGTTTCCGGTGAGGGTTGGCCTCCGCCAGGGCTGCCCTTTGTCACCGATTCTGTTCATAATTTTTATGGACAGAATTTCTAGGTGCAGTCATGGTGTTGAGGGGATCTGGTTTGGTGACCTCAGGATCGCGTCTCTGCTTTTTGCGGATGATGTGGTCCTGTTGGCTTCATCGGCCCGTGACCTCCAACTATCACTGGATCGGTTCGCCGCCGCCTGCGAAGCGGCTGGGATGAGAATCAGCACCTCCAAATCCGAGGCCATGGTTCTCGACCGGAAAAAGGTGGAGTGCCTTCTCCGGGTAAAGGAGGAGATCCTGCCCCAAGTGGAGGAGTTTAAGTACCTCGGGGTCTTGTTCACGAGTGGGGGAAGAATGGAGCGGGAGATCGACAGGCGGATCGGTGTGGCGTCCACAGTAATGCGGACTCTGCACCGGTCCGTTGTGGTGAAGAGAGAGCTGAGCCGAAAGGCGAAGCTCTCGATTTACCGGTCGATCTTCGTTCCTACCCTCACCTATGGTCATGAGCTTTGGGTCATGACCGAAAGAACAAGATCACGGGTACAAGCGGCTGAAATGAGCTTCCTCCGTAGGGTGGCTGGGCTCTCCCTTAGAGATAGGGTGAGAAGCTCTGCCATCCGGGAGGAGCTCGGAGTAGAGTCGCTGCTCCTCCGCGTTGAGAGGAGCCAGATGGGGTGGCTTGGGCATCTAGTTAGGATGCCCCCTGGACGCCTCCCTGGTGAGGTGTTCAGGGCATGTCCCTCCGGTAGGAGACCCCCGGGGAGACCCAGGACACGTTGGAGAGACTATGTCTCTCGACTGGCCTGGGAACGCCTGGGGATCCCTCCGGATGAGCTGGAGGAGGTAGCTGGGGAGAGGGAAGTCTGGGCTTCTCTCCTTAGGCTGCTCCCCCGCGACCCGACCCGGATAAGCGGTAGAGAATGGATGGATGGGATGGATATATAAGAGCAATATTTTAATAGTGGATCGTTTCTGAGTGTCGGTCAGGTGAAGGTCAAAGTTCCATCACGTAGAGCAAACTCTGGGAAGCCGAGCTGTCAGAAAACACCCTTTATCATCCTCCCACCCTCAGTGGGGCTATCACTGGATTAAACAACCAAATAGATAAATAAAATAAGCCAAACTGGAGATGAAACCACTGAAAGTGATATGAGACCAACTGCTGTGTGAAAACAACAGCGAGAGTCAGAAATTCAACTGAATCGGTTGGTTCACCTCTGTCTGAGTGCTGACAGGCGCCTGTGATCACATTACTGAGGTGTTCCAGGTCGACATGTCAGAATATTCCCACAGGCTTTAACCCACTGATGGAAGATTCAGAGGGAATTGTTCACTGATGTCAGTTTACTGCTACAAAAATGGGATGAAAGTTGTTCTGTGGTGCCAGAGATGGAAGCGAACCAAAACGTCTGAGCCTGACGGAGGCCTTAACGCTACACAGTTGTGCACTGTTAAATGATATAGTTAATAAATAAATAGAGCCTGAATTAAAGCTGTGCATGGAACTGGCCTTGAAATAGCTAGAGGCTTTTTTTTTACATTCAAAAGTTACAATATACAAAGTTCAAAAGTTTTTTTTACACAAATCAGGACATTTCTGTTCCTAAACAAGTTTATATGCTACAAATAAAGAAGAAAGCGCACTGTACCTGAGTAAAAGTCCACGATTTCTTTTGCTTTAGTGTTCAAAAGGACGTCAGGCGTGATTTCCGGGAACGTATTGCGTCACTTCCTGTCTTCTCAATCGTTGTTGGTTGCGCTGTGCACGGTGTGTTGTATTCACCTAAAATTGATCACTTAGTGTGTTGTATTCACTTTAATTAAAATTTGAACACTTGGGACATTCTAGTCACCTGATAACAGTGAGAAATAACCCATATTAAACAAATACAGGGCTCCAACGATTATCAGCGTTAGCATGGCCTCACCGTCTGTTTCACCCGGTGTCTTTGTTCAGCGTGTGAAATGTTTAGTTACTCCTCTGCCTCCTTTAGTGAAGGGACGAGGTGCAGAAAGTGGAGTTTATTTACGGCTATGGAGGCGAGACTTGGTGAGCTTGAGACGCGGTTCCGCAGCTTGGAGTTAGCTGGAGTTGCGTCAGGTAGCCAGGAGAAGCTAGCTGCTGCGGCGCCACCTAGCATAGCTACAGCTAGCGGTCCCCTGGCAGCAGCCGGCGAGCCAGGGCGGCTGGGTGACGGTTCGCAGGAAGCGTAGCCCAAAACAAAGGCCCCCGGTGCACCACACCCCCCGCTTCCCATGGCTAATCGTTTTTCCCCACTCGGCGACACACCCGCTGAGAAACCGACCCTGGTAATCGGCGACTCTGTTTTGCGCTACGTGAAGCCGACTCCAGCGACCATAGTCAAGTGCATTCTGGGGGCCAGAACGGGCGACATAGAAGCAAATTTACGGCTGCTGGCGAGAAGTAAACGTAAATTTGGTAAAGTTATTATTCACGTCGGAGCAAACGACACCCTGCAGTCCGAGGTCACCAAAATTAACACAGAGTCTGTGTGCAGCTACGCAAAAACAATGTCGGACTCCGGAGCATTCTCTGGTCCCCTCCCCAATCTGGCCAGCGATGAGATGTTTCGCCGCATGTCGTCGCTCCGTCGCTGGCTGTCACGGGGTGCCCCGAAAACCAGGTGGCCTTTGTAGACAATTGGAGCAGTTTTTGGGGAAAACCTGGTCTGATTAGGAGAGACGGTGTCCATCCCACACGGGATGGTGCCTCTCTCATTTCTAGTAATTTGGCTAATTTTATTAGACCCAAAGTGACCTGACAATCCAGGGTCCAGACCAGGATGCAGAGTTGTAGTCTTACACACCTCTCTGCTGCTTCCATAGAACCCTCATCCACCAACAATAACATATTTAACACTACAGAGGTAGTCTTTGTTCCACGGTTAAAAGTTCACCAAGCACAGAGCAGGGGAGCGGTCAATCACCATAATCTTATTAAAATTAATACCAAAGCACAAGTTGGGGAAACTAATATCACAATTAAGTGTGGACTGTTAAATGTTAGATCTCTTTGGTGTAAATCCCTGTTAGTGCACGACCTGATAGCGGATCATCACATTGATTTATTTTGTCTTACTGAGACCTGGTTTCAGGAGGAGGAGTATGTTAGCTTAAATGAATCTACTCCTCCTACCCATCTTAATTATCATATTCCTGGTGTTACTGGTCGAGGAGGGGGAGTGGCAGCAATCTATCACTGCAAGTTATTAATTAATCCAAGACCAAAACATGGCTCCAGTTCATTTGAAAGCCTGACTCTTGGCATCACCCATCTGAACTGGAGGACAGAAAAGCCACTTTTGTTTGTAGTTGTATATCGGCCCCCTGCTGGGCCACATTCAGAGTTCCTATCTGAGTTCTCTGACTTCTTATCTGACTTGGTCCTTAGATCAGATAAATTATTGGAGACTTTAATATGCATGTACATGTTGTAAATGACAGCTTTAGAAATGACTTCATTTCAGTACTTGAGTCAGTTGGTTTAGTCAGTTGGCATTTTTCTCTTTGATCTTAAGTTGGCATTTTAGTCTTTGATCTCTTTGATCTCCTTTATATCAAACACATCAGGTCTATCTCTTTCAGCACAGGCCTGAGGAGCTCAACACTTTTGTACCACACTGGTGACCAGCAGACGCATCAATGGCACAGAGAGGAACCCAGCAGCTGAAGGCAGAGCAAGAACCACTGGAATTATCTATGGAGACTTGGAGGGAAGAGGTCCAGCACCTTAGAGAAGCTCTGGCAGAGAAGGAGGAGCAGCTCAGCAGGGCAGCGAAGAGGCGACAGATGCGGACTGTATCCCATATGGAGACCCTGACCCAGCTGAACAACACACAAGCTGCTCTGAAGGAGAGCAACCTCAAATGTGCTTCCCTGGAGAAAACCCTCCACAGTCAGCAGCAGGAGATAGAGGAGCGACATAAGAGAGAGCTGATGGAGCAGGAGGAAGGTTTCAATGAGAAGCTCCTTGTGATTGAGGAGGAATTTAAGAGGAAGCTGGAGGAAGAGAAGCACAGATTTAATGAAGAGGAAGAGGCCTTGAGGCAGCAGCTCTTTCGACAAGAAACAAATTTCAAAAAACTGCTGGAAGAAGAGCAGCACAAATATAACGAGGAGATGGTTAAAAAAGAAGAGTCAATAAAGCAGCAGCTGTTGACTAAAGAGGAGACCCATAACAAGATGCTGGCTGATGTTTGTCAGCAGTGGGAGAAGACAGCTCAAAAATGGGTCCAGATGAGGGAAGAGCTGGAGCAGAAGATCCAGGAGAGCCAACGGTCGAGGCAAGAGGAGCAGGAGAAGACAAAAGAGGATCTCCAGAGGCTCTCTGAAGCGATCCTCCAACTTGAGGTGAGATGCTTTCACCTTTGTTCCTCTTCCAGAAGATTTCAGATGATGTTCAGTGAAATCTAAAACACAATCTCTCTTTTCTGCAGCTTCAGATATCAAAGAAAAAGAGGAGAAAATGCTTCTGGAGAAGGATCTGCAAAAGGATGAGGTTCTGGAAAAGATGAAGAACAATTCCAGGAGCTCCCAAAGCCCTCCTCCTCCTCCTCCTCCTCTACATTCTGACTTCCACAGCGTCACATCTTGTCTTTATCAATTTTATTTTACGGTATAATCATTGTTTATATTTTATGTTTGGATCTATGATGTCGAAACAATAAAACTCAAAGTAAACCACCAGATTGTAGATGTTGTCAATGGCAGCTTTAGAAATGGCTTCATTTCATTACTGGAGTCAGTTGGTTTCCTCCAGCAGATAAACCAACCAACTCATAACTTCAACCACACCTTAGATCTAGTTCTGACTTATGGTGTTGAGGTAGAACATGTGTCAGTGTTCCCTCAGAACCCCCTCCTGTCAGACCATTCTTTGATCACTTTCACATTTATGATTAAGGATTCTTCTATGCTCAGAGCTCAGTCTTACTATAGCAGATGTCTCTCAGATAATGCTGTAGCTAAGTTTAAGGAAGTGATCTCTGTGCTGATCCCAGGACCACCGTGTGTTTCCCCAGGGATCAATCATTATAATCTTAGCCCTGCTGAGGTCGACTCTATTGCTGAAGGTGCAGCAGCCTCACTGAGAATCACGCTTGATTCTGTTGCCCCCCTGAAAAAGAAAATAGTAAATCAGAGGAGGTGTGCCCCCTGGTATGGTTCACATATCAGGACCCTCAAGCAGAAAGTGTGAAGACTAGAAAGGAAGTGGCATTCTTGTAAAATAGACAGCTATCATGTAGCCTGGAAAACCTGTCTATTAGTTTACAAAAAGGCCCTCCGTAAGGCTAGAACAGCTTATTTTTCTTCTTTAATTGAAGAAAACAAGAACAACCCCAGGTTTCTTTTCAGAACTGTGGCCAAATTAACTAAGAGTCACAGTGTTTTAGATCCACGTATCCCTTCTTCCCTTAGTGGTGAAGACTTCATGAGCTTCTTCACTGATAAAGTTCTAGCTATCAGAGAGAAAGCTAACCAGGCCATCCCAACAACTGGACCATCACCAGATGTGCTGACTGTGGGAACATACAGGGTCTCCAACGAGCCCTTAAACTCCTTCAGCCCTATATATTTTTCTGAGGCGTCATCGCTAATTCAGAAATCCCAGTCCACCACGTGTCTCTTAGATCCCATGCCAACACACCTGTTGAAGGATGTTTTACCATTGATAGGCAGCTCTATCCTGGACCAGATCAATGGTTCTTTAGTGACAGGTTATGTACCCTGGTCCTACAAGGTGGCAGTGATTAAGCCGTTGCTTAAAAACCATCACTGGATCCTGACATATTATATCCAACCTTCCTTTCAACTCTAAAATTCTTGAGAAGGTGGTGGTTGCTCATGTCCATGGTGTTCCCTCCCCATACAGTAGGGTTAGCCATGGAGTTCCTCAAGGTTCTGTACTTGGACCAATCGTCTTCACCTTTTACATGCTTCCCTTGGGGAACATTATTGGGCAGCGTGGGATAAATTTTCATTGTTATTCTGATGACACTCAGCTTTATTTATCCATGAAACCAGAGGAGACCGAGAAGTTAGTGAAGCTTCAGACCTGTCTTCAAGACACAAAGTCCTGGATGTCTTCAAATTTCCTCCTCCTTAACCCAAGAAAAACTGAGGTCATGGTGTTTGGTTCTGAACCTCTCAGGGATAGATTAGATCACATGATCACTCTAGATGGTATCTCATTAACATCTAGTCTCTCTGTGAGGAATCTTGGAGTAACTTTTGACCAAAATCTCTCCTTCAACTCACACATTAAATTAGTCTCTAGAAGTGCCTTTTTTCACCTGAGGAACATCACAAAGATCAGGAAGCTACTGACGCGGCATGATGCAGAAAAGTTAGTCCATGCATTTGTTACTTCCAGGCTGGACTACTGTAATTCTTTATTATCAGGGTGTCCAAACAACTCTTTAAGAAGCCCCCAGCTGATCCAAAATGCTGCAGCCAGAGTTCTGACAGGTATTGACAAAATAGATCACATAACTCCTGTAATGGCGTCGCTTCATTGGCTGCCCGTTAAATTTAGAATAATTTTTAAAACCCTTCTTTTGACCTACAAGGTCCTCAGAGGCCTAGCTCCATCCTACCTGGAGGAGCTAGTGAAACCTTACCAGCCCAATAGACCGCTCCGCTCTCAGAATGCTGGTCTACTTGTGGTTCCCAGAGTTTCTAGGAGTAGAATGGGGGGCCGAGCATTTAGCTACCAGGCCCCCCTGCTATGGAACCAGCTCCCTGTCCAGGTACGGGAGGCTGACTCCATCGCTACTTTTAAGATCAGACTTAAAACCTACCTCTTTGAAAAAGCTTATTGTTACTAATTCTGTAGTTCCAGTTACTATCATAGACAGACAAATTATCATACTTTGGGGGTCGTCTAATCGTTAGGTCACATCTTAGCTGTGCTGTTATAGGCCAAGGCTGCAGGGGTCCGGAAACATGATCACCTGACAGGCCTCACTGGGTCATGGTTTCCTCTCCTCTCCTCTCCTCTCCTCTCCTCTCCTCTCCTCTCCTCTCCTTTCTCTACTCTACCTGTCCTCCCCCCTTCTCCTCTCTCTCTACCCAGCCGGCCATCAGCAGGAGGGTCCCCCTACATGAGCCTGGTCCTGCTCAAGGTTTCTTCGTGTTAAAGGGGAGTTTTTCCTTGCTACTGTTGCTTGTCTGGGGTTAGGCCCTGGGATTTTTGAAACAATTTTGATTGTAAAAGACGCTATATAAATAAAGATCAATTTGATTGGAAAAGACTCAGTGTTCATATCACTGCCGCTGGGGGGCGCTGTTGTGCGAAACTGGCTCTGGCTCGTAATCGGTGTTTGGAATAAAACATTGATGTTGCCGTCTGGGAAATGGTTTCCAGTTCCACCATTACTGGAGGAAAATTGCTAAAGTAATCTACAACAGTAGATCTGGCTCAGTCGATCCAACAACAGATCCTCTAATCTGCTCATTAGCATGTGATCAATAGGATTCTAGATTATTGTAAATTGCAGTGAGCATTTCTGGGGTTCTCTAATCAGATTAAAGAGGCTTGTCCTTCCCAGGCCTTCATCTCCTCCACTGATGCGGCCTCCAAATCAAACGCTGCCCTCAGATCTGCAGCTGGGACTAATGAGAATTTCATTAGTCAGGCCTGATAGGAGGAGGTGGAGGAAAAACCCTGGTGCCTCAACAACTCTTTTCAGTAGAAGCTTTGGTGAATAGGCTCAGAAGTCCAAATAAATGTTACACAAAGCTAATTGGGAAAAGTATTTTTTAAAAAAAAGAACCGGGGAGAGATGTTGAAGGGCAGTTGGAAGCAGCAGAAACAGGGGAATAAAAAGCAAATGAAACAGGACATTTCATAAATCTGTGGCTGGTGGATGATGAGGAGACTCGTGAGAGTGGAGATAATCAACAATAGTGGAAGGTAAAGATAGGAACAGGTGATGAAAGGATGAGAAGGTAGGAGGAAGGAGGGATGAGGAGGAGAGGAGGTAGACGGGTGGAGAGGCTGAAGGGGCCGACCTCCCCAGCTGAGGACTGATGTGATGCTAATCTCTCAGCTGGAACATCTGCTCCGACCTCGGAAACAACAGCTCCTGCAGGGCAGATGGCAACGGAAGATGGCGCGATAACCCCGCCCCCACGGGCAGCTCCCCAGTCCCCGCCCGGCCACAAAGACACCCCCTGTGCGCGGATGCGCCGGGTCGGACTTAATAAAACCTGGGGCGCGCTCCTGCGCTCAAGGTGATGAGTGCAACATTCCTCACCCCCACCAGCGGGAACTGGAACACTAAAACAACGAAATAATAACGAAGAGCAATATTTAAGAGATGTGATTGGAAATTAGATTTAGAACTAGTAATTTCCTTCCAGCACTGCAGCCAATTAAATTACCGCCCGCACTCACGTTTCAGCTCCACTCCTCCATTTTTTATTTTTTATGACCGAACAAAAAGGATTGTTTTAAAGAAAGTCCCCACATGTCCCATGAAAAGCCACCGCAGAGATCCCAGAAGGGGCTCAAACGGTGACCATGACAGGAGCCTCCGGGGCCCTCGACTGTCAGCAGCGCTGATTAAAAGCCATTTTGGCTCCGAGGACAAAAAAACCAACGCACGCTGCTTTTGTCTCACGCTCATTTATCATCGGGATTGTTTGGATGCAGTTGTTTTATCCTCTGGGAGCGCGCATGTGTGTGAGTGCGTGTGAGAGAAAGATGAGACGAACGCAATTAAAGTTTTTTTTTTTTTTGGTTTTAATTAGACACTGTTCTTTTCTGGGAAGCCTGCGGCGGCGCTGGGTGGAGCCTGAGCGGAGACAGGAGGTTTGTGGTCGGGCTGAAGGAACCAGGCCGGACTAATGGAAACCGGGTGCTCCCTCACTGACACGCACGCGAAAACACACGCGCTCAACTACACACCCGCGCGCACAGAAACCGAAGAAGAGGGAATAAACACAGAGAACCACATAAAGTTACACGGACTTAAACATGAACGCACCACAAAACAGGAAATAAACATACGCGCATGCTTAAATCCACCCACGTGACCACTTGTCTTATAGAATCCAGCGATTAAATCCACTAAGCAGTGATGATGTGCACATTTGCATGCACGCACATGCGTGCAAGCTCACGCATACATTAAAACAAGTAGGCTAAGGACACACACGCACGTACACCCACTCGCTGCATGTCGCTCTCACGCATGTGCGTGCACACAGATCTCATTATAGGCGCGTATAGCGCGAGCCAAACTCCGATGCGTGCGCCTACACACGCGGATGCACATCCCCCCACCCATTCATCTCCTTCCTGTCATTACGCATGCATAAACACGCACACATGCGTGCGCACACATAAATGCGGCCAAGCACATGCTTGAGCACACACCAGCCCAACACGCACTAAGCCCCCCGTCACTCAAATGCCTTCCACACGCACGCACGCAGTCTCATGCAGCTCACGAACACATATAGTTCCGCGAGGCGGAGAAGGAAATCACTGATTCGCAAGACGAGGACGCGTTTTACAGTGGATCAAACTGAGGGTGGATCACACGCACCTCAGAGGGCCGCTAACACGCACGGAACCGGCTCAGTGCGCCACAGCCAGGCGTGTGAAATGCATGGAAAACACTGTGGGTGCGAGAGCGCGAACATTTCACAACGTCAGCACACCAACTACCCTTATCTCCTCTTAGACGCGCGTGTTGGACGGCAGGAGACGCGTGCGTGGCGACCCAGGCGCGGGCAGAGGACGCGCGCAGAGGACGCACGCAGGTTAAACGGGGCTGCAACAGGTCAATCACTGAGAGCAGGGCACCATCTAGCGTTGCGTGCAGAGTATGAGAGCACCGCCGCCAACATCTGTCCCCACCGAGGACACGTCTGTCCCCACCGAGGACACGTCTGTCCCCATCGAGGACACGTCTGTCCCCACCGAGGACACACGACGGCGGCGCGTCTGCAGCATTTGACCGTTTTCAACAACAAACACCGAAAAAGTTCAGAATGAGAAGCTGCACAAAGCTCCAGAGGCCCGAAGCTGCAGCGGAGGGAGGCGATGGCGCCGCTGGGCAGATGTGACCCCCAGAGGAAAACACACGTTCAACCACCTGACCTCACCTTTAACCTGGTTATATTAGATTAATTAAAGAAAAAACTCATTTTTATGAACACCAACACCCCCACATTCAGCTCAACACACAATTAGTGTCACTAATTGTGAAAAAAACAGAAAAAACACTTCCGTAAAACTACGGCTACCGTCAGGTCACACCTTCGGCGGCGCCGTGCCCTCTGGGCGTGGCGGGCATTTCCGCCATTAAAGAAAAAAAAACCCAACATAATCCACCGGATCCTGATCCTGCTTGCTCATGGACAAAACACAAAGCTGGCAAAAGCAATAAAACACAGCAAATGGTGTTTATTGTCAAAGTGTAGGAGTAGGACAATGTTATATGTGCATAATTCAATATTGTGTACTCTAGTTGTGCAACAAACTAAGCTACAGTATATACAGACATATATCATTACCTGTCGATCGCTGGGTGACAGTTATACTGTATAACAGTAAATCTAGTTGGCCGGTTGCTTGGGCAGGGCGGCCTTTAAAGACCACCCCCGGAGGCCCAAGACTTTGGTATCATCTGCATCAAATGCAAAATGGTGACTCTTACAGTGTAATATCAATCAATACAACTAAACACAGCCATTAAAACATCCACATGAATATACTTGATGCAACAAATGTTATGCAGAAAACTCTCTCCCCCACCCCCCCCACCCCCCCCACTTGTCTTTTCCTCAATAAAACCCATTAAAGGTTAAACAAACATTTAAATGTTATAGAGCCCATGAAAATAAAAGAAGAATGTTATGAGATCCCCGTTCTAGTTAGCAAAGATGCTTTGTGAAAAATATATGTATAGTCGAGTGAACTAAACATTTATATGATTTTACAGATGGAAAGAAAAACATTTTTGACATAAATCTTAGAATAATAATACAGCCCTACAGTCTTACGAACATAACGCCATCTCCTCGCCACTCACGCTGACCATCGTCAGGTTTGTGTCTGTCAGTGTGTGCACGCGCGCCCGCGGTTGTTCCGCCCGGACGCCGCGGCGTGACGCGACGCGTTCACGGGCTCAGCAGTCCCCCGAGTTGTGTGAATGGGGCCCAGCCTCCATTTTCCAGTCTCTCTGGTCGCTGACGTCCGCCTGGCCGTGCTGGGAGGTGGCGGGGGACAGGGACATGTGTCTGCGGGGGTTGCCGCTGTGCATGGTATTCCAGTGGCGCTTCAGATCTGACGCTTTGATGAAAGCTTTGTCGCAGGAGCCGCAGTTGAACGGCCGCTCGCCCCGATGCTGCCGCTCGTGGTCTTTCAGGTGAGATTTGTGCTTGAAGGCCTTTTCGCACAGTTGACACGCGAAGGGCCTCTCGTTGCTGTGGACGCGCTCGTGCCGCTTCAGGTCGGGGCCCCTGATGAAGGCCTTGCCGCACACGACGCAGCGGTGCGGCTTGAAGCCAGAGTGGATCTTCAGGTGCTCCTTGAGGTGGGCGGCGGTGGTGAAGGCCTTTGGGCAGTGCTCGCAGCCGTAGGGGCGGTTGGCGGTTAGCAGCCGCTCTTTCCTAGCATTGTGGTCCATGGGCTTGGGGCCCGCGCTCTGACAGGAAGCCTGGTCTCGGTGACCGTACAGCAAGTACTCCAGCTTCATGTCGGTGGATGAAGTGGAGCCCCAGCTGTGGCCGTGAGGATCTTTGTTCATGTTGGTGTTGTAGTTGTGCGGCTGCGACACGTGGGAGGCCCCGGGCCCCATGCCGTCCATGCCCTGATCGTAGAAGCTGTTCTTCCTCACCTCCTCCATGGCGAGCTCCTTAAGGATGGCGTCCTGAGCGCGCATGCCGTGATCGCCGGGTGCCTGATTCTCCCTCGTCTTCATGTTGGTCAGCTCTCGTTTCTGCGTGCACAGATTATCCAGGAAGTTGATCCCCAAAATCTGACCGGACGACATCATCATATTGATGTCCTTCTTCCTCACAGCCAGTCGGGCTGTGTACATGTAATTAAGTACCTCCTCGAAGATATCGGAGCGGATGAAATCTAGCTCCACGATGGAATTGTCCTCGTCGCTCTGCTTCTTGAAAAGCTTTTTAAAGTAGTTGCTGCAGGCTGCCAATACACAGCGATGAGCCCTGAACTCAATGTTTTCTACCACCACCACCACGTCACAGTGCTCACCCTCCAATCTTTGTTGGTTCAGCATCTTCAGAAAGGTTGCTTTGTGGTCATAGTCGATATATCTCAATAAATCAGACATGTTGCAGGAAGAAAACGTGTGGCTACCTGCAAGGACAACAGAGACAAACACATGATTTGTCAAATGGAACTATTTCTGCAACCTCTCGGGCATAGATAGCATGCACAGCAGCTAGGTTTAGCTGCTATTTCATATCCCTTGCACCACCAAATCACGCGTAGTAACTAAATATAAGCACATTCGGTAATAATCACAAATGATGCAGAAAACCGAGCTTAATTTTGAGTTTGCGAAAGCAGTTAAATCGATCATGCAGGGAGCCTTTTTGGAAAAACCACGATAGGCCCGACAGCTTAAAAACGCCGCGATAATGTTACTAAAAACACACCACCTACAAAAACAAGCACAACGAGTTTCCTTGAGCCGTGCGGTTTAACTTGAGCTCTGGTGAGAGCAGTGTTGCGTGCAGAAAAGATAACCTTAGCGAGAATATTTCACATTTCACTGCGTCCAGCCATTTTGGTCAAGCAAGCCTCCATTGGCATGTTTCTGGTGCCTTCACAGGCGTCTACCAACAGCGGAGAACGCGGCCGCGCACAGGCCCATAATAGGCGGGAAAACACTGCGCCCTTTTCAGCGCCGCTCGAAGCAACAAAGGACGAGGTGGAAAATGTTAAATACCCGAAGCCTGAACCCAATCCCTGTGTTGTCACGCAAGGCGGTCGACGACGATCCAGAGCTGTCGTTTTTCCTCTTCCTCCTCTTGTTGTGAATGCTAGGCTCTACAGGAAATGAGCCATTGTTCTACTGCCGCCTATCGCACCGGAGCAGGTACTGCACCAAGATCTTCTATGAGGAAGAAAACATCTCACTCAGCTGGGTTGCAAATGTCGGAAATGAAATCGCGGCGAAACACGAGGGCTCACACGCATATTTCTCAAGTGGTGAGAGTTTTAGAACTTTTTATTAGTAAAAGTTTTTTTTAAAAAAAACTATACTGAGTAAACTATTTCTGTTTCTCTTGTGCTTTATTTTATTTTAAAAATTACATCTCATTTACACAGCTCGAATTGTTTTCCACGTAAATAACCCGAATACTGTATGTATCATTTTGTCCGATTTTTTCAAAATAAAATTTACCATCCTGATCAAAGTGTTTGAGATGAAGCGACCCGATCTAAAAAGTAGTTTATTTTCTAGAGGTCACAAACACACCAGGAATCATTTTATCACTCCTTAGGTGAACGCTTTTTGTTTGGAATCGCGGGCGCACCAAGTGAGACATCTGCATTTTTGGGCATCCGTAATAAGCGCGCGCACCAAACTGGGCGGGGCCACAGCGGCCCGTGCTCCTCGAGACCAATGAAGAGGCTTAAGGTCCAACCAACACCAGGATGCATGTTAGATTTTATTGTGCTGCTTACCATGTTTCTTGACATGAAATAGGAACATGTGTGAAAATTATCCATTAATATATAGGCTTTCAATATAATAATGCATTTCGTTGCAATGTTAGATGTAAAAAACGTAGCCTTCAGTCAAGTTTTAGCTCCACAGTCAACAATTTATTATGAGGAAAAAACAGCAAATTAAAAAAAAAAGACTTTACCATTTTAAGGGGGAAAAAAAATGGAGGTACACGGTTATTCAGATACAGCCGAACACATGAGCGGGTACATACAGCTGACATGTGGGAAGTGACAGCAGTGGACTGTTTGGGGTTTGACAGCGCTCAGTCTCAGCACTTTGCCTCACAATCACCTGTGGGACTTGTGTTGCCACCGATCATCTACCCTACAGAGGCAGCAAGTGTGTGTATATATCCAAAGCCTGCACAAGCACATTAAAATCTTAATTCCTTAGCATTTTATCTGAACAGCTTCTTCTTGTCAATGTGTGGGGGCATATTCAAGATGACAGATGATAAAAATGAAAAAATGATCGCTAAAAAAAACATCAAGCAGATATGATAAAAATCAACCTTGGGAGATATTTTATATTTTCCTTGAAAAGCTCTCTTTGTACATCTTTCCGCTACGACATTGCGACAGACCTGAAATCACTGGAGTGGCTGAGGCGAGGCTCGCTGGCAACAACGACAAGGTCGGCGCTTCTACAGCAAGCTGAAGTGGTGTATCCTCCCTAACACAGGCAGCCTACAGCGGTTTAAGTTTCTGGAGTGATGGCTTCTATTCACAAATAAAAACAATACTGCTATAATTATTCCGGCTAATCATAAAAAATGTACCAAAGGCCGTGAAAGGAACAGCTCTGCCTGCTGCACACAGGGACTCAGCACACGGGTGGGGGAGAGTACAGCTCACGATGGAATTTCAACATAATCTTGGCATTTTGAGTTTGGTAAAGCAACAATATCTTCCTTCTCATGCAGGACATGTAATTTGTTTATTGCTGCTGATGCCTGTGAGGACTGAGGAGCCGCAGCATTCGGAGAGCATTTGTGGCCTTGACGATCTGGGAGTCATGTGGAGATTTGGATTCTGGGCGGTGAAAGAGAGATCAGCCCTCAGCTGTTACTCCTGGAAAGAAAGGAGGAAACCAACATTAATTCTACTTTCAAATTTAAATTGGAACATTGAGACCAAAGGGACAGAGCTGATGGAAGCTTCATTGAGGAACACACTGAAGGTCTGAGGGGGAGCACAGATACACACAGTCGTCCTGACAGATATCTCACAAAATCAGATTGATTAATCTCAACTCCTGATTTTAAACCCCCTCAAATTCCGATGAAGTAAACATCATGTTTGTAAGTGCATCAATCCAGAAAGGAAACAAGCGAAGGAGCCTTTCAGAGGAGAAGAGAAACACCTACAAGCGGGAGAACAGAAGTCCAGCTGTCCTGGATTGATGCACTTAGCTATGATGAGCAGGAGGATCGAGCAGAAGGACACCATGTTTCCTTCACCAAATCCTCATTGAAGTTGGGAATAAGGAGGGTTTAAAAAAAAAAAAAGATCCAAAAATTTAACTCACAAAACCAATAGCGTGCTGTGACTTTTTACCCAAACAGGAGCTACTTCTGTCCTTTAGAATGCTCCACCTTTACAGCAGTAATTCACTATTGAAGCATAACATGGAGCACTCAGGTGAACCTTGACACCGCAGTGGAATGGCAACAGATGATGTCAGAGCCCTTCAGTGGCAACACCTTTACACTTAACATCGGTTTGTATCCTCAAATGAAGACGGAACACTTTTGATGGACTTGGACATCTTCAGATGTCAATCTCATCGGCCATTTTCTAGTGTTATTGTATCACAGCTGCTGAGGCCATTAATCAGTGATGTAGCAGTTGATTTTGCGCACTATAAATATGCAGATAAACAATAGTTTATGTACAGCTGACACTGTGTGTATCTACGATGCATCCACAAATGAGAGGAAAACAAACCAACCAAAAATATTTAGTAATGTTAGAGGTGTTAATGAGGCAGACCACACACGCACACACAGCACATGAAAAAAGGCAAACGTCTCCAACCTGGAAGTCTCACACATGCAAAACCTGCCCTGTGGGACTGCTGAAGTTCAGTGAAATAAAACATTTCAGATAAAAAAAAGGGGAACAAAGGGAACCTGGCTGATCTGTTCAACTACTTAGAGAAGAGAGGGAAAAGGCAGGTGTTGCAATCGGAGGCTACAGGCGGTTTCTCCTGATGCAGCTCCATGTTTGATCTCAGTTTCGCTGAGCGGACAGAAAACAAGCTGGAACAAAAGCGAAGGCTTGTCGAAACTGCTGACCCCTTTTTGTCCGACAGCAAGAAGAAAAAGTTTCCAAATGTCTGAAATTGTAATAAAGACGTCTGTTGCAATTCATTTGACTCATGCTGTCGATAGTACAGTTTAGATCAACCTTCTCTCCTTCAAATATACACATATACGGTTAGATGTAGTTCTGCTGTAAATACACTATAAGACTTTTTGGTTTGCAATGATTTAGGTCGTTTATTTAAATGCCTTTAGTTTGTTTAAGAGCAGAGTTGAAAACAAGAAGAAGCCTGCTCCGTCCTTGAGCTCAAGATCAGATTGCAGTTACATATTCCTGTTTGGCTGGAATTTAATCATTCCTGCCACCTTTGTCATGCTGCACAATGTAGACAAACATTGTGCAGACAATGTTTTTGAAAGACGTCACAAGTATTTGTACATCTTAGAAAGTGGGTAGATCTTTATTTTTATTTTTTAAAGTTTTTAAGATAAAAATGATAATGTTGACACCTCGCCGATCTCCCAAATGATATCCAGCAGGGGGCAGCGTTGTAGTAAAATGCTACATTACGTGACACTGCCATCAAGAATTAAGACCTGTCTGTGTACAAGCCCGCATCAGTTGACCTTTTCCCTGCAGGGTGTGGGTGTGTGTGTGTGTGTGTGTGTGTGGGTGTGTGAAACATTAGTTTCCAGTGGTACAGAAGAAGGGCTTTCTGTAGTAGAGAGGAGTGGTGATGGGAAAGCAGCATGCCCTAAAACAGTCTAGTTAAAGACAACAGCGTGACCAAACCAAAGCCAGGACCAGGAGCAGGAGCAGGACCTCACTCTCTTACCTGGGTCAGTCCTCCCCCTCTTCTGGAGTGATCTCTGTCTCTTTATGTACCACTACTTTGGTCACTGACATGTCAGGATGCTGTTCTTTAGCCTCTTTTATGGCCTGAGCCAGAGCCTGCATGTGGATGTGCAGTGCCAGGAGGAACCAAAAGGGGGAGAAAGACAACAGGGAAGGCGGGGAGGGAGCGGGAGGATGTCGGATTTTCAGTTAACATGTCAACAGGGAAGGAACCTATTATTAATCATACTTTTCACAGTTTATCACGCCTAACTCTACTCTTATCATGTGGTTAAAAGGCTGAGGGCCAAACAGTTCACCGATATTTTACTATTTTCACAGCCAATGCAACATCCACTTTCTGAAATCACATCCAAGAACGAGGAGGAGAAATGGTTAAAGAACAGAGAAGCTGTAAGAGACCTGATCGTGATCGATGTCTGCATCTCCTGAGATGACGATCCTTTTCTCGATTCTTGTTTCTGAAATCCCTCCTTTCACCATCTGATGTCCGAGGGCATAAAATCACCATACACACAGGAAAACACGGCAAGAAGGCTTAGATTGGACAGATTAAGCAAACCCATCATAGCAATACCTCCATTAAATGCAGAAGGTAAAAACACATGAAGGTAAATCAGAAGGGGGGGGGGGGGGGGTGCTCCACCTGATGGACTGAGGCGTCTGTTGGTTAACTGACCTTTGTGATGTGTGTGGTTGTGGTAGTGCTGGTAGTTTCTGAAGTGATGGTCTGAGCACTCAGGAGAACACCGGGGTCAAAGTCACCATTAGTGTCAACCTGTACAAAAACACAATCACTCAGAGCAACACAAACTTTGTGTTCCCAGCTGCCCCAAATGGCTAAAAATAGCCTTTAAAGGCTAATCTACTATCAATGTATTATTCATAGCAGTCTTAGAGGCAAATTTTTAAAAGGGCTAATGTAGGATGGAAGTAAAGCGTTTATCTGTGTACCTCTGCAGACTCGTAGGTGATAGTTTTTGTCTCTGTGTGGATCACGGGCATCTCTTTGGTTCCGGCATCAGTGGTGTCAAGACTCTAATGAATAAAACAGCAAAAAAGAGCACAAATAAGAGTGAGAACAGCTGCACAAACAACCTTTGGTAGCTGCAAAGTTCTGTATTCTGAGGTGACTGTCTCCATTCTTAAAATACTTCCACAGTTATTGAAATGACAGGAATGAATGATGCATTCTTATAGACCAAACCAAAGGCTATGATGACTCGAAATGAACAGGCAGACTAGCACCCCCAGTCCAGATAAAGGACCATACTGGAAAGCACAAATCACAAGCCATCCGGCTGTTTGTCCATCTGCTGCTGACAATAATCAGCAACAAACTCTTCCCCCATTCCACAAAACTGTGCACTGAGAAGATAAGCTCTTACAACCGTGATCTGAACGTAATATCAGCAACATTTCCACAAACGCAGCACAACTTTCTGGTGTTTTCCCCAAACTACTGCATATATCCACTCAATACTAGTCCATAATGTAGGTGCAATTCTAAAGATGCTGGCTCATCCTCTGTATATTTACCACTGGCACTGTTGACTTGGCCCCTGCCGCCTCTGTCTCCGTGGCGACCACTGGGTTCTCCTTGGGTTCAGAGTGTGTCTGTAGATGTAAATCGTACCATTAGATCATCAAAAATAATACAAAGGGACAGAAAAAAAGAGGTGTGGTCACCTTTGAAAAGGAGGAAAAGGATCCCAGAGACTAAAGGACAGAGAGAAAAGAGGAGCGTCAAAGTTGTCATCGACAGTAGAAAAAAGGGCAAAAGGAAAGATGGTGGAAAATGAAAAGAGGAGTAAATATCACACGGATTGTATGGAACACCATTATATCGATCAGTTTATTAAATCATCCGCCAGCCGCAAATTTCAACTGGTCTGCTTTTGTAAAACTGTTGAGTAGAGCAGAATCACTTTCTGGTAGACCCATACAATTGTTCGCCTGACATCGCAGTCAGTGAGGGGATTTTGGAGGATGAGGCAGTGAAAGCTGCAGGGGTGGCACTGAGCCAGTTTCTGAAGTCACTGCTTCCAGGGGACTGATAACGGAGCTCGCTTAAAGGAAAGGTGCGGCTGAGCAATATGGTAGGAAGGGAAAAAAAAACAGATAGCAGGAGCTCCAGTTTCTTTCCTTATCAGCTGTGGGGGCTTGGATGGTAAGGTGGAGGCAAGCGGTCTGCGCTGTCAACAAATAAATGAACCCAAAAATGAACCCAAAAGAGCTAAGAGCTGAAAAAGAAGCAGCAGGTTTGACTGCAACTGAAAACAGCAGTTTGACAAAGTGTGGGAGCATAAACGGAGGGTGTTAGGGGGCCAGTTAGCCATGCTCGAGATTCAATTACGCCGTGGTTAGACTGGTTTGGTTGCTGCTTAATGGAAGGCAGTGGGGGAGGGTGGTGGTGGAGATGTGGAGGGGGCAGCCAAACCCAGCTGTTTTTAGTATTTATACTGTACCACCGCAAAAGAAGCTGAAGATTCAGAAACTGTGATCTGGGTCGGGCTGGACTTTGACTGCTCCTCTTCAAAGGTGAAGATCTCTGCCGTTTGCTGCGGCGCTTCAACGCTCTCTCCCTCACTTACTTCCTTTGTCGCGACAGTCTTCACCTCCTCAGAGATCCACGACACCATGGCCTTTTTAGGCGAGTCACTACCGTTAATCTGTTGCGTGCCGTTAGTTTTTATTTCCACCTTCGGATGCTGCTTCTTGATTTCCCTTGTTATAGAGGCCAGAACATCAGCGGCGTCTTCTTTAACCATTTCTTTCTCTTTTGATGGAGGCAATTCCTTCTCCACGCCTTCAGCCTCTCCGGGTTCTTCGTCCTCCTCTTTATGTTCAGCATCTTTCAAGATAATAAGCCTTCCCTTCTTGTCACTGATGGCCTGCGACACTTCCTGTGTAACAGCTCTGGGGCTGACCTTCAACATTGACCTCTCCGACACGTCCTCCTGGGAGTCAGAGGTTCGCTCATCTGTCTCCCTGAGGGTGCCATCCATGAATACGTCGTCATCCAAAGTGGTTGACAGACTAATCCCGTGCGGCCCAGAGGAGGTGGCCAAATCGGTTCCGACACTATCCACCATGAATTTCATCTGATACCCTGCAGCCTGAGGAGACACCCAGCTTATTTGAAATGGGCTGTTAAGGTTAGCAGACAGGGCATCACACAGCCAAGACACCAAGTATACGTTTGAGAGGTCATTTTTTTTTTTTAAACCAGTCGAGTGGAAAATAACGTGTTTACAGTCGACTCCTCCGAACGGGCACTTTTATAAATCAAACTGATTTCTTTTCGAATGCTATCGAGGTTACTACACTTTGAGGGCAAAAGGTGTTTCATGCTTCCAAGCAAGTGGAGGAGAGATAAGAAAAGGACAGAGATGAAAGACAAAAATGCAGGTGTTAATAGATCACGTAATGTGCACGGCTATAGCAAACGTATAAAGACACAAAGGGCCAAATACGACCACATACTGGAGACACAGATGGTTTTACTAATGGAGAGGGAACTTTACCCCTGTGGCTTTAGATTCCATCTCTTTCATCTCCTCTCCATCAAACTGCTTTTCTTCAGTCTGAAGGGAAAGAAAAACAAAGGTTCAATTTCACAACAGTTAACGCTGTAAAACACAACGTTCAAGAGCACACGTTTCAACACTCAGATCAAAGGCTTCAGCCTCTGATGTCAGCAATGAATTATTCTGAATATTTTGAGGAAGGCGAAGCATTTACATCACAGACAGGACACAGCAGTCATAGAAGTGATTAATGGCTCCATCATCCATGATATAAACTGATAAATGTTCATCAGCTACATCACTTAAGACGTGGTAATAACTCTCTATGACTACAGAATAAACTCTCTGACAGGGGCCCATATCTTAGTTGAACCTTCTCCTCAATAGAACCAACAAAACACACGACTTTATTTTAAAATAGATCTCTGACCTTTTAATCTGCGCGATTCCCTTAACCCTATCGGCACTGACGTTCAAGGAAAAATGTCCACACTCATGCTATCACTCAGTCCTCTGCAGACCGACGCTTACATCCAGGGGCTCAATCATCGGTGCCTCATCAAATCTTGGTGAGCACATGGGAGACGAGGACAGCCTCTTCTCCCATTCGGTCGGGCCTTGCGTGCCATCACCCGTCTCCAGGAAGGAGCGCTTCAGTTCGCTGATGTTGGTCTGGTGTTTGACCACCTCAGCTGGGGACGAGGTATCCTACAGTAATCGGTCAACCATATTATAGGATGAGGCCATTGGGCAGAGGGAGGGGAACAATGGCCATGCTAGCTCTGTCTAATGTTAGCTTGCAAATCCAATGAGTTGCCAAA
This sequence comes from Takifugu flavidus, assembly GCF_003711565.1. NCBI lineage: Eukaryota > Metazoa > Chordata > Actinopteri > Tetraodontiformes > Tetraodontidae > Takifugu > Takifugu flavidus. Next base: position 12,240,269 of record NC_079534.1, on the reverse strand, counting down.
AAGAAGCACGTACGCTGCAGACATTCATTACAAACCTGACTCAACTGCATCATATCTAATTCATTACATTTTATAGTTGCCAAGCAACGGGCTGGTTGCACAAGAACTTGCAAAAACAACAAAAGTTTCCATCCACATGATAACTGAAACTTAAAGAAGGGGCAGCTTAAAGAATAATAACTGTTTCATGCAGGAAAACAAGTTTTATGGGTTTAATTAAGGACATTTCCAAATCTCAAACTGAGCATATGTGCAAATAAATTAGTTTAACTTCAATTCACCCTTATAAAAACAAATTTGGACGCTCACAGCAAAATTCTGTTAGATTGGAAACAACGTTCGATGCTAGCGGATTATTCATGTTGGTCAAGACTTGCCACAAAAGCACCTCATGCATTTTTCACTCATGCCAAGTTTTCTTACCAACCTCTAGCATCAGATTAATATGTCTGATAAAAATGTTTTCCCCTTTAACTCGTCTTATGCAACTAAACTGTAAGACACAAGAGGAAAATCAAATTATAGTTAAAGGTGCTTTTTTTTCTTATTTTAACAGGGACTTTGAGCTTTATTTTATATATTAAAGCTGTTAATGGGGTACAGGCTGAAGGCGCAGGTTCTGAAAACCAATTCACAAAAATATGAATATGTTTCCACTATTTGCAATCAGAGACATTTAAGAAATGAGCTGCAATGTCGTACAACACGGTGTGAAGACGACCCAGGGAAGTGTGGACGTTGGGTCTGCAAATGGTGCGATAGCATGCGTGACAACAGAAGCAGTAAGCCAAGATGGAGACAGCAAGTGACTGATGGTGGATGCCGAGTGGCTCGGGGCATCTTGTGAGGATGTCGGGGATTTGATGCATCGAGCAGGGCCGATCGATAAAAGTGAGCCCAGTGTACCTGAGTCTGTATTTCAGATTCCTCGTCTGCTTCCGACTGACAGCGAAAGAGGAGAGGTGAAGAGAATTCAGTAGACAAAGAAAAAGAAGGTGACGAGACTGACAAGTAGTAGCGAGCAAAGATAACTGACAGCAAAGAGCGCTTCAATTATTAAAGGAAGGGTTTTGTTTTTGAACTTTCCCCCAAAATATGTTCGCCCGCATGAACCGGATATAGTAGCATGTGTAGCTTAGCATTTTAAAAGAGTAAATGAGTTGTAATACAAATATTATATTCCCAGAGATTACACATTGTACAAACTTGTGTTTATATTTTTTTGAATATACACACTTAAAATAAATAAATATATATATATGTATATACACACACACACAAAAACACTTGTTTATCCATGAATTTGTCCTAGTTTTCCCATGAATGCATTTTTCATGAATAAATATACAATGTACAAACCTCTGTTGCAGTCATCTCTCCATCAATGGCAAAGTCAGTCTGTTCGCTGTCGGTCTGCTTTTACAAACAGACCAAAACCAATTCCAAATAATAAGGAAATAAAAAACAAAAAAAACAAACAAGAGCCCAACATGTCAACTCTTAAAAATGCATTTTCAGGTTTCAGTACCTCAAATGGACAAAACTGTAATGCATTTGTTTTATCTGTAAGTTACACATTATTAGACAACCCTAATAATAAGATTAGGAAAACAACTTAAAAAATAAAACTGATTAAAATAAAAGCAAGCCAATCGGATTCAGAGGAAGTTTAAGCCTAAAGTCAGTCAGATATTAATAGATTAATAATTAATTCTAAATGTCTAAAATGATTTTGACAGTAAACTGACTTTCAGGCTCTCCCTCCTCTCCATGCAGTGTGACACGAAGGATGATCTGAAATCAGTCACATTCATTCTTTCACTCACAGCTACTCACAGTCTCCCTGTATTTATAATTTTAGTGTGGCATTCGATGGAAAAAGTCACATCTTGGCAGTTTCCTTGGGTTTGGGAAAATTTTAACGGACATTAGTGTATTTTTTCTGCATTGCTGAACTTAAAAAGACCAATACAGAGAGACTGAGCGACACATACAGTAATAAATATGCCGGTGTTTCAATGCAGCTGGTGTCCTGCTGGAAACACTCTTAAAAATGGATGTGGGTAACACTGAGAGGAGTTAGGCACAAAACTATATACTTATACAAATAAAGATTAGACACTAAAGGGGAATTTAAAAAAATCAGGCACCAACAAGACAAATATTAATATTTGGATTTGATTTAAAATTTTGTATTTATCCGTTTTAACATGTCAGAGTTTTGGTTGTACTGTCTAGTGACTTTACGCTGCAGCAAATATGCTGACGAACGTTCACAAAGAATGCAGAACGCCCCAGCGGTCAAATGCTCGGTTGGCGTGAGTAAAAGGCAGCACCTGCTGCTAAATGTTCATGTCTAACCCTCTCATGAAGGAGAAACATGGAAACACAAGAAAAGTCATGACAGCATGGTGGCTCGGAGATTCATCTCGGTGCACATGAGTGATGAGAATGCTGATGACAGAATGAGCATGTGACCACGAAGAGATGAGGTTCTGAAAGTAGAACTGAAAGACACTGGGACAGACAGTCTCCAGGTCAGCTCTGAACTGGGCAAACAGCAGAGCCAAGGTAGAAGACAGAGTCAAGGGTTACATGTTATTATCAACCTTTACTCCAAGCCAGAGGCGGGTACTGAAACGACCTGGCATACGAACGCACACACCTCCTCTTCCTCTGAACTGTCATGGTCATGGTAGCCCTGGGTTATGGAGGCAGTCAGGGAGGCTCCCTTGGGCTCCAGGTAGCAGAGGCACAGCGCCAGTGGGAAGGAGAGGGTAAGAGCATATGGGACGGAGAAGGAGGTGGACAGCAGGAAGAAGAAGATGAAGAGGAAGCAGGGGATGAGTGACGGTGACTTGATGGGCAGGAAGTTCTGCGCACACTCAGGGAGGAAGCGCATTTTGGACAGATCGGGGAAGGTGATGTAACCGTCTTCGTCCAAGACAGAGGACAGGTCGGGCAGGTGCAGGGAGAAGGAGAAGAGTGTGCCGCCATGATTCCTGCCCTGCTCCAGTCTCTGCTTTCGTGCCACGAGCAGCAAGGCTTGCTCATCTAGCAGCGCAGCTTTGCGATCAGCAAGGGCCTGACGGCGGCAACGCCCTGTGCTGCTCTTGCCTGGACTGACTGAGGAGGCTCGCTTATGTGCGTTCTCCCTGCGCCTCCGCCGTATTTTAGTGAATGAGATAGGAGATGAGGGGAGAGAGAGCTCAGAGCGGAGGGGATCGTCTGTGTATACACAAGGGGGGCGCTGATTGAGGAAAGTGGCAATGAAAAAGTGAGTTCACGTGTGTGTGAGGAGTGGGAATGGAAAGGGGAGCGGAGTTGTATATGCATGAGCACACAGACGTAAGTATAATGTGGGGTCAAAGGAAGGACAAAAAAAAAGGAAACGCTAATTAGTAAAGCGCACAAAAGATGGGAAGCATTTATGCCTCATCTACAATGTCTATAAAGGTATTCACCCCCTCGGACGCTGTCTCGTTTTGTTGCTTTTATAGATGAGATCCTGGTCAATAGAATCCTGGTCAATAGAAACTAAAACTACTGATGATTGCTTCAAAATGGTTCATATAAAATAAGTATTTTCCACAAATATTCACCCCTCTGGTCAGTATTTAGTAGATACGCCTTTGGCTATAACCACAGCGCTGAATCTAGGTGTATGTTGGTACATCTGGAAGCTGCAAATTGTCTTCATACTGTCCTGCAAAACAGCTGAAGCTCTGTCAGGTTGCTTGGGGATAGCTGCTAAGAAGCATCTCCAGAGCATGATGCTGCCACTACCAAACGTCCCGGTCAGTGAAGTCAGTGTTTGTACTGATGTGCTGTGTTTGGTGACATTCAAGCATATCATTGGCATCCAGTCTGATTAGATCTTTGAGTCATGAGTTTTAGGTGATTTCCATGTAATAAACCTCACACAATAATAAGAAGAATAATATGAGCTTTTCTGAACAGTGTCTTTTTCTTCTCCATTCCCCTGATGCCGTTTTTGGTTGTTTGATGATGCTAGCTATGTGATGAGCTGTCCAGTTGTGCTAAGTGTACCCCGCCCTTTGCCCAAAGGCTGCTGGGACCTGTATAAAAGCTTAATGTATAAAAGCGACAAAACGGGGTAATGTCCAAGGGGGTGAGTACGTTTTATAGGCATTGAACTAAAGAGGTTTAAGCTGAAAGCAATTCAGCCATTAATATTAAGGCAGAAAAGAAAACTCTAAAATCTCGAATGGGGATTAAAAAAAAAATCTCTTGCAGCAGCTATTAAGACAGTCTGGTGGAATATTTTACAGAATTTGTTCTGAACCGGTTGACCTAGTGTTACCTTTGTTTCTTGGTGGAGAGGGGTGGAAGCAGCAGGGTCTGGCTTGTCTGCCGCATCGTTCTGGGCATCCTCCTGCTCTCCGTTCTCTTCTTCTGCTTTTCTCTCTGGAGTTACAGTGGTGATGATATTTCCCTTAACTCGAGCCACTCCATCAGCAGAGCTGTCTTTCATAAGAGTCTCGTGGTTCTCCATAATTGGGGCTGAAAGGCGGGAACATGGAGATGAATGTGACAATTTGGATTCAATGTGGCTTTATGAATACCACTAATCTGTCGGCAGTGGCATAAAAAGCCTTTAATTTACTCCTGTACATCCTTTTTTAACTCCCAGTGCAGCTCTATGGCTGCACGATCTCTTTAAAGAAGTAAAATAACAAAAATGCAATTCAAATAATGCTAATTAACATTCAGATTTGATTCCTGCAAATCAAAATCCTACCTCCATCTAAACTACGGGACATGTTGTAGCGTTTGCTGGAGGAACGCTCAAAGAACGGAGCAGGTCTAATGATCTGAGAGCTGGCCCGTCGGGTCTGAGCCTGCGTTCTGCCACTGTAGCGAAACTTAGAGCCAAGACTCAGGAACTTCTTTGGAGGCGCCTCAGGAGACACTAGCCTGTCACAAGTTACAAACAGGGTCATCACGTCAGGTGAAAAGAAAATAAACCCACATTTGATGCTATGCACTGTCAAATAGCTCCTCATCACTTTGGATATTCTCCAGAGAGACTTTACAAACCCAAAGAATCCAACATAAACTTGAGTGGAGTCAACAGTACCACAGAACAATAAGGATTTCTTACAGGGGCCAAAAACAATTATTTTAAGAGCGAAGTGATATTTACAGGTACATTACAAAGCAAATAAAAAAGATGGAAAAGAGTAAAGTACTGATGGCAACCCCAGCACCTCCTTCATGACTTGCCTGAAGAAGGTGTGATGCTCCACACAGACCTTCCAGAGCCTTTTGGCAGCACGATGATTGGGAAGCTTGAAACCGATCGTGCTCTCAAACTGCTCAAACTGCGATAAAGACAGATGTGTGAGCTTAAATATATAAAAGTGTTTTTCATCCTTGGAAATGTCTTGGAAATTAGTCTGTGAAGGTTCTCAGGTTCTCAAAAGGAAGTCTTGGTAATTACCTCGCCCGGACGGATTTTGATGTAGAAGTTATTCCTCTTGTAAGAAATCTTGAGTATTTTAGGCCAAGCAAACCTGTTGATCCGCAACCTGTCTCTGTAGATAAGCAGGCCGCTCGAGCAAACTCCCAGCATGATCTCAACTCCCTCAGAGTCCTACAGACAACACACACCAAACACAAAAGCGCATCAGGGGTTAATGCACAAATTAGTAAAACAAACTAATTATTATTATATATAACAACTTATTTGCATTATCAGGATAAAGCAGGCAGGTGGAGAATGGATTCAGGCATATACTACGGTAATCTTTGCTGCGAAGGTCAAGGGGCACCAGCTGGCTAAAGCAACAGTGATATCTTGCGAGATGATGGATGAAGCACAAAACGATTATTTTCACAAATCAATAGAGGAGCAGGTGGAACCAATAATGGTCATTTCAGAGGGAAGCGCTGGTTGAAATCAAACAAGACCGCTTAGTCTCAACTACATAATGGCTGAAACAAATAACCATGCACAAGTAGAAACCTCACACACACACACACGCCTCTTACCTCTCCCTCAGATGGAGCCAAGCATTCATAGAGATGCCCTACCAACTTTGCATTTAATGAGAAAGGAGAAAAGACACGTTTTTTTTTTTTGGGGCATCAAAACTTACAGCACCGTGGACTGAAGCCTGCTCAGTTTGAGCAAGGCCGCGTTTTCAGCTGCGTGTTATAATGACTGGACTGATCCTCTGCGGCCCACAGATTATGAACAGCTAAACCTCCACCAAACGCAGCAGAAGAAGTGACACAAATAAGTCAATCGGTAAAACAGCAGTGGCGTGTTAAACGTAGGCATTTCAGCAGCAGCCATGATGTCTCAGAGCCAGAGGTGTAGCAATGGCAAGCGTCACTGCTGACCGTATGAGTGGAATGTGTTATTGCAGCTTCAAAGGATACGTAATGTGGCATTGAGAAAACAAGCTCTTTTAACTACTTTATACTAAATATCAACTGTTCACCTGTGGTTGGGAGGCTTTTCTCCATTTGCATCAAACATATTTCAACGAAGACAATAAACCTGGCTCGCTTGAGGTGATTTATTACCTTAGCGTGGTGGAGATCAACGCCGTACATGGACAGCTTCTTGGCATTTTCCAGGAAGTGCATCTCTGCTTCCCCAGGTGTCATCCCCCTGACAAAACAAATAAAAACAACAGGCACAAATACAGACGTGAGTGTTTCTATTATAACTTCAGTGACGCCACTGATTTCAAACACTATGCAGGACAATGAGACCAAGCAAACTATGGAAACCAACTTGTAGCTCTTGTGGAGTTCCATGACCTTTTCCTCAAGCTCTTTGGTCTGGTTGGGTGCAAGGCGCAGCTCACTGAGGTAGTCGCTGCCCAGCTCCTCATGGTCATAGTCTCCCAGTTCAGACTGCACCGTGTAAGAGCCTAGAACTGTGTGGGTGGCAAAAGAGCAGGGCAGACGGCCCGAAACCACATCATCTCTCAGCTGCAGACACAAATAGTACCTGGGAGAGGAAGTTGATGCATTAAAATTCAACACCTGTAAACACAAGCAGCCCAATCAGGCTGTGCTAATTAAACTATATTTAAGAGTCCAAAACTATAAAAATGCTTGAAACTTGATTTAAATTTTAGTTAAGTTCTAGTTAATCCTCTTACCTTGTGATGTCCTCAGCCAGCTGGACAGGATCTGGAGGGTAAAACTTGACATTGAAGGCAAAGTTCCAGGGACCAGCTGAGACATGAAAAGAACATTAAGATGTGTCACTTTCTATGACCCTTCCATTTATTGCTATTATGATGCTTACTCCGGATCTGCTTTTTCAGCTCTTTAGAAGGATCCAGCCAATTCTGAAAAGAACAGAGTGAGAGAGAGAAAAAAAACACACTGGTGAAATAAAGAAACAACACATTTTCATTCACCATGTCCAGTAGTGCAATTTGTCTGCTATGTGATCACTTAACGTTATAAAAAACAAACCACATATTTACCTTCTGATTCTCAACGTCTCTATATGTGATGCCAAAGTAGTCTCTCTCGAGTAAATTTAGATGCTCACATACTTTATCAAAGAGCATTTGGCCCCTGGCTCCTTTCTGTGAGGGGACATTAAAGATAAAACACAGAGTGGAATAATTAAACATAAAATTTTAGAACACACCTCTGTTTTACACAAATGAAATTCAATCAGAGTACTTTTACTCAGGGACAATTCGATTTTCTTGAATTAATGTTGTTAATCTTTAGTTTCTAAATGGGCTAGGGTAATACTTTACAAGATTAGTTTCACACTAACACTGTCTGCATTTGAATCACACCAAATTCAGTGGATTAAATTATGTAACTGTGTTACATTTTAATTATTCATGGCATAATTCAGTAGAATTGTAGCGTCTCTGTGACGAAGAGTCAAGACCGGGTATTCTCACACATGATGGAGGCAGGACGGTCCACCAGCAGGACTATCTGGGGCAATATTATCATTCATTCTTGAACTCCTAACCTTTAAAGCCAGAGTGAGATCATGTTGAGCTCCTTCAAATGCCCAATATCAGCGCAAAAGGCACATTTATATCATGATAATAACATATTTCCCAATATCAAGATGAAAAACAAAAACCAGTAGCCGCAGGGAAGAATGAAGAGCAGAGCTGCGATGAACAATTACTTTTATTAAACCCTTAATCCGATCAATATCCAGTGCTTAAACTATATCACATGGCTCACCAGTTTACAGATTCCTTTCATTAATATCTGTGGGTTACACATGACAGGTGATATTTTAATGTCCGTGTTTAGGGAAATGTGCAAGTCAGTGCTGAGAAGAAAACACAAAGTACCACAGACGCATTGAGAAGCGAAGCCCTCATAATAGCTTCAGGCGGTTTCCTGCTCGGAACTTGGTCTAATTTAAGCAGAGTAATTTATCCACAGTTGCAGAAACTCTGTTTTAGATTGTGCGTTGGTGCTGAGATTGATAAAGATTCGGGGGGGCAGGATCTCTTTTACAGGGTCAGGGAGGAGAAACCTGTCAGAACTTGGCATAATGGACAGATTTAAATGGAACTAAAGTGTACTTAAGTCAATTATCTGACCGGCTTCTGACCTCATTGAGTCCAACACTTAGATATAACCATGCTGACAGTGTGGGGGCAGACCTCAGTTCTTTCCAGTCACCCATTCCGTTGGTCATATTTGTTCCCTCCTAAATAATCTATAACCCAACCGATGGATCAATAAGCAAAGATTAATTTTGTACTTTTTTTTTTTGCAGCTCAAAAACTAAATTTGCCTGGATCCATTTCAACAGTGCAGCATGAAATATAAATCTTTTTTTACCATTTCATTCAGTGCAATTGCATATATTTACCTTTAATATCCATTCTTTAATATAAAAAAAAAATCACACCCTAAATAAATGCTGTGTTTTCCCCAGTTTGTGTCAGCTACATGATAAGAAAATATTTTTTCTGTTCATTTGTTACATTATTCTTAAGTTAGCAAAGAAGCAATCAGAGCTTTTAGGACAAACTTTGTCAAATGTTTCAACTGACTTCAAATTGGGCAAAACAAAAGAACATTAGTGGTGTTTGTATAGTAATTGTTTAAATTATGATGGAAACTAAAATTAAAGCTCATCTACAGCTACATTTTGTACATTTGCAAGACCCGAACAAATGAGTGAAATCAGGAACATTACTGGTGTTGGACTCTTTTTTACTCCACCGTTCTCCAGCTGCTCACCTCTACATCAATTGTGTAGTCGGAGTTGTCCAGCAATGTGACTTTACACTGCATTATCTTCACTTTCTTGACTCCTTTCAGGGGAGACCTGGAGAGACGACTGCTGCTATGGGATAACTGGTCCTCGTCCAGTGAATCCTTAAGGAATATTTACACAGTGAATAATTCATACATAACAGCCCATATGTGACATTTTCTGAGACACTTTAAGGTCAAACGAGTTCCTTTCTCTCTAAATGTCAGTTTCTCACTGAGGACAAAAGCACCTGTTCTGTCACATGTCCACAACCCAAAGGTGGAGACTGGGATTCCTAAATTAACCTGGTCCTACTGTGAAGAGCTCCGACTGCCATTTTGTCTTAATACAGAGAAAATCCAATTTTCTACTTGACTGAAAACAAAGCCCTTCCTGACTGATTCATGTGAAAATGCCGCTCTTTGGCTTACACACATTTTCCATTCTTAATTACACAGAGAGTAAATTTCATGCCCCTTTTATTTTACACTGAAATTTTCATATCTCTGTCCTCCGGCTACATGCATCATAATGCGCCTACCTAATGGAGCTCATGCAGATTTGTCCCTGTGGATCTAAGACATCGTTGCTATTAACCAATTACCTTCACCACCTTTGAAAGTGCTTTCGTTTCGAGACACTTAAGGACACTTTCTTTTAGCATGAGGATGATTTGTGACTGACAGAAATAAGAAAAACTATGTGTCAAATTCCAGATGTGGGACACAAAGTGGGGACAACAAGATTTCAGCATGTGCGTCACTAGAGAGGACTGACCAGGGGGGGACGTGTCTTTTTTTCTTTTTCAAGATACAGCCATTTACTTGAAGGCCTTAATCTTTCAAAGCTAGAATTTTGTCATGAAGGTCTCCAGTTCACAGACCAGGATGAGAGGAATCTATTTGGCTGCTCTCCTTTCTGTCTTTTCCAGGATCGGAACTGTAAATAACATTTGGCTGGATGTGATGATGACAAGTCTGACCTGTTGTTTCCTTGCGGGGGTGCTGTGTCCAGCAGCGGCAGGAAGCTGCACTGGCGAAGCTGGTTCGGCCGCTTTGGATTTTTCCTTCTCTGTCTCCTTGTTCTCTTGGGGCTGTTTGGCCTCAGAGTCTGCGCCTGATTCAGTTGTCATGGTAAATCATGCTGAAGAAGGGAAAGAGGGGGGCAGGGAAACATTAGGTGAGTCATCTGACTAGTTATGAACCGATCTGCCCTGTTTGACTCTCCGATGTCAAGGTCTGGAGGTCTATTTTGACTAATGGTAAAAATGAAAAGCCAAATTTATTCAAGTGCTTTAAGTGCACTTTCAGCAGATGGCCGTGAACATCTCTTGTACTTCTGCTACCTCAAATGTAACAATTTACACGGCTGTTCGGAAATTGAACTGTCAAGATAAGATATTCTTTGCCTTTAATCCAATGGAGCCTGTAAAATTTCTTAAAATGTACTAAAATAATACATTTAATACTGACATGGTCTCTGGCAGTGATTAACCAATGAAAATGAATGCAAATTCGACCCACCCATATAAAATGTACTTACATCAAAGAAGAAGCTGACTTTTTTTTTTTTTTTTGCTAATTTTGTGTTCCATAGCATTTATGTGGCAAAAAAACCAACCAAAACCCTGTCACACAGTAGAAGGAGGAGACAGAATGGTGATTTTCTTCCAGCTTTGAGGGCATAACCTCAATATATTAACAATGTGACGAGTTAAGAATGCATTGTTGCATCCTTCCAGCACCATATTAAATAGCTAATGGGATTGTCAACTAGGTCGTCTCCGATATAACGGTCGCAATAAAGCAAAAATATTGATGTCCATCTCTGTTCAGCCACACTGGACAGAATTGTGCTACATAACAAGCACAGCCTGTTGTGGGAGCACCAGTTGGATCAGTGCATGTTCCAAATGAATAAAATGAAATTACTGCCCTAAAGAAAAAGATTTTAAATAAGGAAAAGCATTGTTTTAATGTGAGTTGACTAATTAAAAACAACTGAAAAGAGAGGCGCAGTAAAAGCTAAGCTGGAGGCATGACACTGCTGTTCCATTTCCCTGCAGTCATGTGTATTACACACTGACAGGCAACTATGTTCTGATGCATCTTTCATAGGATGACAGCCTCCTCCCGGGAATAAAAGCATATCAGAGAATACCTGTCTCTGATATCCCCAAGGTCATGAAAGTGGTATTTTTCAAAGAAAAGCTATCACAATGAACCGGGTAGTAATGAGGGCTCCTGCTGTAACCACACCCACGAGCTCCGACATGGAGATGGGGGGATATAGAGGGCACGTATGCAGCGAGAGAGATCCACTGCTGCAGAGTCTAGGGTTTGTAGTACAGATGCCTGTCATTCTGCAGTCAGCCTGACACCCCCCCCCGCTCTAATTATAGACCCGTGTTTACCTCGTCTTTCATTCAGCACAAGAGACAGGTGGCGCTGTTCAACACACAACCCTGCAGAGGTGATCCCCAAAAAGTAATGCCTGCCAACATTAATAAGTTGAAATAATGTATCCTAAATCTTTGCTAAAAAGGGGCAAGTTTGAATCTAACGTGGACTACGTTAAAAAAGATTTCAAATAAGGGCCTGTCAGTTTAGAAACTGTAGTTAGTATCCACTCAGACTGCTAAAAAAAAGCACTAAGCCAAACTGACCTCCCTTCATAATGCTGTTAGCTTCTGCATTTACTGCAGTCATGACCATCAAAGGTCACTGACACATGCTGACTTATCTCTTTCGAACCTTCAATCACGGCAGTGGTTTTTACCAGATTACTAAATCTAGAATATGGTGAAATAAGGAAAGAGCAAAAATGAAGTGCAACCCTAGCTTTTAGAATAGCCTGTTGTCCAATCAGCAATCAAAGAAAGGGCACAAACTTGTCAAAACCTCTTGGCTGTAGTGTCGAGGAGAAGCTGAGCTGACAGCTGACGCTAACCTCTGCTTCCCTTGGCCCTACAACCAAACAGGAACCATGGAAGGCTCGGAGGAAAGGAACATCTTGGCACCATAGAAACCGAGAAAGAATACATTCAGTCAATGGTGACTGGCACTCCTCACAGAACTATACAACAGCACACAGTAGCCGTGCGTGTTCCGGCACATACATTATTCATTCAGAAAGCTGTATTCAGACCGTATTAACAGCCAGAAACAAACAGCATACATTTCATAACAGCTCTGTTAATGTCTGTAGGTAAAACACCCTGAGTAATTTGGTCAGACCAATATGGTACATGGTCAGGAGGTGATGCTATACATTTCTTGCATCAGTAAATCTGAGGCAGCAAAAGGCAACCACACAACTTTAGTTATGAGCAGTTAGCATTATTGGTCATTAATAAAGTGGGCCCGAGAAGAACAAAAGCAGATCCCCTTCAAAGAAACAAACTGCCATCATAGTAGCTAAATATACTCTAAATGAATGCAGCCCGCACTGAATCAAACCCAGCTTGCCAGTAAAAAACTAACACTTCCCATCCAAAAATAATCAAATCACGCTGCCGAAGAGTGCCAAGATGGATATTCTGACTCAACCTAGCAGCTTTATCGTGATGCTTCTACATTAATCACAGATTAGTAACGAAGGCTCAGGCAGATTTTCACTTTCGGGTCGAACTGTGATTGTCTTCCACACTGGAAATGACTCATGTTCCTGGGTTCACATAGCTACCAAGGTGTGGGACAGCCATCTCTCTTGAGTACTGATGTACGTCTCTGTTGTGGCCCATCTCTGGAACCCCTTTCCCCATAACAATGCAGCCTTGCTGGAAGCTTTATGGAGGTGAGATAAAGGGAAAAGGTTGGGCAGGACCCAGCCAGAGCGGGCCTAGTTCTCTACATGGCTGACGCGCTGACAGCTGTCACACTAACCAGTTACTGTAACTGGATACCATCTCGCTGGATTGGTCAGCTGAACAGAGCGCTGCTCGTACGCTAAGACCAATTAATATTTCCCAGAAATCTTGGGTTTTCCTCATTTGGCGTCAGTTCCCTTTTATCGTATCTTCATGTCCATTTTAAAAGATACTTTGGTTGAGCTCATAGACACAGACAGGAGACCTTACGCAATTTAATAATAACCTGGGAATATTTAGATCTTTAGCTTGAAGGTGGCTCTAAGCTAAGAGCATTTTTGCTGAGGAGACCATAAATCCTGTCAGCTTGCTCTATTTACATTCTTGGTGTTACGAGCTCCCACACTGGAGAAAGTCAAGGACACAAAAGACAGACGTGTTAATTTTGAGAGTGTTATTTTCCTGTGAGTGTTTATTTAATGAGGAGACGTCATCACTTTGTCAGTGTCAGCGTGCATTAGCCATAAGCTGATCAATCTGTTCATAAAACAAATATCCACACTAAAGTTAAAAGATCTCAATCTTTCTCAGTCCCACTGTGCAGTCACTGTTAAAGGGCAAAACATGGGTTGTTGTTAAAGACTTAAAATAACTCTTAGAAGATTAATGCAGCGGCCAAGAGAGGCAATAATCATTAGGCAATTTATGGGATTAGCTTTAAGTATTCAATATATCATATGCGTCTGGCCAAGTAAGAGGGCTGCAACTTTTCTTTACAACACTCGTGCACAGAAATTTCAAAAAATGACTGGCATGTTTTTACAACATGTAATTAGAGCAGAAGGTTTTAAATGTTAATGATAATTAAATTTCTATCAATCTGACTCAGAGCTGAATCTGATTCATGAGCGTATCTACAGCCCCAGACTATCTAGATGCTCTGCCTTCATGAAACGTTGCCTTTTTAAATAACATATGTGCTCAAATATCCCTATTGTCATCAGTAGGTATAGTTTATTTTAATCACCCTGACAGTTTACCTGGTAATCTGATTAAATGTTGGGGGACATGACCACCTGTATATGTTTTTATTGTTATATGAAGAATTTAGAATGTGTTTTGGGCAGCAGTAAAATGGGCCTATAAGCTCTTGTGATCAGGCTGATGCACTTTTAGATGCTCAACAGTAAAGCACTTTGGCTTTTATAGCTAGTCCATTAAGGTTTTCATTCATCTGGGTCATTGTAGTGGATCAAGGTTTAGCAGAAATGGGCTGTTGAAAGAAACTGCAAGATGTTTCTCTCTTTACTCTTTCAACAGTCCAATTGACCTTCTGGACCTGGAAGAGCTTCAAAGATGCTGTGTGCATAACTCCTCCAAAAGTATCACTCGTGTTTCACTTTCCTGTCCGCTTAACAACATTGTCACCAACTTCATATAGATGTCGTTATAAATGAAATAGTCCCTGCAGCATATATCCACACACAACCTCTTGGCAAAGCTTGACACTTCATCTGAACAGCTCTTCTAATTAGCAGTGGAAAATCGAAAACATTCTCTACCTATGGATCGCAGCAGCCTTATTCCCCACCCTGGAACCTGTGGGAGAAGGCTGCTAGGGTGTGGCTGATGCCTGGTCCTTTGCACCAGCAGAACACCAGCTCAGCCTATAACCAGTGCACGTTTCTGTCTCCGAGTGAGCTCATTACATCGGTCAGACGCTGTCTATTTAAGGTGGTCCCTAATCCAGACACCTCCCATCCCTAAAACAGGTGAAAGGCAAGATGCAAAGAGTTTTAGAGTAATGTAGTAACGATGCCGCAAGGAAACACAACAAAACAGAGCAAAGACCAGCTATGATTTCACCAAGGATATGATAAAATTACCAAGTACTTTGGTAATAGTCAGCAGCAGGCTTAGCCAGCCAGCGGGGCTATTCAGGCGTAAGCCAGCCGGACTGACACTTCTGTCAGTCGTGCGTATCCGTCTGTCACTCAGCTTGAATTTCAAGTAGTTATTTTTTTCTTGTAACCTGTTTAAAATCAATTGTATTGCATACAATTGCCTCTGTTTATTTGCTAATCATCTGATTACCGTTTTTATGGCAATAGACCTTGAATTTCTTAGGGGGGGGGGGACCTAGATTCACTTTGGGACGGTTCAAAATGTATTTGGGGACGATTTTGTGTCGTGCCCAAAAAGTTTGCCTGGAACCCTGTTGTGAACAGATAATTAGGACTCCATCGACAATAACTTGAACTCTAGTGGGATTATTACAGTACAACACCATCCACTATGAATGCGAATACACAACATACTCAACTAGGATTTTAGAAATTAAAAAGAACATAATAAAGTTCACTTTGACCTGGGTGTGTGTATGTGTGTGTGTGTGTGTGGGGGGGTCTTCTCAGACAAACCTGTGGCTTCACAATCTAAAAATAAAGTTGATTTGACTCCTGAACCACAAAGCGTTCGGACAGAATGTGGATTATGTCAGGGATGAAATATTAAAAGACTTGTTATGAGTACAGACATTGGAGTGGATCACTAATTCGCTGCCTTCGACCACTGGAGGATGCGAGGATGTTAACGGAGGATCCAGCGCGTGCCTGACCACGCCTACCGCACTGCAGATCAAAAGCGCCGACAACTGTGTCGCCTTAACGTCGGAAAACGGAACCGTTTTAACGTTTTCGTCGTTTCCAGGCTGTAGCTCGCCCACCAGTGTCGGAAATGCATCCCCTTCGTATTCCTCTGCATCCATTTTCCACGTCCACTCCTCGAAACCGGAGCACGTTAACCAGCTATACCTTATTTATTTGATAGATCCGCCCATGACTCCTGGCTACAGAACAGCGAGGGCTAAACACAGCTCATTCACTAAAACCCGCTTGATACCGTTTTAGCCGCACACGCACGTTTGTCAGACATCAAAATAGTGAGGTTAAAAGGCTCCGGAGCGCCGTTTCGTACACGGAGAAGCCACGTCTGCTTTCCTGCCAGAGTGGAAGAGCCGGAGTGTATTTTAATGTTAATTACATGTCATCAGCCGGGGGTCTTGCGGTCAAGACGACAGAAAAATAAGGCGAGGAAGGAAGAGAACGCGACCATCTGAACGGGCGATGGAGCGCGCATCTGTTACGGCATTTCAGGTGTAATAACAGAAGGGAAAAGGCAGTGAAAAGAGGTTTATTACCAGGTTGAGCGTCTTCGTTCTGCTGGCTATACGGGCTGCATTCGCAGTGAGCTCCCGTTTCCTGACAGCGGTGCTGCCTGGTGCAGCCCCCCCCACAACAGCCTATCACGCGCCAGCTTGCAGCCCACAGCAGAATTCTGGGATATATCAGTCGCAGTCGCGCGCGCGCACAGCTGTCTTGGTGGGGCCTTCACGGCCGCGATTATTTTCCCGTTCAATAATGTTGAATAATGTCGTACAATTCAGACCACATCCCGGGATTTAGGACTTAGGTCGGAAATTTGAAAGGATTGAAGGGTTAAAAGCTCCATCATCGGTTTAAATAACTCAGTAAATCATAAACATAAAGACAAATAGACTGTCCTATATGTCAGACATGTAGGACAGAGGGTCAATGGTTACAACGCCATACGTCCATATTAGAAATTGGGATCATTACTAGATTCTGTAACAAAACCATACATAATACAGTGCTAATACTAAATGGGAGGAAACGATTCATTTCATTTTCAAGACACTGTTGCAAAGCTAATTCTTGCATTTTAAAGACCACATATGTTTGTGATGGCTTTCAAAGAACAATCTTCAACGTTCGTACTTGCTGTCACTTTCACTTATCCAAACCATGTAGATTAAATGCATAAGGAGAACCTTTAAAGTTGGACTGAGCTACATTTCGAGTATCCAGTTCACAAATAATGTGGGAGTGTTTGTTTCTTCTTTTTCACATCATGAAGAAATGCTCATACTGCCCTGGGATACATACATTACATACACCGTCCTGTTTCAGTAATATTCTCCAGAGAGGAAAAAACATACATTTAAACATGCCGATAGCAACACTCACATGTTGACCCATACACATGTGGGAGTGTGTGCAGAAATACATAAAACACTCACATAAAAGCTAGTTTTTAATTAGTCTCTGGGCTGTTCCCTCAGTGGATTTGCGGGTCTTGCCTCACTGTGGGAACAAGGTCACGCATTTGACTCTTATTTCATGGACTTGCTTTCATCCTCAACATTCACTATGCAAATCGCACATTACGGCTCCAGAGATTTTCATGCTGCAGTTATTTGCGGAGCTCCAAGTCAAAAAGCCAAGGCCGTCATCTAAATGTTTGCTAATGCAGAGCAGATATACAGCTGCACAGCTAATGAAACAGGCCAAGTGACACTAACAAGAATTGTTTTACACTGAAGCACTACTTTACAACTAATTACATTACATAATAAGTGGATTCAGCTGGATGGAGAACAACGTTACAACAGATGGAGACAACAGCCAGTCTGAAATAAGCATAGTTTTACACCCTGAAAACACTCCTTTCACTGTCTACTTGTGTGTATATTAGTCATAATTCTAGTTTAAAAAGTAAAAGAGATTGATTTAAAGACTGTTTATGATTAATGAATATATGATAACTGTTAATGCTTCCTTTTCAAGGCTGTGGATGATGGACTTTGATCCCTTATATAAACTGACGTGCTTCAGCAAGGTGCATCTTTTGAAGAATCCACTGTGATAAGCAGTAATAACTAACTCGTATGTCAGTTCTCTCTAAGCAAGCAACAGTTATCTGCACTCAGAGCAAGTGGAAAAGCATTATCATGACAAGTCTCTCTTCACAGCTTGGTCGGTCACTCAGAGAGGATTCACTTCTTTACTCAAGTGATTTGAGGTTTTTCTTTTTTAACATACTTATATACACGTATGTAAACCCTATAGTTCCTTAAGTCTCTGCACGTAACATAAAACTTCCTGACCTTAGTCTTGAGTCAAAGCCTGGAGACAAATTGCAACACTTGTACATGTTTATATATGTACATGTATAAACACACACACACACACACACACACACACACACACACACACACACACACACACACACACACTTATCCATATTGTGATTACTGTGTGGTTAATGCTGAGCAGATAATGATTAAAGCCGTCCGAAAGAGACATCATGTGATCGCTGGACTCCACTTTGTGGTTCTTAAACACTGCAGACGTTTCCTGTTGTAGCTCAGCAGCTGCAACCTTGAACCCAGTTTGCCATAAACGACTACTTCATTTTTAAGAAAAATATCTTCACAATCTCAGACTTTTCAAAAGGTCTCCCTGCCCTAACAGCAAATCACATTCCCAAGTTGTCCCAAGGCTTTCTCACGGAATGAATGCCGACTTCATTTATACTGAATTAAATTACCAAATCACGGTAACGATGTTCCTCTATTGGGCCACACAAGCCTTCACCCTCAAGGGGCCACATGTTAACTCATAATTAATAAAACTGTTCCATGAGATTAACAGGAAAGGTCATTATGACTGGGATGGTGAGAGACACACCCATAGTGTGTTAAGGGAAGCACATCTTATCTTTAAGAATAATAAAAGTCTGCATTTTTTTAACCTTTGGAAAACCAGGGCCAAGAGGTCCCTTAAGTCTTTCAGAGCCTTCATCAAGACTCCACAAGGAATAGTTACAAACATCAGAGCCGTATAGTTACTGTAAGTGTTTTTAAGCATCATAGTTGCCAAGAATGTCTTGTTTTGCTTTCTTTTTTAGACGATTCAAATGAGAATGGGAGTTAAAATAAACAACAATCACACGTAGATGCACAAAGTCACAGAAATGGCAGCAGTTTTTAACAGGAAGCATCGACTCCAACCAGCCCACAAGGATCAGGCTCCTCTGGCTCAAGGTTCCATCCAGCTTGATAAGGTAGAGACAGCTCTTTACTGGCTAAAACACAGGAATCAAGCAGGATTGACACCATGCTTATCTCTGCACTTAGCAACACGCTGTCAATGATGTCACTCACATGTTCACGACTCCTCAAATGACCATGAACTTCCTACACCTTCACTTTATTTGCATGTCACTTTGATAAAAGCCTTCACTTGACAATAAAATGATACCGCTGGCAGTTTCACCATGAAACTGCAGGGCAATCACCCAACATAGTGTAAAATTAGAGGTTAGATACAGCAGTAACAACGGAAGAGAGTGCGTCGCGTCAGTCAGAAGTGTGACGCCACCTTTCTTGTTAAGATTGCTAAACTTTACCTTCTAAATTAAATGCCAGGACAAGATCATACCATGTTATTACTTGATGAATAATGTGTTGGACTCAAGTTTAAGCCATATTTTTTTTGGAAAGTCCCCACCACTTGTCCATAATTACAACTTTCCTGCGTTGAAAATGGCCCCGCTTGGAAAAAAATAGGCAAGAAACCAGGTCAACCACAACATTTATGCACTTTCCATGTTACAGCTGGCATATGCCATGAACTTTCTAGGCTTCAAACTGTTTTTCCTCCCATTGATTTCTCTGCTCAGCCTCATAGTAACATCCACAGTGGCAAAAAGTGGCAGAATACTGGTCTCAGAATGAATTCCTTGTCTTCTCCCAGAAAGCAATATATCTATTTGTGACTTAAAATGTATCAGTAATTGCACTAGCAGAAGGAATGCTCACTATTCCCCCCCTTTGGTGATCTCTGCACTGTATAATCATTAAAATTACAACTATTTAGCCTTGTGTCATAGCCTTGTGCAGTCTGCAATCCATCTTAAGATCATTGATTATCATGTGCGATATGGGAACCACCATGGCACAAAAATCACCATGAAATAAAGTTAAAGCACATCTGGGTCTGTGGAGCAGGATACCAACACAAACCCCTTTCCTGCACTAGATTCCTGCACATTTCTATTTAGAGGAGAGCAGAAGCGCACACTGGGAGGACTTCCTATTGCCCAGCAAACCTTTGATCAGCTATGGAAGCATGCTTGCTCAGCAGGTATGGATAACAATAATAAAAAAAAGTTAAGGAACTGGCTGAGAGAAGTGCTGATTCAGGCCATGCCTCATGTGCAGAAAGACTCGACACAATCAGCACATTCAGAGGAACCAGACAAGAGTCAGAGGGTTTGGAAAGCTGAGATTGGAGTCAGCAGAGTCGGGATAGTGCTGCTTCCTCTGGCAGTCCCTAACCTTTAAAAGTAAAAGCAATATGAAACTGGAACTGAAAACTGATATTCTACGCGGCCGTTGTAACTTCTGTGTTATTATTATGCGCTCCGTGTCATACTTCCCTGTTTTGTGAATGGATTCCTGGCAGTTTTACTCACCATTTCAGCCGGAGTCGCAGTCGTCGCAGTTCGGGAAAGCCCGGAATTAAAAGAAAAAGCACACAAACGAAAGAAAGTCACACAACATTAGGCGGCAGCCTACAATAATCAGTGGAACACAATTCTACCGCAGCGACACGACCAGATCGGCCAAACCTCGTGTGGTATTAATGTGTTGTGTAAGTTTGGTGCCCAAGCTGTCAAACCAAAACCGAGCTCCGTACCTGCCTTTGCTGTGACGATACGAACCCAGCAGCTACACCGCCGCCGACACCAGGCAGCACGGATCCCGAGCTGTGGAAAGGACGGGACACCTGTACGCGCACACTTTGCTAAAACTTTCCCGGCCACGGCACTGCAAGACCCGCCCCTCCGCCTCAAATCCGGCCCCTGCTGTGCCTCCGAAAAACAAACACACCCACGAGCTCACGAGCCACCTTGTGGCCGCAGCTGTGTTTTATATCGAGCGCGCCCTGTGGCCACTAGATGGCGCCGTTATGCTGTTTACACGCATCAGCTGCTTTTCTATGCAAGCGGGGAAAGCACCAAAAATAGAACTACAAATAAACGCTCTTTATACAGATACGCATTAAGCTCAACTATTGTAGGTCAATAAACTCCATCCATCCATCCATCCATCCATCCATCCATCCATCCATCCATCCATCCATCCATCCATCCATCCATCCATCCATCCATCCATCCATCCATCCACCCCTCTTCTACTGCTTTGCCGTTAATGGGGCCATGCTGCATATGTAACAACTACATAATTTTATAACACAAACATATAATATCACAGTGCTTTTGCTGTTTATGTTTACAGTTGCTTCTTGGGGGTAGGCTATTTTGAAAACTGTTACCTGACTGTATTTGCAATATGCAAACAGCTAGTAGATAGGGGGAAATAACTAAATAAAACAGGAGGAAAATGTATTGTACTGCGCAATTCAAGTAAAAAAAAAAAGTGTGTCATCATGGAGGAAATGAGTAAATAACAATAATAATCTAAAATCAGAAAGGAAAAATTAAATTGGTTTAAACACAACATCAAATAAAGCCGCAGTATTTCAACATACACTGGAGAGGTAAACGTGGCTCTCATGTGAAGAGGATGTGTCATACTTTTACAGTATTTTGCCTCTATTAATTTACCGAACTACACCCTAACTATTGACAGTTGTAAAGGTCATTTATAGGTCATTAGTCTCATTTTAGTTAGCTCAGATAATGTTAACGGCAATCAATACCACTGCGGTTGTTACCAGTAATGTGTTGCTCATGTGCAGGAATAAAAATAAAAAATCTATATCATGTTTGTTAACTGCACAATCAGCGCTTCTGCTTATGGGACCGAACATTTTGCATTAATCCAGAATTACACAGGGACACCTACTAGACCTGACAGGAGGGGGTACAGTCAAAGTTTATTCAATCTTGAAATGTTTCATATTGACAAGTGTGCACAGAGGGAAGACCTTGGTCTCAAGATCCTCAGCCTAATCCAGATGTCTACCTGAGATTCATTTCTGTCCACATTTTCACATGGTATTCACACAACAAAGAAGTAGAGAAATGAGTCTAGTCTATTTATTTTCTGTGGCATATGTTGATGCTACAGTGCAACTTGTCAGACAGCAGATTTCAGTGACAGTTTCGGCAATTTTACAGGCTACATTGCCTCGCTGTTAAACAAAAGACAGCTCAAAATCTGAAGATTCTACTTTGTTTTTAGAAATCTTTACTAAATCCTCTCATATTTCTTTAATATTGCTCTTGCTACATTGAAAAAATATAAAAATCACATCTGATTACTGAGCAGTGGATGTGGTGTTCATAAAGCGCATTGCTCTCGAGTCTTCATGGCTATATTTCAATAGTCCTTAGCTGCTTACTCTCCACTTGTCCTTTTTTTTTGCTGTAATGGCCAGATTCATATCAGCAAACTGGGAGGAAGGTAGAGAGCGGAGAACAAGACATCAAAGGGTTTTCAGAGGCTCATTAACAAAAATATTAGTCTAGGATTCTGCAGAGACGCTTGGCGACGCCACGCTGTTCCCTCCCTGAGCTTCTTCCTCCGCAGCTTCTGCTCCGGCTCCGTTGTCAGGTCCTACTTCCTGTTCCATTGCCACTAAAGAAGAGTCTGTGTCCGGTGCTTCGAAGGACTCGCCGCCCAGGTCGGCCAGCTTGATGTAGCCCTTGCTGTTGGTTTGCTCCAACCGAGGGCAGCTGAAACGTCTGGCTCTGTCACTCTGTCGGCACACAGACGTGGACAGGCTGCAGCGGCGCGTCAGCCTTGGCTGATCAGTGAGAGAGTTGAGCGATAGCCGCGATCCCGTTGCCCTTGCGACAGGTGACGGAGGGAAAAGTTGGGTCCAATGCGCTTGAGGCTGAGCCTCCCGATCGGCCACGTCTGGAACTGCTTCGTCATTCCCCGGACAGGGTGGAGAGGAAGTCGATAGTGAAGATTCCTTCTCTTTGATGTACGTCTCTGCAGCCTGGCTTCTTCTGCTTTGTCCGTCCTCGCTAACGATTTCTGGAGCAGCCTCAACAATGACGCCTTCGTCCGACCGGCCCTCCACTTCCAGTCTCTCGGACCCCTCCATGTCGCAATTGTTCAGTTTGATCACAGGGAGAGTGAAAGCGTTCACAGAGGAGGTGACGATGGAGGTGGTCTCCCATTGCCGCGGCTGTGGTGCCTGCTCGCCGCTATTGCTGTAGTCTTTGTAAATACTGTAGACAGTGTCTGTGAAGGTCTGGACATCCCTGGACCAAGTGTCTGTAGTCAGTGATGGACGCCGGAATACTTCATCACCGCCCAACTCCCCCTGGGAATTGAGTCCGGTGGAGGGCCAGGAGCTGCGAGCCAACATCCCACTGGGTGGGATCGAGCTCATCGGGACTTCTGGATTCCTGGACTGAGTGTAGTTCACCAACCCATTTAGAGGCGAGTACTCCTTGGACCGGATGTGGTGTAGATCAATAACCGTGGAATATATATCCCTCAGGTTAATGATTTTAGTTTTCTTGTCTCTGTTCTCGTGGAGTACTGCATTGGCACAGATGAAGAGAAAAATGCCGATGCCCATCACCAGCGGTCCAAAGACTTTTAAGTTGTCTGAGTACAGGTAATTATCCAGGAAGGTGCACAGAAAGCCACAGTGACGGGAGGAGCCATGCACGCTGCTGTTGGAATGACTCTGGTTCAACAGATTTGGCTGGCCTAACCGAAGGTTGTCATGGGTTGAGTTAGCCGGAATCTTAGAGTGGCTAATCCTGTTGTAGAAGACTCCGGTTCTGCGGCGCTCTTGGTACTCCTGCTGGTTTGGACTGGGCCAGTAGCCCAGCACAGCCATGGAAATCCCCACCACGAGAATGATAACTCCAACACCGGCCACCAAACCGGCCGGGGAGCACAGATTCAGCTTGCCTTTCACAACCACCACGTCGTTCTTCTTCTTTTTCTTGGATTTTCGCTTCCTTTTGTTTTCCGCCCTGTTCTTGGAGCGAAGCGAATCCTGGCGCCTGTTCATGCGCAGGAGGCCACCGGTGGCTATCATGGTGGCAACCGGACAGCAGGCTTGTCGTTTAACCTGAAAGGTCAGAAAATTAAGAGACCATTTTAATAATGACGCACTGGGAAGCACCATCGGGGTGTAACCATACATAGAAATGACTTTATTTCACTAAATGATTACATGCATAAGCACTGATCTGTTGTAAAGCAGGATTATGGATCGAGGGCTAAATAATCCCTGGGTAATGCAAAAGGCCCAGCTTCACGCTGAAAGATTTATGTGGTTATATAATACCATGGTCCACATTGTGCTATCATTTATGAAGGTCATAAAGGTGTTTGGAAAAGGCCCTGAATCACTGAATCATCTGTTGTCTCAACAGGGGGGAATGGTTTCCATTATGGACGTGGTGTTCCCTAAACTGCTCTGTTGGTCCACTACATATGGTCGCCAACCTTTTTCTGATCGAACATCAGCACGATGCAGGTGTATTAGCTTGGCTTTTTTTTTCTCCATATCTGACATTGCTGAATGAAAGGACGGCCGCTCTCTGACAACCAAGGCAGACGCATTATTAGTCACAAGACTGCAACAAAGCCGACAAACAACCTCTGCTGCTGCCGCCAAATTTATGAATACCATGTTCAAGGAAACAAAGACAAATATGTGAGATGACAGCAGAGAACAGGCAGGGCCGTTCATCTATACTCAGCTGTGCTGCTGCAGTATCAGCCGAGATGAACATAATGTGTCCAGACAGGAGGCCAGTAGGCATGTTTTCTCAGCCCCACTCCCTTTTTCACTCCTCCTGACTCCCAGCGTTCAAACGGTCCGACCGAACCCCTCAGCCTCACGATTACCAGCCACCTCTCCATCTGTAAGCGCTGCCGATCCCCCATTCGCACGCAGCAGACCATCGTTGTCCACCACAACCAGTAAGATGCTTGTATGTTCCTGGCTTTCAGAGAAGAACGGTTCTACTGACTCCTTCCACATGTGGCAAAATCTCCAATCTCTCCCTTGGTGGTGGTAATAGCCTGATATTTAATTGGACTAATGAGCGCAGTTGGTGCATAAATGACATATTCCACAGATGCGTCTCAGAGCGGCAGATAATAAGCTGCACTAATCCTTTTATGAGACCAGTTATTACAGAGAGACCTCAATAAAAGTAGAAAACGGTGCGGCGCACCTGAGTCTCTGCAAACAACACACCGTACTCAGCTGCTTTTTCAGTACATCACATCCAATAAGCACTCAAATGTCTCCCGGGCAAGAGCGAGTCAACCCGCACTAAAGCTGATAAAGCGTAGGTGGCAGACCTCTATGTTTGGAAAGGATGGCATCACAAGTGTGGACACAGGAGTGGGTGTGGACGATTGTGGGTTTTTTTTTTTTTTTTTTTGCTGTCTGTTGGTCTGAACAGAAACTCGCTCCCTGGCGAGAAGCCGTCCGCCATGCGGAATGGATGGAGAAGCGGCGCACTCGATCCGAGCTGCGGGGGCGCACATTTTCGCGCAATGTTGCATGAGTAATCGGCTGTTGACATTAGAGCGCATCTGTTTTCCTTCTGTTGGAAAAGGAGCCGTGATGCAAACATGAGCTGCCGTGATGAGTTGGAGGCGCCCCGAAAATAGCCAGAGACGCGGCGACGCATCTGACTCCAAGACAAAGCCGAAACAGCGCGTTTCAGGGTGCAGACGGATGGAAACCACCGCGCACCTTTTCTCCCCTAATTCTCGACTCAACTCCAGGATAGGACTCGGGGGCATGCAGCAGTTATTACGCATCCTTATTCAAGTCATGGGGTTTCTCTTCAACTTACAGAAAATTCAGATGCAACCTTAAAGACCGTCAGGGGGAAAAAAAGTGGTTTGACACTTATTTTCATTTTACAGCTGATCTACATCCCGCCTCTATTAGATGTAATCGATTCTTATCAAATGACTGTAATTACCATGTATATTGCAGACTGGAGTGCGCTCTAAGCTTGCCTCAACTATTGTCGTAACTATATATATATATATAGGCCCAGATATATATATATATATAGTCTTTGTCAATACAGCTTTATGTGAGAAACAAGGAGAAAATCCAAAAAAGAGGCGGCAAACAACCGTAAATACGCAGAAGGATCAGATGGTAATGACATTCAAATAGATTCTTTATCCAAATCTACGTGCGACGCACTCACTTGATATTGTGGTTTGATGATTAAGCATCTTCAGACGATGCCCTCCGTCTTCTGCTCTGCATGTCGTCGTGCGCCACTTGAGTGCCAAAGCAGGGAGAGTGGTTTTCTAGTTGCACGCAGCCTCACAATAGACCGTCAGGGGCGGGTTTTCTGCCTCTATTGGTGGCGATTACTGGGCAACGGGAATGAGCGCTGTTCAGGAAATTGATCACACTGTTTTACGTCAACCGCATATACTCCTTTAGTGTCTTGATATGAACAGCGCAAGAATGTTCAGCCTTATGTATGTGCTCACATCTTTGGTTAAAGGTGTGATAATGGCTGTCAGCTTTTAAATACAGTTCCAAATCTCTCTATTACCTGCTCCCTCTATCTATTTCTTTTTAATATCAATGCGACAGAGCCCCTGCGTGTGTGAGTATCATGAGCCTGGGGACAGATCCAGCAGTTCCTTAAGCCCTCATCCACCAGCTAAAGCATGGCTCTAAAGATGTGGCCCAGAAATGGTGGAATAAATTAGTGGAAGGCACAGAGAAAAGTCATGTCTTGCTGCCGAGGGGGTCAAAGTATAGACTGATGTGGGGAAATAATCCAAGTAATTGAAAATGGCTGCCATTTAATCCCTGCTGATAACCATTGCTGCGAGCTTCTGGAGGTCTGGAGCAGCTTTCAGAATAGATGCTTATGCAACCGAGTGAGACAGACAACAGACGTTTCAGAGCATCTGACAAAAGCTCAGAATGTGCTATTGCAAAGGAATCAAAATGAATATAAAATCAATATGCAAATTTCATTACGAACCGCTTATGTAAATGGTTTACAAGAAAAAAACAAAAGATTGTTATTGGTTTTGTTCACAGTGACCAAACTGGCATACTAGATTACAATTAGAATTTGTTGATGCAAGATGAATTTCATTCCTCTGAATCAAGCGCCCTTGATTAAAAACCTCATCGATAAAAGAAACAGTAATCTGGCGCAGTATCCAAGTAGGCAATACTGCCTCTGTAAGGGTAATTTGATTTGAGCAGCAGTTAATGCTGAAGATGCAACGTGTTTGCAAAGAATATGTGGTGAGGAGTGGGGCACGAGGATGCAGGACTCAAAGGCACCATGCAGGGCAGGAGAAAATGGAAAATCCAAGATGTTTATTAAATACTGTGGTGGAAGTGTATGGAAAGAGAACAGGCAAAAGTCCAAAAACAACAAACAAAAGATTGCCCTGTTTCCGAGAGACATGAGGAGATAAACAAGGAGGGAGAAAATAGTCATGTCTTTTGGAAAAAAAGAGTCCATTCGACCAGAAAGCAGCAACCGGGTTGAGAACACATCCTCCAGCGTGAAACATTTTCTGATAGAATTTGTATTTTAGTGGAGTTTTACTCTGAGCACAATATCTGGGCCTTTCCAATGGCTTATTCTTAGTATAATGAACAATTACACATCTCTTGAATGCCCTCATCTGAGAATTTAAAGCAATATTATTAAAAAGAACTGAAAAAGAACATTTTAATATTACAGTGTGCGTTTGTACAGGAACGTTAAGGTTAGCCAGTTCATCGTGTGAAGAATTTATTATATGACTCATTGATTTGCTTGTGAGAAATAATGTGAAGCCTAATAGAACCCCCCCCCCCCCCCCCCCCACACACACACACACACACCACCACACACAAAACATACATTTGCATTATTCATGCAGGCATTCCAAATAGCCTAAATGAATTTATCGTCTTAAAGTCAATGATGCCTTCCTGGAATCACCCAGAGCATGTGATGTAGTTGTTACCCCGAGGATTGAGAGCGTGTGGAAAAATGACAAAAAGATGCAGAATGAGTGGAGAGATGCGGAGCTTGTATAATGTCACAGTCTTTCATCATTGGAGGGCACGTTTCCATCCACAGTGCAGCAGTAATTCAATAATTTAATTAATTTCTCCCGTGATCATATCATGTCTGTCACGGTTATTTGAAACACCACTCTCGTTCTCGTCTGGATCATGTGTCTCCTACAGCAAAGTTTGGTCAAATCCACATGAGATGTGCTCCTATACTCTTTTATTCTAATAAAAAATAGAAGCGTGTGTCAAACTGTGCAACAGTAATAATGGATTTTCAAAAATCTGTTCCAGTTAATTACTTTGTTCTTTGTTTTCCTTTACTTGCTAAAACTTTATCTTGGTTAAGCTAAGAGATCAGGAACAGCAGGAGCTGCAGAGGCTACATTTCCTTTTTTAAGCGGACTGTGCTGCTAATTGGGAATGTGGAAATTTGCAATATGCGATTGTCATCATTGAAGCTGCGGGTGCAGCAGGAGTCAAAGGGCTTTGTTACTATCAAGGTTAAAGCTTCCTACTAAGTGTTAAAAATGAAGATGGACTAGTTGAAAGCTTTCGTACAGTTATGTGGGCGAAGACAGATTACAATAAAAACAGCCATTGGGAAACAAAATTTGTCTTCTGTGGTTAGGGAATAGACATTAGCTTCGTAATTTCTAGATTCAGATAGTCACAAAAACCATTAAAACACCATTAACGAATAATGCAACAATGTGGTGCACTGCATTGTGATTTCTGTCCTGTCCGTGCACATACAGCCCCAAGTAGAACGGTCCTTATTGCAGCCATAAATCTTTATAAATGGATAACAAATACAGCATATTAGTAAAGGCATCGGAGGGATGTTGGGAAATGAGACTGGAAACAACAACACTTCATATGTTGGATATTAGAATGACTCAATACCAAATGTAAATGACCAAGTAGTTGAAAAAATATCTGTTTCAAAGGTTTAGGGACTACATCCAACTCAGAGGTAGTGATGCTGTCCAGAGCAGAACTGATGCACCAGAGTAATATATAGTAGTAATCATAATTATGGTGGACAGAAGAGCATGAGATAATGAGTTGGATGGAGGACGTCAACTTGCGTGAATGGCTAGACAGGATGTGGAGCAGAAAAGAAAGATTTGGAGGGTCTCGGTTGAGAGGAAGGAACAGCAGGGGACAAAGGCCTGGACCCTGAGGAACACCAAGTGGACTGAGAACAAGAACAAAAGATCAGGAGCCTGATAGTCCAATGCCTGAGACAGATGGCAAGATTGTGTCGAGGATCATGAGGATGGTCAGAGACCCACTGACTCTGAATGTCTCTCCCATTTCCTCCTTGTGGGTCACCACAAGCTTTTATGAAGCCAAATGCATCCATCAGCCATTTGCGATGCCACTGATATTGAACAGACAATATAATAACATTATATGAACAAATGAATCTGTAAATCTGCATTTTTGTATATATATAAGTGTGCAAATTGTTAACTTTATTCACTGTTGCTCTGGTTTCATGGTCTTGCATTTGACTTGTATGATGTTACAAGGACGCCGTTATCTTTAGCAGAAATCTGCTACATCAACAGCAGCACAGACAATCCTACGAAGCCCTTGTGGAGACGTGTTTCTGTCTTTCTGCCAGAAGCAGAAGAAATAACATTGATTAAAGTGCAGCAATTGTGCCTCTTCCTCCACAAAAAGACAAAAGAAAAGGAGGAAGCAAAAGGAAATAAAGGGTCAGACCCAAACATCAAACTACCACTATGTTCATTATCTGGCACGAAAGCAGTCCAGAGGGGACTGGAGAACCTCCACATAAATCACAGCGGGGAGAATTCCACCATGACCATCATCCGCACCACGGAGAAGGTTTCTGTTGATGAACGACCACGAGGGTCCGGCTGCAGCTTCTGGTCGTGGCTAATGAGATGTGTGACTGTTTCGCGACTGATACAGGCCACGGAGACATATGGGCACTTGTGGTCCATTTCTATGTAAGGCAGCCATGCATCTCTGACATCACGCAGCGCACAGGAACTGGAACCAGGCGCCCGGTTGCTGGATTAGGGAGCAGGAACCATCGGGAGCGTGCAGACCTGGTGAGGGTGTTTAAGCAGCAGGTGAACACTTGTTCTCTGCAGATATTCAGCTGCCAGTGGTGACCTTCTTCCACTTCCACACTAAATGGCTGATTAATAGGCAATCAGGGACCCGAACAAGAATAGAGGCCAGCATCAGCCCACATATCATCACTCGGATACACTAATGGGAATTCCTGGGAAAACTCTGGATGTTATGGATGAACCTAGCCCCAGATACAGAACCCAGATGTTTCTCCTACCTGAAGTTCTCTGAACATGTTCAAGAAGTTGAACGCAAAGAATCGATCCTTTTACTAATCCCACGATGGGAAATTACTGTTTCTGCATGCAAGAAACGTGCAGATTAATATGAACACGCAACGAAGACACGCGGTCATTAAGGGAGAGGCGATGGAATTGAGTAGAGTATGCATTATCTCAACAGAAAGACAGTAATTAAAATCTCCTGCATCGAAAGGCTCCGTTCATCCAAACAGCAGGACCGTCGTTACCGAAGGCTGAGCAGCGACGAGGAAGCTGTTTTTCCACTGTTTGGCTTCACGGCCACAGCAGGGCTGTTGCGCAATCGGGGCAGAATTTCAGCGCTTGCGAAATGCAGGCTTCATGGGATCTGAGCGAAAAACGCCTTCTTTGATCTGCAGCGCTAGATAATATAGGTCATCACTTCAGGGAGGAACAACAAAGACCAAATGAGGCAGAAAATACCACACAACCCACCTCTGGAGCCAGGAGAAAATAGTCCCTCCAGTGATCAAAACATGCAGTCGTGCCCACCTTTAGGGCTTGATCTTAGGCATTTTTAATACCCCGGTCTGGGAGGAGCGCGCCAGCTGATTCTTTGCCTAAATGTGAAATATTGCATCTGTCATTGCCTATTCTGCTGCATGTATGTGGAGCCTGTTCAGACCGGGTATCCATGGCAACCGTTTCATAATGCCTCACGAAACACCTTAGAAGAGGTTTCTTTTTATCTGGGCTGGAGGGCTGGGGCAGAGAGGTAGTGGAATATCAAATGAGAGCTGAGAGGGTTTTACTAAATGCTGTTTAAACAATGTCTTTGCAAGCATATTGATTTGATTTGAAAAAAAAAAAGTTAAAAAAAAGCACAACCATTTGTCAGATCCTAGGGATTGAAATGCAGAGTAACAAACGTGTTTGCTTGGAGATTTTCCTTCTTTGCTCTGTAAATTATATAATTCTGCCGCACGGGAGTCGTGAGACTGGCACTGATGTTCCCTCTACAGTAGCCCAATCCTACAGGATGAGTCTAGTCATGTGGAATACAGCAGGCGTTAGCATGATGGGAGTGTGTGTGTGTGTGTGTGTGTGTGTGTGTGTGTGGGGTGCAGACTTGCAGCCAGCTGGGTCTTCTGCAGGGGTGAGCTAAAGCCCATGCCAGGAGCTGACAGGACCAATCAAGGTAGAGCTCAGGCCTCATCCATGCATGTTAATCAGGCCGTCAGAGGAGTGGGGTCGAGGGCATCTGTAGGGGTGCGTTGTCATGGATACAGTAGCATTTGCCCAATACCTGAAAAAGGTAAACAAACTGGTTAGGGATAATAAATTCAGATACATCACAATCGAGCTGATTGTGAAGCTTTTTTTTTGTTGTTTGGTGTCATCATCATCATCTTACGTACTTCATGAAAGAGTTTGTTTCTTTTTTTAAATACATTATTAGAGAAAAAATAAAGCCCAGACCTACCAAAAGCAGGAAAACCCAGAACAACATCAAGACATTGGTGAAATGCTTAATGTTGCTAGTTTGTCACTCCTACCTTTATTTTTTTTTTACATATGGCACAATGTCCACGTTATGTCTCTTTAAAAATAACCCAGCTTGTCAGTTTACTACACCGGATCCTTTAAAAAAAACAGTTCTTGTGTGAAAAGTAAATGATTGATTATTATTAAATTATTTTGGCTTCATTCCACTAAGACTCTGAAGTGTTTATATAAAGGCGTCCCAGTCTGGTTCAGTTGGCTGCACCATCAAGGTGTCCGAAGGACACCGCGAACAGACGTAACCAGGACGACCACTGTCACGTCCCTTCACTTGGACACACTGTCAGAGGCGTCTTACCTGAACTCAAGACAAAAAAAAGACTGGACTGTGGCTCAGAAATCAAGGTCCCAGAACCTGGAGCACCAGTGGAGAATCCACTCAAGGTCCAGTGTAGCGATGGGATCCACTGGTGTTGCTGACCGGTGTTTGATCAGGACGTTTTTAAAGAACATCATGCTTCCTTTAGTTTTATAGAGGTTTCATTTTCCATTTTCCTGTCATCACCGGCCAGCGCTGACTAAAGTCCCAACACTGTACCTGCTTTAAGGACCTGTGCTAACTCTCCTAGCATAAACCAATTGATGGGGTATATGATGGGGTACTAAGAGATGTGAGACAACAGATCCAACAGTACAGAAGAGCTGAAGTCCACTATCAGAGCGGCCCGAGCTTCCAGAGCAGCTCCCTCGATGACACGCTGCACTGCAGCTGTAATTCATGCAGAAGGAGCTCAGTATTGAGCGCTGCTCGTGATCCTGGTCTTCAGAAGTCCACCATTATTACCAATTATTAAACATTTAAAATGTCTCAGTTTCACTCATTGAATTCAGTTACTTTAGTAACTTTGGCTCATTAATCTCCAACATCTGCAGTGGTGTAACACGATTGCCAATCAAAAGGCTTCTGTCGGGGTCGACCTAGCTCGGCCACTTTTGACTGCTTTTATGCGGAACATCTTTGAGGTCATTCATCTTTTCACATGCTAATATTCTAATCAACATTTCCTGATGAATTTGCTGTTCTAAAGCCTCCAGAAAGGACAGACTCATTTGTGTTATCGGGCAAATTAACCTTTCCTGCAGGAGGGAGCCGCAAAATGTTTTCACCGCGAGAAAGTTAATTATATGAGATTAGTGATGATGCGTTGGGATCTGATGAGAAAGGACAGTTGAAGCGTTCAATCATACATCTCACAGGTGTCAGAAGGTTCTGTTCATCCATCCATTCATCATCCATCCATCATCCATCCATCCATCCACCCATTGATCCGTCATCCATCCATCCACCATCACATTCATCCATCCATCCATCCATCCATCCATCCATCCATCCATCCATCCATCCATCCATCCATCCATCCATCCATCCACCCATTGATCCGTCATCCATCCATCCACCCATCACATTCATCCATCCATCCATTCATCATCCATCCATCCATCCATCCATCCATCCATCCATCCATCCATCCATCCATCCATCCATCCACCCATCATCCATCCATCCACCCACCTACCCATCACCCATCCATCCATCCATCCATCCACCCATCACCCATCCATCCATCCATCCATCCATCCATCCATCCATCCACCCACCATCCATCCATCCACCCACCCATCATCCACCCACCCATCATCCATCCATCCTCCATCCATCCATCCATCCACCCATCACCCATCCATCCACCCACCCATCATCCATCCACCCACCATTCATCCATCCATCCACCCATCATCCATCCATTTATCCATCCACCCACCCATCATCCATCCATCCATCCATCCATCCATCCATCCATCCACCCATCACCCATCCATCCATCCATCCACCCACCCATCATCCATCCATCCATCCATCCCTCCATCCATCATCCATCCATCAACCCTCCACCCACCCACCCACCATCCATCCATCCATCCATCCATCCATCCATCCATCATCCACCCATTAATCCCTCCATCCGTCCACCCATCCATCCATCCATCCGTCCACCCATTAATCCTTCCATCCATCCACCATCCATCAACCATCCATTAATCCCTCCACCCATCCATTCATCCTGTGTCCTGGTCCACAGGAAGACGGCCCTGTCTCTTTAGCTGCTGTGCTTCATCGTGTGCAGGAGCTGGCTGCCAACTGTGTCCTTCTGCTGTTTGGTGCTTGGCTGAGAGGATGTAGACAGTCTGAGCGCTGAAAGCAGCTGCTACCCGAATAGGACAGAATCTGAGATGATGAAACTGTATTTAATTTGAAACAATGAGCTCGGAGACTGCGACTCAGTTGGCTCCCAATTTCTTGAAGTACTTCTCAGGGAAAAGATGGCGGTACACTCTATTAGAATCAACAGACCGGGATCAACTTTATAATCGAAAATAAATAAATAAATAAATAAATAAAGGCTGAGATGAGAAAAAAGATGAGAACAACAGTTGAAACTGAGACTGTGTGTCTGACTCTGGCACCGTCCCAGGGACACCGATGTTGCCAATTACATTAATGTCCCACTTCAATATTACTACCTTCTGTTACTCCGTCGGCCCTGCAAAGTTCCCCTAATTTCATTTCAGTCACCTCCTACTTCTACACCCCCCCCCCCCCC
Organism: Takifugu flavidus; assembly: GCF_003711565.1. Classification (NCBI taxonomy): domain Eukaryota; kingdom Metazoa; phylum Chordata; class Actinopteri; order Tetraodontiformes; family Tetraodontidae; genus Takifugu; species Takifugu flavidus. The sequence goes on along the minus strand of NC_079534.1, from coordinate 12,205,848 downwards.
CCCACCCCCTTCCCCGTTTATTTTCTTGGCACTTATTGAAAAAGCAGTTGACGCCTTCTTCCTTATGTCAACGAAATATGTCCCGGTGTTGATAACATGTCACTGCCTCTATTTCTAATAAAGAAGCAGTAATGTAATTACAGCACATTATATCATAAATAAATCACCACACGTTAGTACAAGAATGAATAAAATGGATTTGACCATGTTTATGTATATCACAGCTGTTATTGCATGATTCCTCACTATAAACCATAACTATAGTCCCAATTCCAAATTTACACCCAGAATGTAAAAAGACGCAAAAGTCCTTAATGCCACGCTGCAACAACAGTAATGTATAGATGGAAGCATTTAAACCAGACATTTATTAAACAGATGATTTGTTACAGTTTTAAAATCCACCAACTGAAATGATACAATTCTGTCCACAAGTAGAGTAAGTAGAACTTTTCCTCATTAAATCTCCCATCTGTGAAGCAGCTGGCAGAAGGATTTCGCCCCTTTTGCTCTGATCAACAGCCTTTAACATTAGAGGGAACCCAAAACTGGCTTAATACTAAATGACTCCTAAACACACTGAAACGGGCAGAGCAGTCGGACCCAAACGCAGCACGCTCAGGAAGAAGATCCGGGTGCGCTGGCAGAGCGAACCGAGCAGCAGAAGCCTGGCGAGCAAACAGAACCCAGAGGAGATCTCCACAAACTTGAGGTCAGAGACAGAAGGCAGAGGTCTTTTACCGGGACAGAGGCGAGGCAGGGTCAGTACCGGGTGACCAGTCCGTAGAGGAACACTGGACTGACTCGTATGAATGCAGAGAACAATCTGGCAGAGAGGGATCTGGAGGGAGGAGCTTAAATGCCAGGTTGATTGCAGATGCAGCACAGGTGAGTGGAATGATTACCTGAAGACAGACTGGCTGTTTCCGAAACCACCCCCTATACCCTACATAGTGCACTCAAGAGTGTGGACGCCATTTTGAAATAGTGTCCGAAATGTTAGTGAGCATCGCTGTACCCTATGTAGTGCACTCAATGTATCCCACAATGCACTGCGTAAAGTAGTGTACAAGCGAGCACCCTAACCTCAGAAAATGTATCCCATCAGCCTTTATGGTATCACGTGATACCGACGGGATACATTTTTAAACATAATTTCTACTGTGCGGTTTGATATATGACATTTTTGGAAATAAGATTTTTTTTTTCCAGTAGGGGTCTAATATGATCATCTTAAAATATTACAACATAAATGTGTAAAAAAAACCAAATCAATCAATCTTCACTGTCCCCCCCTCCCTCACCTAAAATTGTTCTTCGGAATCGTCTGTTCCTCACCAGGCGACAGAATCTCAGTAAAAGAATATTTACAAAGATGAAAAGTAGCTCTGGATCCATTTTTGATGAAAAATTGCTTTATTAAATGTTTTCACTACAGCGGAATATGACTTGAGAATGTGCCATCACGTCTTGGCTTGAAAATGTCAAGCGACACTTATTATTTTAGGTAATAAGTAATTATTATTGTATTATTATTGACATGAATATTTCATTTTATTATATAAAGTTAATTATAGGGTAAAATATTGCATTTTCATAAAATGACCGCTGACTGTATTTCTGATGGGTTAAAATAATTAAATGGACCTGGCCACTTTTACCGGCGACCGGTTCCTAATTATTATGCGAAACCATGACGTCACTTTACGTGCGCCATAAATGACGCCGTTGTCCGAATACTAACTTTAAATTGAGTGCGCTATGTAGTTCACTCAATCCATGTCCCCCATGTAGTGAGTAGTGGATAGGGAATGAGTGTGTGGTTTCGGAAACAGCCTGTGACACACAGCATGTTAGCAACAGCAAATAGACCAGCAGCATATCCTGGATGGCGCTCAAAGGATCCCAGAGAGATTATCCTCTACGCAGGTGTCAACAGATTTCAGGACACAAACTGCTACAAACTTATGAGCATTAGAAAGTGTTTTCTGATTTAATCCACACTTCCACCGATGTGGACCCTTTGGTAGCCTAACAAGGAATATAAAAAACTCAAAACAGAAAACTAGCAAAAAGAAAGCAACATGAACTCATTTCAACCTAGGGAATGTGGTTATTAATGATGCAGTATTTAGAATTAAAAGAAAAACTCTCAACAAATAACAAATATAAATGATTTTTACAACACGCTCTTGATAGATTTTGGTCCTATAACACCTACAACTAAAACTGGCCTCCTACGGCCTCCACAACTGGGCCCAGCTGACAGGATCCGACACTCCCAGGCTGTCAGTCCCTGCACGCTGTGGTCGGGTCCCTTTGGTGCCACTTTCCGACCTACAAGGTCTCCGTCTGCAGCTCTCAGATATTTGATGCTTCTGTCTGATCCCCCCCCCGAGACAATGGCAGATTGATCAGAGGCTGCCGGAGTGTCCGATACAAGCACCAGTGACAGGTTAGGTCACTTAAAATGAATCACCATCAACGTTTTAACATGCGTGTCCTTATTTGTGGGGAAGAAACTCAGAGTTATCACACAAAAAGTTAAATTCCACATATTTGAGCATGAAAAGGTACATTTTGGGTTCATATTTTCCCATAATGATGACTGAATATTCCCAGCGCATTTGAGTCCCGTTGCACAATTGTATTGGGAATAAATTCATCCTGTCAGCCAAATCAGGGTCGAGTTGTTGCTGAAGCAGATTCCAACAGTCAGGAGTTTTACCAAAGCGTAGAAACAATTGAGTCCTGAAGTTTAGTACAGCAGCTGGACGTAAACTTGTGTAGATTGGCATCTGTTCATTGATTTGGGAATAAAGCATATCCGTTCTTCTGATGAACAATAGAGGGTGAGCAGCACGAGCACTCGCGTATACCGAAGATTAATCACAGTCAGAGCGCATAAGCGACTGTGTCAATAATGTGGTTAAAACAAAAGAGCCCATTTGTCTTTGTCCCGCTTTACCCCAGTGCTCTGTGAGTATGTTTAGCTGGAAACCGATGAGCTGGCACTCTCAGCAGTTTGAGCCCGGGCCAGACTTCTTTGCTTTTTCCTCTTTCTCCTCGCTCAGTTCCTCCATTTCTCTCTGCGGCCTGCGACTCGATGCGGTAAGTGATAATGGCACGTGCGATACGGTTCAGAGGTTTTTCGCAATAGGCTGTTCCCCATATGGTCTGAGACATGGTACAGGAGAAAGTGCCTGTCCAACAAAGGCCCCTTCACCTCCACCACAATCCTCCCTTCATCTGTAAGCCAAAAGATGGACTCGAATCTCCCCTTTACTGCAGCCCCCCCGGCTGAGAGAGGCTACTGGAAACCCATAAAACCTCTCGATCCCCAACCCGCTGAGTTATGAAACTGATTATCGGGAACCGGAGAGGCTAGAATTCAGCTAATTGATTCTACTGGAGAAAGCAGGCCTCCCCCCCCAGTAATACCATCGAAGAAAAGACCAAACCCAGTTTATGATGATAATTCTCTTGGTGGTGAAGTGTGCAGTTGGAAGCTTTTGCATCATGCTAAAGCCCCCATGCTGCCCAGCAGTCACAGCGAGGAAGCGGCTGGCGTAGGAGCCAAACTACCCTACAGGGTGCACAAATGTCAGCGTGATGCATTTTGGAACTTTCTACTGTACACGATGGATCAGTTGCAGCTCGCAATGAAATCCAGTCTTGGTTGTAACAGCAGATGGGGCAGGAGCTCTGCTGCTGCTGTCTGATGGTCGGCGGAGTAGCATCGCTTGCTAACCGCTAACACTCCATCACAATTAGGTGACGCGCAATTGCCATCAGTTATATGTGAGCATTTAGGAATCCAGGTTGCTCTGGAGCGTTTATAGGAGTCTCACATGTCCTGATGATGGATGGATGTGCTGGAAGATGCAAAACGCAGTGTTTGGCGCTATAGAAAGAACCTCCCCAGGGCTCTAAAACAACATGTGTAAGCTGAAACAGAGATCTTGCACCATTTCCTTCTCCTCAGCCGAGTTGCTGATGTTCTGTTTTCTGCTTTGACAGAACGAGAGGTGGAGCATCTGTTGGAGGTTATTAATTTCTATGTCAAACATTTAAACTATGGCTTTGGGGGGGAAATGTCAAAAGGATTTCACATCTAGGTGGAACAGGGAAGCAGACAGGATGTTTTAATGTTTCGCTCGCTTCATTAGAATTCCCCTTATGTGGGCACCAGGAGAGAAAACACGCAGGAGACACCAGTAGAAACTCATTTTTCCTCCCATGATTTATTTTTATCTGAGTAAAAATGAGTTGCTGAAGTCATCAGTTGTTGCAGAACCCCTCGAATCCCTGTCTGAAGGGGAGCGCGAGGGAAATTAAAGAAACCTCCCGACCATATTCAAGAGACCTCTTTGAGTTCAAATGCAAGAGAGGCAGCTGCTTCATTATGCAGGGAAAGCTGTGTCCTACAAAAATCTTCCATCAAACGAGGGCTGGAGCCGATCGCCTTCAGAACGGAGTCATAGTCATGGACCTTTTATCCGAGAATACTCGATTTTGTGGAATACAGCAACGATGAACCGTGACGACAGCTTGTTGTGATCGTGATCTACAGCCGCACATGGGGTTCACATGGCAACCAGGTCAGAGGCCTGGAGGATCGACGGCATCAACACCTGCACTAGCGCGCCCAGACTGCTTCCTTCAGAAATAATGATGAGGAACAAGGCTTGAAAAACACAACAACCTTCCCCTCAAGGTGAACAGTTACATAATGTTGCCTGAACGTTCCGTCCAACACTAATTAAAACAGAGCGGCTCCAGTATCTGTGGCCCGTTTGCTGGGCTGCCACCCAAGAGTGGCAAATTTGGGTTTTTTTGATGTATTTACAGTGTCTGCCTGGAGAAACAACACAAGAAAGGGAACTGGAATTGCTCTGTGGTTCTAAAAATAACCCGGTTCCCCTGCATAATCCAAATATCGCGCTGTCAACGGTCCCAGGAGGAGCTCTCTCTAAAAGGAAGTGTCCAGCAAAAGGACAAATAGACCGTTTGCATTAATATATTTTAATGTTAAATCTTTGACTCCCTCCGGGGCGGTGAACCAAAGTCAGTCAGCTGTAACGGTGTCTCTGGACAGATGTGGACCAGGTACACACATCTGAACACACCTGAGCATTGCTCAGCATCTCCACTGGCGCTCCATCCTGCTGTCTCTTCCCCCCTCTTTTGTCTGCTCGATATGTTGCACGTAGCAACGACCACAGTCAAACCCAGCTCAATATTAGGCATCAGAAGATAAAGGAACCGACTCCCTGCCATGCTGAATCCATCCAGAATGCTATTACAGCGCCATGGCAACAGATGAAGACACACAGGCCCCTGGATGGGGGGCACTGCTGGCTCACTCGTCTTCTGCGAGACTGACTGGCAAAAAAGCTCCGCGGGGCTGCTATGGCAACAGACTGATCGTATGCTGAGAGGGGTTGTTGACGGCAACGGCGTCACGTGGCCCAAGTTGTCAGTTTCCCCCTGAGTTACAGGAAATGAGATCGACTCAGATAAAGATTCGAACTGGGAGAGATGGCCAGTATCAGGTTGCACGCCTGTGTGTGTCTGTGTCTGTGTGTGCGTGTGTGTGTGTGTGTGCGTACACTTTGTCCTTGTTTGGCTGACAGAAGCCCGGGAACAAAAGTGATGTAACACAGCAGCCACGCGCCAAATGAGGATATCTAGTTATGGGTTGACAGTAAGCTTGCAACTTCTAAAATATGTAGCCTCAAACTACTGAAATATGTATGTCACATCTGCGCCCAGGAATAGTTTTACTCCACTTGCTGCCTGGAAGCACCAGCACCAGCAGATTTAAAGGGCTGACAATGCAATGACATCAAACTGTCAGGGGAATAAACCAATGCCAGGAGGGCAGACGTGTCTCCTCCGTCATGAAAATCCTGGAACTATGAGATATGGATCGGCCTTGGATGTGAGAGCTCGAAGGGGGGGGGGGCTTTTTGTATGTTGAGCCGGTGCGCCGATTGATCGTTCGCTCCCACTTGGCGAATGCTCGATGGCCAGCGCTGCGGCCCACAAGCAAATAGTGCTGAATGATTGGAAATGGTCCGAAAAGCAGCAGCTCTGCCATTTTCCAAGAGACAAACAGTGCAAGAGTGATTAGACACTTTTAAATAAGCCTCCTCCCTGGAGAAATGTGGGCCCTTTGAATGATTTGAGCTCGTCTCAATGTTAATTTAAGAGGAATTCATCTGAATTCTGCCGTACAGCTGAGGCTTGAAGCTTTGAGGATGACAATTTTCTCAATTTGATGAGAACGGCAATTTGAATATGCTCCAGAGTGCTTGGAAGAGCGATCAAGTGACCACAAAAATGTCATTTATCCCACAAAAACACAGTTCTTCTGCACTGTTCTTCTGAGAGGGTGTTGGTGAGGGCACGGCTGGATAACTGAGGTAGAATCCTGGACTGGAAGCTTTAAAAGGAATGTGCTGTTCTCCCTCCGTTATAGAAAGACGTGCAGACATCATTGCTGTTGCTGCCAGTAACGCTGCACCAAAATCAACTATTTAGAAGAGCGCCAACGTTTTGTGGTTGGGAAGGAGGCTTCAGGTTGCGCAAGAGCACGCGCCACGACTGTCGCCTTCAGGCGATTCGGCTGTCGGATCAGAGCGCCACCAGAGCGGAACGTGCTGGGGGGGGGGGGGGCAGGTGTGAGTCTGTCAGCACACACGGTGAGGACAAGACATCTGGAGGATGGCCTGTTGTTGAGAAGGGCAGCAAAACAACCTCTTCTCTCAAGGAAGAGCATCAGGGCAGTGATGTTGGACCACTGAGGTTCTGGCTGAGATGTTTTGAGGCAAAGCTCAGCCATGTCATACCAACTGGAACGCTTCCAGAGATCGGTGTGTGTGTGTGTGGGGCACATCCTGGGAGAACAGCTGGGGAGGAACAATGTCCAAGACGGGGCAGCTTGCCACACGGGAAAAAAGACACCTACTGTTGAGAGGATGTGGAGAAACATTCTGACAAACCCCATTACGCAAAAATGGGCTTCATCAGTGGGCTGGAGCCCAGACGTTGATTGACATGCTGGGGTGAGATGCAGAGGTCTATAAAAAGAAGGGTAAACACTGCACATGCAGGCTGTTGGCAAGAAAAACGCTATGTGACTGTCAAGAAAGGGACTTTGACATTTAGGAAATGCTTGTAATTACTCTTCAGTCTATTGTAACAGTATCAGACAAAAACGTTGTGATTCATTCTCAAAATGTTGGCCGCGGCTGCTTTATGTGGCCTTTTCAGCAACTCAACGAGAGAATACGATAAAAAAAGAGAGAAAAGCACATTAAATCCATCCGCTGTTAAAAGACTGCTCATGTTTATCAAGGTTACGGCTTGTCTGTCCGACACTGCCCTCTGCTGGAGCTGCGGCGTCATCAACAGGTTTGTGTTTGAGGTGATCTCAGTAAATAAGGATATAATCAAACATTTACCTTATTCTCATATTATACAGGCTCATATTTAAAGTCTTTATGTCTTTGGATATTGCTGATTGTAGTTTTCAGCACATTTGTGGTTCAGAGAATTAGAATATCAGTTAAGATGGTTTACATACAGTATATGTTAGCTCTGACAGCATTAATCATTGATTTAGCAGTTTGATGTTCATTGGTTATATAGGTTATTTGTCATCAATTGGTTACTGTAAATGTCAACTAAAGAAAGGTAACTACATGCACTCTGACAGTTCTGTATTAATTTAACAAACTGACGTTTTCTGCAACATCTGGCAGAAACTCTCCCAGCATTTCCACTTGCAATTGAGAGTTGCTCCCAGTCGCCTCCATCTGCCGTCTGTCCTCGCTCCAGCCTCCCTGCTGGTCTCCACATGGGAATAAGGTGTGGAAAACTCAGCAACTGTCCTTCGATGTGGAAAAACCCTCCCTGGTTTCCACAGCAGCTGGTGGAGAAGGAAAGAAAAAGAGATTACAGACATAACAACCTGCTCAGCAACAAATTAAAACAATAAAAATATTATCAACACCAACAGCACTAATAATAAATCATGTGTGAAGAGTAAAACCCAACTCAAAATAAATTGCATTTTTACTTAGATATTCTTTATTTAAGAATTCATACTTTACAAAGTCGTGCCAGTCTCTGTCATTTAGCCTTAAATGAATGTGATTTCACGTTAACGACGTCAGGGTGACAGACCTGAATGAACTATTAAGAGAACCTCCAGCCCATCTCTAACCAGTAGGGACCAGTGGAGCAGGTCTGATTTCTGCGAGTCCAACTGGATGAGGACCTGACCTGGTGCACCTACAGGTCTGTGGTAGTTATGAAGGCACAGCAAAGAGGGGATCGTATGGTTCTTCTCTTTCTGTCCTTCCCTCCTGCCCCCATCTCCTTCTCCACACCCAGCCATCCATCAACAGGAGGGTCCTGCCTTATGAGAATGGTCCTGCTCCTGGTTTCTTCCTGTTAACAGGGAGTTTCCCCCTCCCACTGTTGCTTGTAGGCTGATACTTAAGTGAACAGGATATCCTCGTGTGACCCACCACCCACGGGAAGCTCCTGTGGATCAGGTGTGAGGTAGAGGAGGACCTTAGACGGATCGTAACCAGGCATCAGAAGCTGACGTGGGAGACATGGACGTCACCAGAACCAGAACCTGCTCTGGAGGCAGGGAGCCTAGGGGTTAGATATGGGGGATGTTAAGCCAAGGGAAGCCAGAAACAGGACCCAAGATGCAGACAGAGACCAACCTGAGCATAAAAAGGTTTAATTTCCAAAACAAAAGGTCACAAACGGGTAAACCTGCAACAGGTGGGCAAAATGCAGGTGAGTGAGGCTGACCTGAGCAGCAGTGAACTGGGAAATAAGACAATAGGAAAAGAAGATAAGGTGAGGCAGGTACAACTCACAAGGAACGCAGACTAGCAAAAGTTCTATCTCAAAAATTCTCAAGAAGTGTTCGCAGAGAATCTAGAACAATCTGGCAACAAGAGGAGAAACGAGCTGCTCCTTAAAGCTGGTGGCCAATCAGCCCAGATGAGCTGCAGGTGAGGGAGGTGTTCCAGGCCTGGAGAACCGAGAAAACACAACAAAAAAACACTGAATCCTAACGGTGTGTGTGTGTGTGTGTGTGTGTGTGTGTGTGTGTGTGTGTGTGTGTGTGTGTGTGTGTGTGTATGAACAGCTGTGGTTCTGGAGCTCTATTGGTTAAGGAAGAGATGATTGTCCTGGGAGCAGAGCAGGTGGATGAAGCTGGGGACACAGAATCTTGCCGGAGAGTCATAATTCCTGACATTTATTCCCACTGAATGTTCATTTGTGTTGAATATTTGAAGTCTGGCTGGATTTTCAGATTTGGAAGCTTCAATTTATCCTTTTGTTCAGTTGCAGTATGATTTTTTTTCTCTTTATAAAATGTGTGATGTTGATGTTCTCTTTTCTGGGCAGCCTCTAAGCCCAACTTGTGTCCGGGGACACAGCTCCTCTTTGACCGGACTTTGTTTTACAGGACCTTCATCTGGAGAAGGTCGTCCATGAGCAGATTGATGTGATGTGATGTGAGCGAGCTCCATTTCTGCTTGTTCTCACCGTTGCTTCCACAAGCTCAATGTGCTATTTCTCCATTAAAAATATGACTTTACTGTAATTTCCTCAGCTTGTTCTGGTATAAATGATGGAATGCAATTAAATTGTAATATAGTTATAGGTAAAATTATTTCCCTGTAAAATAAGTGATGCAAACTTCCCACTTTAAAGCACAACCATGTGATAATTTTGACTCACATTTGTGGAAATAAAAGGTCTGATTGGCTCATCAACAAATATGCCATTAATCAAATCACAATTTTACCTAATAACATAAAAATAATCCTGTTATTATTCCCGAGACAGAAAAAATAAAGGGGATACCTACGTTGTTTTCTTTGTTATTTCCTATATGTCCACTAGGTGTCTCCCCCTTGCCATGTTTTTTTTCCAGCGCCACTCAAAAAAAGTCAAATGCACAATTCAGTTTTTATAATGTAGATTTATTATTTTTTATGCACAACATTTTCTTAACAATGAAACTAAACGCTCACGCAAATGACCAGAAAATTAACAAACAAAAAGAAGCACACAATACAGTCCATAAATCAAACCTATAGAACCCATGATTGTCACTTACTGTGAATCACAAAAAGTACATACTGTGAATAAATAATCTACAGTAATATTTACAATATGCACAACGAGAATTCAATGGGAGTGCAAATAAAGCTTTGGATCCCTGTACAGAATATAAGGTAAGCAGATGTAGCCAGCATACGTTACCAAGCAATAATCATCAAAAAAGACAGAAATTTACAGGACAAGGCTTACAAGAAAAAAATTTAAAAAGCCAGAAGATCCAAAATGAAATAACCTTAATCAAAAACAATGCACTCATTGTTCTGTACAGTGTTGTACACCGAGTATTTAATGCATGTTGTCCAGTGGGGAGCAAGGCAAAAATCACGTGACCACAGCTGAGCGAAAAAAGAGGAGAGGCGGCGCGGTAGAAAGAGACTCACGACGCCCCCTGGCGTCCGCAGCGGGTACTGACAGAAAGAGGCTGCGATATTTAACACTGTACACCTCCTCTGTGAGCTTTCCCATCCGACTGAAGACCAGAAGAGGCAGCTGGTCAAGCAAAAGTACGGGTGTGCTTGTGAACCTTCTCGCTGTTGGCTCAGCAACACACACTTATCACAATGCACAAACAGACAGGTGAGCTGAAGGTGTTCTGTCATGTCCCAATCTTAGAAATTACCCCGAGCTCAAATACTCCAGAGCCACCTCGTAGCAAAACTTGTACTGGTCCTACAAAAGAGGGGACAAACGGGAATGTTATTTAATTTGTGTTGGAATTTAAGTTTAGACAATGCAAAATGTACAATCTGCTGCAAAGACATGTTTAAAATGGTTATTATGGTGTATTTATACAGTGATCATATTTGTATGACCAACAAACGGTCATTTATAAGGCTCAGTGGGGGACAAAGCAGCAGAATTTAAGGTGGCAGCTGAGATTGATCAGAGAGGATTTACCAGTAGATCCACCATGTTGGGTTTATTGTTCCTCAGTGTCTTGACGGCGTGGAAAACGTCAACTGAACGCTGGTGTTGGAGCATCTCACACACGATGCTGATGGCACAAAATGTCCCACTGCGGCCACCTCCGTTCCTAAAGGTGTTCCGTGGAGTTGATGAAGGGTTAGAAAATGAGAACAGTTTCAGGTCAGTGATGGAACTGCAGTACAGCCATGCCGCCAGTAGGTGGAGATGTTTTATTTCTGCGAATGAGCTGCACTCTGTGCTCAGGGCTGCGATAACTTACAGACAGTGGACCACAGTGCGTCCCTCGCCCCCATCATACTCTTCCTGCCACTTGTCCACCTGTCGAATAAGCTTGAGGAAGGAGCGTTTGGATATGGGAGTGTCTCTGTACATGGGCCAACCGAGGAACTGGAACTGCTGCACCATGCGGTATCCGTCCTGAGGCTGGGTCAACGCACCAAAGGGTCGGAGAAGGAGGGGGACATGTTAATTGCCATGGCCCAAAGTGGGAATCAGACTGTAAAGATGCAGGACTAAACTGAACCTCCATGGTAACATGCAGGACAAGAGCGATAAGAGCAGTAGTAGTCAGAGGCGGCTGATAGATGAGCGCGGTTACCGCTGGAGACGGACGGTTAAGATCTGAGAAGCACTCAGACATATTCAATCAATACTGGTCCTCAGTGATCATGTGTGAGGAGACACATCAGAATGAGTTCTGCAGGCCAGAGTTCATTAATGTCTTAACACGAGGAGTCAGCACGGACACCTGCAGACCCAGCGAGCTTATGGAGCTCCATGGAGGTCTGTCGGTCTCTTGGACTGTTGTCTGGGCTAAGATGTATCGCTAATTAATTAAAACCCTGGAGTAGTTTATGAAATACAGCTTAGGAATTAATGCAAGAACATATGCACAAGAGGAAATTTGACCCCTTGCGACGGACCCACCACACCTTCTGGCCAAAGGTTACTGAGGCGCGCTTATTTCGAACTTTGTGAACATTTCTCCAACGGTCGCCAGGCATTTGCCTCAAGCACCAGCGCAGTAAAAAAACCAGAATGAGTGTGCACAGCTTGAATGGACAGGCTGGTCTCTGAGTGGGAGACATGAGGTGTGCGGGCACGGAATACATTGGATGTCGTGATCGTCGCAATAGAGAATTTTTTTTTGGAAAAGTTGGAAAAAAGAAACGACACTAAATGCACCACAGCCAGATGGAGGTAAAACGTAATAAATCAAATGTACCCGTGCTGCATTGTAGATCCTGAATATTCTGCTGATGATGTCCTCCTCCAGGTCGGCAGAGACAAACTCCACCTGGATGTGTCCATGACGGTGGACACCATTTTCTGGCCAGTACTGTGGACACAGCTAAACAGAAAAGGCAGAGACACACACATGCGTGCAGACACACACATGCGCGTGCACACACACACACACACACACACACACACACACACACACACACACACATGCCACCCGAACAAACACAGACACACACCAGAAAACACAAAACAAACGCAGAAAAGACACTTCATTAGCTTCAGCGTCACACTTTTTAAAAGATCTTTAAACAATCTAATGTGACAACTGCCAATACGTGTTTGTTTTGTAACAATATAAAAGGGTCACCTCTGTAGAAAATCAAATCATCCTTTTGTTACAACTTAAAATGCATCAAAAGTGTTGTTCTCAAATAAGCTCACGTTTGTCTTTAGGTGCAGTTTAAACTTAGTTAAGCCTTTGTTTTATTTTGAGAAAACCTTGTTCTATAATTACCTGTATTGAATTTTACCTCAGGACTGCAATGCTAATGCTAATGCTAATTGTTCTGAAAACTTTCCTCTGCCGCTCAGCCAATAAATTTCTGGGTTGAATAATACCTAAAGCTAAATTTATGCTAGCTGTGGCGCCCTGATTGCCGCTGCCCAGGCTGGATGTGACATCATCGAGGCATTATCATTCTGAAAATTACAGTTGATTTATTAAGTTGTGCTCCAATTGATCCGGTTTCATTTTTTCTTTTACAGCATCATCAGGCGTTAAATCAAACGTTCAGTAACAGTATTGACGCTATGCTCCGGCAGCCCTTGTGTGCAGAGATGAATAAAGTCTATCGTTTTCCAGTGTGAAGGTGAAAAAGTCCAGTTAAGGCGCCACACCTGTGGAGCGTGCTACCAGCCCCATTGGACTCATTCGCTTTGGTGGACGGATACAAACATGGATAGATAAAAATCTGCACCAACAAGCATGTCTACATATTGACTCATGGACAAACGAGTGGAAAAAACAGAGTAACTGGGAGAAAAACAAATATCAGGCCTGATTGCACGTGCATGCAGACAAATAGATGCTTCCTGCCATTCACTAAACAGCACGTACGAGCACAGGCTCATTGGCAGCAGTGAGACCTTTTTTTTTCTGGCTTCCTTTGAGAGCATGTCAAAACCTGACAAATTCAACAGATGCAAAAACAAAGCATCTGATGGAGGAAGAGAGTGAACCTCCACCTCCTCGGTCTCCCAGTCTCCCTCTCGACGTTCCCACCTGTGCTCCCTCCTTGGCTGCTTGTCTGGCAGGCTACAGTGAGAATATTGAATGAAAGGTCTTTTCTATCCAGCCAGTCAGCCATCTAGGGAAAGAGGGATTTGGATGGAGAGAGCAGCCTGACTTCAGGCTTTGATCCCCGGGTGTTATGACAGAGCCTCGGGCTGAGAATTCTGGAGAGCCTCATCCAGAGGCCCGTTTCTCCAACTGCACACGTTATCATGGGAAGAACTTCCCAGTCAGCAACTTTCAGACTTGCAATTTCAAATGTGTTTGCCACACACACACACACACACACACACACACGGACACACACACTTTGGTTTTCATGCGACTCATAGCCATAATAAATTACCCATCTCCTTGCCCCAACTCGCTCCCTTACCCTGACCTAAAAACAATTCTAACCTCAGCATTAAAGCCATGTCTTAACCCTCAAACATTCCTTTGAAGTTGTGAGGACCAGCCAAAATGTCCTCAATTTTCTGGTAGAATGACTATTGTTGGTCCTCCATATGTAACAAAGACGAGGGCACACACACACACACACACACACACACACATATGAAATACTGAGGAACTACAGCGTCAGTCATGTGTTTGGATGCTGCGTGCATCTGTTTGTGTTCATACACACGTATCGGGTCGGGTTTACCTGCGCTGGATCAACGTCGTTCAGCATCACTATGGATGTGCAGTGATAGTCCAGAACCAGCCTCCAGAAATCCTTTACCGTGTTCGGAAGTGGGTGCTGGGTCACGATGAATGCGGACGGCTGCTTGTAGCTCTGCAGGAGAGAGATTGGGAAATGGCATGAAGAACATTTTAAGAGTTATCCCCAAGAATAACCCACAAAAGGCCCCCCCTCCTTTCACTGTGCTCCTAATGGAGGTTCCATGTCTACAGAGGAGACGCTCCTAAACCAGACTAACGGTAATGGAGGAAGTCTGGTCTAGGTAGTCCAGCATGTATCCATTTAATACTTTAAAATTAATTTATACATTTTATGTCTAAAGTTCATTTTGTGCTTCTACTGCAATGACAGTAATACGTTCACATATTAATTCTCCATTGAAAGCAATCAGGGACGAACAGCCCTCAGCACAAAATTGGACTATTTTCATTTGCAACTGTATGAAAGCTCCATCTCACGATGGCCATGTGAAATAATTAAATACCCATGGACATGACTGAATGGAGCAACAGGGTCCTAACCTCAGATTCAGTATCTGGGAACATGGCAATGTTTCACTCTAGAAATTCAATGCCACCGCAACTGACCTTCAAAAACATACAACAGACTGTTTAATGTCAGAGGCTGAACAACTTTATGTATATTCTATACATGCTACATGTCTGCAATCTTTTGCTTCTATGTAATATTGTTCAACTGGTAGAACTACTAAGTTCACCACTCACAATGTTATTCCCCCTGATGTTTTCCATCAAAGAAAGCATGTCTGCTTTGATGTCACTGATTACCATTTGACAAGAAGAACAACATGAGCCAGGCAGCTGCAATTTCCTGACTCCTGACTCTTGTTTCAATCTACCATTGGAACATTGCAGGGAATCATTCATAAAGATGGTAGTCTCCCTAAAACGCCTCAAAATGTTTTTATCCACTTTTATATCTGCGGCTCTTACGTCCATTAGTGCTGCGTTGATGTAATTGGAACTCTCCCCATCAATGGTGATCAGGAAGGGGAGGCAGCGGTCTGGAGGGAGGACGTCCATGCAGCGGTTCTTCTCGTGGTTCCGAGGCAGCAGGGCGATGCTGCAGTCTTCCACCCGCAGTGTGGGAGTCACCATGTTAAGAGTCTGTCAAGGCGTTAGAGATGCCGTCAGAAAGAGGCAAAAGGGAAGGCACTTCGGTGTTGACGGTGCCAATATGCTAATAACCAATTCAGTTCTTTAGTTATGTTAACGACGGTTCCCCTGATGCCTAGAGATTAAGCTTGGGGATCAATATGTCACATAGAGCTTATGATGGATTAAAGAGAGATGACATATTTGCTATTGATTGACCCGAGAGGGAGAGCACCACTCATCGAGTGACATGTTCACCATCGCTTTGCACTTGAGATGCTGCGCTAGCTTAAGCTGCACGCATCAATGTAGACGTATCAAAGGGCCAAATCTGACCCTTGATACATCTGTATTTGGCCTGTAAAACGATCTTATGTGTATCACATGCAGTTATGACGTGTTGACACGGCTCATCCTACAGCATAACTCCTACTTGAGTTATTCCAAAGCACCAAGCTCTTTTTTCCATCTTTACGTTACCTGACAAACTGTTGCAATTTTAATTGAAACTATTTGATTTTGAATTGCTAAAATAGGCAAAAAACATTTAGATGCCCCTGACAAAATTCCCCAACTTCATCTACAGTTTGCTCTGGAGGTAAAATAACTGAAAAATGCATTTTTAGAGCCAGTTTTATATTTCTTATGAAAATAAATGGCCAGTTTGCTTGTTTGATAAAAGTCTCACCCTGAACTCCTCTTTAATGGGGCTGGAGTTGGTCTGCGGGTCCAGTCGGTTCATGTCGTAATAAACGGATCGTAGCTGACTGGCAGGAATGGTGGTGTCACCGCAGAGACATGCTTCCAGAATGGCGTCGTGGATGAAGACATACTGCTCCTGCAAAAAACAGCATCCTCATTGCGAATCTGTCAGACATCTAAGACCCACAGCTTCGTATGAGTGGTGTGTTCTCTGCTGTAACAAATGGCATCAATGCAAAAATACTCCAGAATGCAAAATAAAATAGTCTTAAAAAGGTATCTAGAATTTGATGATCAACTGGATCCCAACTCAGCCCATCACCTCCAGCTAGGATTTTACCTCCGTTGTCAGGATTAGTTCTTTCTACTAAGATCTAGTAATTACCTTGAATTTAAACTTCTACTTTGTAAATCGCCATAATAGTGATAAAGAGCGGAATAATTCATCGATTTTGAAACAAACACAGATCGAGACAGATCGTGTTTGAAACAGATTACCAGGCAGAGGATCAAATTGCACGTGGGCCATCTCCCACAATGTGTTTGTTTAAACAATCCTAATAAAAATGTACCGTGGTTCTTGTCTTTACATTACAAAACTGCAAAGTAGCGCCACTCCAGGTCGACTGCCATGTGGTCTTGGTAATGATCGCTGAATAAAAGTGATTCCAATTTGTATTCGCAGACCAGCAGAACCTCATGATCCAGTGCTTCAGTTCAATTAATCTGACCCCCAGCAAGAAACAGTGGCAAGGAAAAAACTCCCCTTTCAACAGGAGCAAACCTTGAGCGGAACCAGACTCATACAGGAGGATCCCCCCCCTTCCCCCCCCTCCTCCCCGGCTGGTTAAATGACATACCTGCTGCTAGAAGACCTGCTAGACTTCCTTAACTTAATAATCATATGATTTGATGATAGCTCCTCGATTTCCTTTAATCCCTCCCATGGGAGCCTGCATGACTAATATTTGTTGTTTACATTCAAAGGCCGCATTGCATATTTTTGCATATTTAATATGTAATGTATTTTATTCCGTTGTGAAACTGGCATTTATCTCAAAAGAGGCTAAAGGCTCTTCCTTGACCCCATCGGACCACTGTGACCTCAGCCAGGTTCAGACGTCATGATCGATGCACGAACATTCTCGATGCTTCAGAAGAGGAAAACAAGCTCCCTGCAGAGCAAAACTGGAAACTCGCGACACATTTCCTCCCCATCACATCAGGCAGTCAAGCAGCCAACATGGTGACGCGGCTTGAGGCTTGATGCAAATCTTTTCTGAAGTGACATTTTCAGCTGACACCGGCTTGTCACTTCGGACTGGAAT
Source organism: Takifugu flavidus (assembly GCF_003711565.1). NCBI lineage: Eukaryota > Metazoa > Chordata > Actinopteri > Tetraodontiformes > Tetraodontidae > Takifugu > Takifugu flavidus. The sequence goes on along the minus strand of NC_079534.1, from coordinate 12,188,388 downwards.
CCGCACTCTCGCACAGGGGTCACTGATTTACAGATTCCCAAACATGTGTTGCCATTCGTTAAGTCTGGCTTAGAATGTCAACTGGTGACCCAGGAAGTTGGAGTGACTTGGGTCAGGTCAGCCGCAATACTTAGAATCCACAGATTAATAGATCTTATCTCAGCACAGGACCTGTAAACAACAACAACAACAACAGGGCTTTTTCATTTCCGCAGACTGAATTATGCACTGAGCGCTCGACCACAGGACCGAGGAAAAGTGCCAACAACCCCTAAAACACCTGCAAGGCAAAGCACACACATGCACGTAGATTGAAGGTCACTGAACTTGAGGAGAGTGACTCAGGGTGAACAACATTTGGTCTCCAGTTACTCAAATCCCAATCCGGATGTCAACGATGAAACATTTGCCCATTAAATCCAATGACGCTTGTGATTCAATGGGAATTACGGTGAAATGATGCATTCAACCGGACTATGGACACCTCCAGATGGCCAGTGTTGGGGAAAATGCAGAGTCCTTCAGTCGTTTTATACCGACATAATGTCGGTAGGGATGTTGTAGGGAGCCAGGGATGTTTTCATCCATTAATAAGAGCTGAATAATGTCAATCACAAGCAGATAAAGCCATTTAAACTGTTGCATTTATTATATTTCTGTGGAAAAAAAGGAGTTGAAAAATGTAAAGCTGCAACTCCATATACATCTGCACTAAATGGACACATTATTCACCTGAGGAGAATTAGTCCAACGAAGGTCAAATCAAATTTGAATGTTTTAGCTGAATCACGAACAAGATCTCTGCTGCGCTCATGGCTCTAAAGTCTCGAACATTTTCCTGCGGAGGGTTGGTTTTGTTGAGAACTACAGCAGATCTTGTAGACCCACGTCTACGGCATCCTCACTGCCCTCTGAGCAGGAAGTGTTAGGAGACAGGTGTGACACCAGGTCCGCCGTACCTCAGTCTGGACCATGTTGACTCTCCGTGAGCGCAGCTCCCTCACGCAGTTGTAAATGTCCACCACCCCCTCCCTTTCTGCCATGTCCAGCATGATGTCAATGACGATGAAGCAGCCCGTCCGTCCGGCTCCAGCACTGAAAGGAAACAGAAAAAAACCCAAAAGGCCCAGATTTATTTATCCTATTCCTTTTTATTTGACTTTGTCTCTCTTTTGTCTTCACTTTAAATGGGTAACTTAAAGTTATACCTGTCAAAATGGGGAAAGTATTTTATTCTGACGCCTTTTATGTGCCAACTTTTCATTGGCCGAATGAAATCATAAATGAAAATAACAACACAAGGGTCAGAGTCGAGGTGACTGCACCCTGTATTAATAGTTAAGGCTTAATTTACTTGATATTACATGATGAGCCATGAATATACAACTGCGGCTGTGCTGATTTTTTATTAATTTAATACACAATAATGTGCGTTATCACCAACCTTTGGGGAAAAGAAATCATTGAAAGCCTTCTAACAGAGTACAGAAGCATAAATACATGCACACTGACCTGCAGTGAACCACCATGGGCCCAGCATTGGTCATGGTCTTGGACTTGACTCTTCTAATAAATCCCAGCAAGCCTGTGGCGTGATAGGGCACGCCGTGGTCCGGCCAGCCCGTGAAGTGAAACTGCCGTATCTCCCGGATCTCATGAGCCCCTCTCTGAGGAGCAGAGTCATCGTGTTAAACACACACAGCAGAGCCCAGCGCGGCGGTGGCGAGAGGACTGAGAATACAGAGCGACTACGGTGTGAAAGAGCCCTCTAAAACAAACACGGAGTTGGATTGAACACAAACATGAACTTTACGGTTTCAGGATCAGAGGCAGCTGCATTTCCATTATCTGAAATGTTCACGGTTGATGCAGTCTTGGTGTCCTGTCCTGTCCCACATTTTAATATGATTATATTTATATATATTTATAAGAAATTAACAAAGACGACAAATTATAGACGTTTGACAATGTTGATCCTAACATTTTTTTTCCTATAATATTTTTGGCTTATTTAGCTTTGTTGCTATTGTTAAAGGACCAGACTCTACTCACTCTGTAATGTCAGGTAATGTCGCAATCACACTAAAATAACCCAGCGTCTTAAAGGAAAAAAATCAATGTGTGATGGGAAAGTAATTTCCCAGTCAATAATATCCAACTACTCAGTTGCAGTAAGAAATGCTGCAGCTCATTTTGTAGCACATATAGTGAAATGGTTAAGTATCAACGTCATAAAGGCAAATGCACCCTAGGCAATAGTTGCGGTCCGGTGGGCAGATACTGAGAGAGCGTGGCTTCACGTGTCTCGGCGGCTAACGGGGGTTAAAAAGAGTACCTTCTCCACCGCGAAGGTCCTGATGACGTACTCCGACAGCAGCTCGGTCTCTATCAGCGTCACCTTGACATCCCTGTAGATCTCCGTGTCATCGGGCCAGTACTTGCAACACTTCACCTGAGAGTGACAAACAAGCGTTAAACAACAACGTCCACGCTGCCTGTGGGCTGTACGTGCACCCACAAACGTAACCAGAGCACCTCCAGCGCGCCACACAGCGCCTTCCCGTTCTATAGCATTCTTGTCAGGCCAAAATGACATTTGTCCAGTAATACGTTGGCGCTCCCGTCAAGGATCTGCTGTAAATGGGAATCTTAGATATCGACAGAGAACTCATTCTCACATTGTTTCATTTTCATTCTCACACCTGTAATGTGAAAATCACTTCAACGGCAGGTTACAGCAGCGGGAGAGGTGGTTGGTGGTTGGATTCTTAGATCTGTCTAAGCCAACTACTGAATCACTAGCACAGAGAAATAGGAAAATAAAACATTAAAAAACTGTCAGCTGTGATGGGATTAGGAAGCGGAATAATGACGATCCACTAATGATACGAAATAATAAACCCTTTACTGTTTAAAGCAGATTTCCCAACAGAAATCTAAAACACCCCTGTGGAAATATTACTTGTATTAGGTATCATAGGAGTGCAAAATTAACCCTCCCTCCTCCTCCCCTGTTCAATTAAACTGTTGATACTGAGGGAGCGTGGCTGGCGCGGCTGAGATTGAGATCATGGAGGTATATCAGAGAATGATAATTTTTGATGAGGGATAAACGCGACATCAGCCACAACTAGATTCAATTTTCATCTCTGGAGTCGGTGTCCTGATTAAGAATGAAATGAGATTTTGGTTTGTTCAACGACACAGACTGAGGGGGACTTTGAGGTCCCTCTCCCTGACACTGCTGATGACTAATCCCCGATGACAATCACAAATCCGCCGTCCGCTTCCAGCCAGATTAAATTAGGCAAAAGCCATTACCTTATTAGATCACTCCGAATCAGATGCCTGGTTTAGGGAGAGTTAGCCGTTGGGCTAAAATATGTCAGGGAACACACAGATGTTCTTTTTTTTCTGAGGCTGAACTCAAGTGGGCCCCCCCAGCAACTCATTCGCTTGTGGAAAAAAGAAAACACATGTGGCATCAACCACACCGTGGTACCACCCCCCCGAACCAAGCGCGCCGCATCTCAACGTGCACCGAGTGACACTCCTGTGTGCGGCGCTGGCAGGATGGAGGCCGTGTGCCGCAATTTCCCAGAGTTCGTCAGCAACTGTGCCGAGCAGATGGCCCGCTGTGATACGGCGGAATGATTTTACGGCGACCCTCAGTGGAGCCACCTTTCCTGTGACCACCTGTGCCTGCCGCCAGCCATTGGACAAGGATCATATAACAGACGGTTAGGGGGCCCGGGCCCGTTGAGGATGCCGCCGCGGCTAAGCAGGTGTGGAGAAGATACGGGGCGGAGAATCAGCTACTGTAGAAGAATGGCCTAATGAGGTACCAAGAGATGGGCCCATGAATCACGATCAGCTCGGCTACAGAACGTTTAAGCCAAAAATGCGCATCAGCAAAATCAAGTTTAAAACTCCAGGAGAAAATCTCTACTGCAGTAAAAGCAGCACACTGTGGAATAAGCCCTATATTTTCTCTTGATTATTACCGAACCAGGAGAAGTGAAGTGGAACAAAACCGGATCCCAAAATACACGGCTGTAGAGAACACAGTGATGGCGCCGATGTTCCTGCGAACATTAACAACTGTTCTCATCATTCTCATCAATAACGGTCCCCTTTTGTCCAGCCAGGGCATTGAGGGAGGTTCCCAGCTCGTTAGAAGCTGGCGGCTACAGCCGGCTACAAACTGCCATTATTGAGGCCACTCAGATGAAACAGTTGCCTGGAAACCTCTGTGGTAATGAAGGCCATCAATCCGTTTTCTCCCACTTCTGACTAATCAGATAAACAGAGTAAAAGGCCCGGACGCGTGAGGCCAATGCTTAACTAATGCAGCACACCGGCCACATCTGTGCACCGACGTCCGCAATACACGGAGGGAGAAAAGCCGGCGAGGTGGAAATGAGGCCGAGCCGAATACTCACCCTGCCGACTTCCACCAGGTTGGTCACCATGACGATAGCTGCCGTGTTCTCCTGCCAGACCATCTTCCAGAAGTCAAAGACTGTTTCCTGCATTGGTCCTGAGAGAAAATAATAATAATAAGTTAAAAATCAAGAGAAGCGTGCGGAGAGAAGCAATGAGAAATGAAAGCGTCTCAATTTTGAGGCAGCAGAGAAACCTTAAAAAAGAAACAAATGACAAAAACAAGTGTGTCCAGAACGTGTAGATTAGAACAACCAGGATCTCCAAATCCTGAATAACAGCCAGAACCAGGAGAGGCCCCAGAACTCCACGGCAAACCCTCATGCCGATGCCCCAGTTTGCAAACTGATTATCCAAATGTTAAATGATTTATTTTTACTCTAAAACCGGCAAAAAAAATAGACAATAACTGTGGAGCTGGATCTGTCCCCACTACCGGGACAAATACGAATGCTTCCTCTGCGTCTAATTCCAAAACAATGGCAACTAAAATGAGGCTACAGTAGCTCCTCTACTGGAATTATCACTGCTGCTATTCAGCAGAATTGTTAGAACCTTTCAGCAATAAAGCACCGTTCAGGAAGACAAGTCACTCCTACAGTCTTAATTGCAATTGCAGCACGTGCACGTTTCTATCATCCCGGTGAATTTATTCAGCTAAACCATCTCCCTCCCCCTGGTTTTTGTTCAGATTGTCGCCACATCGTCAAAACCCAATAAGCACGTATCATTTACTTCACCATAGCAACTATTTCTTTAATCCAATGTCAAGGCAATAAAGCTTCTGTCTGATTCTCTCAGAGGCAGACAGAGAGAAACAAATCAACTTTCACACTGGATAAACGCGAGGGATTCGGACAAATTACAGCTCTATTGCAAAAATGCAGCTTCTGCTGCCATTCCTGCTCTAAGAGCTCCGATTCAGCATTGACAAACATGTCAAAGCTAATTTATTTACAGACTTACGTGCAAATGATTCCTCGCAAAACACTTACTGCCCAACAGGGGGCTTAAATAATGACAAAAACAGAGGAGTACGAATGAATAAAAGATATAATCTTTACTCTGTGTGCGTATGTGTGCGTCAGTGTGCATCTGTGTGTGTGTGTGTGTGTGTGTGTGTGGTGTGTGTGTGTGTGTGTGTGTGTGTGTGTGTGTGTGTTGACGAGAGAGCGAGAGTGCCACCAAATCTTTTCCTGGTGCCAGACCAAACCAGCTGACTATAGAAAGAAAAGAGCCCAAGAATTCCTGCAATATTTAAAACGCTGAACAATGATTATGGATTGACAGGAATTTAATTATTATTCTGCTTAATTAAAATGTTTAATATTAGTTTTAATCAAGAGCCAAGTGGGGGAGAGAGAAAAAAAAATCAAATCAATTCTGACAAATTAATTAGTGAATGCAAATCTCGTACAATTCTGCACTCTCCTGTGATGTTTTAAATTACCTGGAGACATGACAAACTACGCAGACATGCACACAAATGAGGCTGGGGGCACGGTGGTGCATCATTTAGGGTTTTGACTGCTCTCCCTACGAGAGCAGAGGAAAATAAGTACATTACAGGGTCTAAGAAGGTGACTAACCATTTCCCTGAGTGTGTCATCTCCCAGTCTGAATTATTAATCACCATTCAAAAGACCCCAATAATACAAGTGTGCATAATTACACTTTTTATTTTTTAGAGGGTTGGGGGAAGGGGGGTACCTGGGGCTTCAGTGCACGAGGAGAAAGGCGGTAAACACCACCAGCTGTTCTGTTACAAGTTCTCCCTGGAGGACTGTACATTTCACCGCATCATAAATGCGCCACCGCTTTATGGGAAGACAAAGGGAGCCTTGAAATATAGAGAAGAACCCCAAATTCAAGGTTAAAGTTTAATGAGCTTCACTGCCACAAGATTGAGACAGTGACTATGGCAACTCTACTAAAACCAAACTGCCCTGTAAACCTACCAATCAGGCATAGGCAGATTGATCTTTATTGTCAGAGTACATTAGGTAATTAAATTGAAGGCCAGCCCCAGTGCAAATAACACAAACATTTCTTTCCATAAACACCAATTACCTAATAAATACAGCACTTACATCCACACAATCAGACATTCAAACGTTCTAATTTGTTGCACAGTCCCAATTTGCCTCCTTCCTCATCTGTAACTTCTGTTTCGTTCAGGTGACTAGACGGAGGCAGCGAAATTCTCATAAATTTCAGCCTTATTGGCAGAAATGGTTTGTAGATCATTTTCTTCACCTGAATGATGAACCATTAATCATTTTCTGTGTGTTGTGCCTTCAGGATTTAAACTTAGACTTCCCAAGTAACTCCAAAGAACTGCCTTCCATCCAAAGTTGAAAAGCACACCAACAAACATTAAATAAGTGGGCAGCTTTGCTTCTTTTTAATTCCACTTGACTATATAAAATTTCAGATGAAAGCTCCCCAAAGTTGCCCATTGGCACATTTCCTCCTTGAGGTGGATCATCTGGATATCCCGATTGCAACTGTAGCGCCGCAAACTTCACTTCCACCCTTGTCGCTGCGTCTCCAATAACCAAACCAACCTGATTGAGCCACCCACTCCTTCTACCTCCTACACTCATCCCTGCGGGAGGAAACACACCGCTGCGAAGTTTGTTAGAGGAAGCCTGAGAAGCAGGACAGCTGGTGAGTAGGACTTCAGTAACACAATAACACTTGGCATTCTACTGTATGGTAGCTCGTCTAATGGGACGCTTGAGCAAACCAATTTGTGTTTCGGCGTGTACGAGGTGATGGAGAGAACGTGTGTGTCTGTGTGTTTTCTTGTTTTGCTACATATTGACTACAAAGATATGCATTCTACTAGCAAAGTGAGGACATTTTGGCTGGTCCTGAAACCTTTAAAGGCCTGTTTCAGGGTTAAGTGTGGATTTTTTAGGTTGTGTGTTGCGTTGGGGGTAAGAAGTGCAGAACTTGATGACAGCCAAAGTAGAAGTCATGAAGTCAGTCACACATGAGTATGTGAATAAAGCTTTCGGAGTTTAGCTGAACTTTAGGCTGTGGTATCTGTAAAATAATACGGGTACACACTGTATCACGATATTTCTCTTTAAAATGGGAGTTGGTAAATGAAAAAAATAGTCAACACTGAGTGGTACAAAGAACATGTCCTGAGACACCCAAGTCCTGGTGTCTTGAGTGCTGGGACTGAGGACAACAGACTTGTCCCTAAAATGGTCCCACAGTTCCAGCAGTTCACACACGACTCAACTGGAGACACTTGAAGTGAAATTTTCCCGACAAAAGGTCATTCATGATAGCGAATGCGTCGGCTGATGGAGTCCAGATATCAAAATAAAATGATTCCCCTCACTACATTAAGCTGTTCACAAAAAGTGTTTAGACTATTTTAACGTTGCTGTCATGACAAGTTAACAAACAATTGCTACAACAGCAGCTAGAATCAAGGTGTCTATTTACTCTGTCATGGAAATATGGCAGCCAACAGAAACGGTACCAGCCTAACTGGACCCACAGTGGTTTGCTGAGACCTAATTGTTAAGTAACAGTGCGTTTATATTAAATAGTGCAATTAATCTACATTATACAATCGATTTATGTATTGAATATGGTAATTTATTTTTATAGCAAAATGGAAAGTTGTTAGAAAACACAGTTAAGTTCTTTAGTCTGTGGCTTCCATCCTGTTTTTCATGGGGGATGAAAGAAGCAGTAATAGTTTCTTAATTAAACATTTTTAAAATTTGAAGTAAAATAAGCAAAATTACCAATTCATCAGGTCTGATTATGAAAAAAGACGACCCCCCAAATCACCTCCATGATGATGATTTCTGGATGTTTAATGGCCATAAGGGTTTAGAGACGGGAATCTGGGAGAAATTGGCTTGAGAGCTCACTTGGGGAAGATGAGAGCAATGTTTGTAGTTGGTGTGTGTGGGGCCTAGTTGGAGAAGTTTGGAGGAGGCACTTCAGATGAGAAGAACACCGGTAGAGACTTCACTTCCAGCTGTCAGAGAGCTAATGCGGCTGCAGCAGACGCTGTGTTCTGGGACTGGGTCTGTTCTTCCTTAGAAGCAAGGAGTGTGACAGCTGTAGAAATCCCCCAGCCAGGTACGGCACAAAACTCCTGATTAACATGGCACGCACACACACACACACACACACACACACACACACACACACACACACACACACACACACACACACACACACACACACACTGGCTATGCTCCCTTTGGCTATTAATATTACATGCAACAGACTTTGGCATAATGCACACTGGCTTATCATTGATTTGCTCTCTCTCTCTCTCCCTCTCTCTCTCTCCCCTCAACCCCCTGGTGGGCTTTGAGATGTTAACCTGTAAATAATAAAACTTTTGCGCTGTTGGTGACATTTGGCGTTCACGGAAGAGGGGAGGGAAGAGCGGGGATGGCCAGCGGGCAAACGCTTGATGAAATTGAACCCTTTCCTTCATGAATATTTTCCACATCACCGGGAGGATGCTGCGACTTATCGCAACCGTTTGCATCCGGGCTTCAGAGTAATTCGCAGTCACTACCCGGGAAAGAAAAAAAAGTTTATGTCTGATCAGTATTTAAATGATCTGCAGGACAGGAGAAAGTGGACTGGAAGGTCGGCGGACTGCGGCGCTGCATCGCCGAATGAAAGAACAACCTAAATACTGAGAAGAGGCATCTGACAAACGAGGCTCTTACGGGGTGACGGCTGTTCTACCTGTGGGCGTCGCCTTGACAAAGCCAACGCTCATCAGAGAGCAGTTATCTGCCCTATCAGGCGCACCCTCGACCGCCCGCAAAACCCAATAAGAGCAGATGTTCTTAACCAGGAGTAAGGTGGCGCCATCGCTGGCCTCAGTGGACGTGTCGCTCGCACCGAAACTTTCACAAGTGAAGCGAATCCTTCCTCATCTTCAGCAGCTGTGGCAATGCCCCTGTGCTCTTTTGCGACGCTACAGTATGCACTTTGTCTGACGGGGAGAGACAGGTCTGCGTCTAGCTTCCCTATCATCTCGAGCTGCTCTTTGCCTCAGTGTCAGCAGACTGAGCCTCCCTTCCTGTCAGTCTGCCGGAGATGATGATGATGAATTATAAAAGGGCCAGCTCTCACAGAGAATACAGATGTTTACACACACGCACACACACACACATACACACACACGGGATGGCTCTACACAGTGCAAAGCCTTATCGTGCTGGCAAACGAGTCGATGGAAAACGAGGACTTATTATGCAGGCTCAATGAGAAAACAGCCGCTAATTAACTGGAATGCAAACACGTTCGGCTTGCAGAGCTTTTCATCTTTGAGTGGGTTCCTCTCTGAAACATATTTTTTTGACCGGCGATCTCCTTATGCTCAAGTCTAAAAGAAATGCAGAATGCACTTAATGACTCGTGGAACAATTCTTAAAAGTTATAATAATGGCTGAAATCCTTTTCAGAGGAAAACATGCATGTTGGGAGTGGCTCGATTTCCACATCCGGAATTTCGAAGGAGTCGAAGGTGGACGCTCAATATTTCAAACATTGTGGGACTTAAAAGTGTCGTCTGAACCTCAGCACGCTTCCTTAGCTGAGAAAAGACTTTGCTTGGGTGCACGTGCGCAGATATTAGCTTCTTTAAAAGAGGGGTGCCTGTGAAACAACATGCTGAGTTTAACTGAACCAAAAGCCCAAATGGTGGCTTACATTTGCATCACTTTTATACCCAACTGCACTTGAGTCAAAGTTCCATGAAGAAAACTTCACATCTGCTCACACTCTCTGCTGCAGCGGTATCCACTGGTGGCCAGTAAGAAGCAGTTGTTGGGCTTAATGGCGGAGAGGGAATGTGAGTAATGCTGACTGATTGGTTTGCCATCTCTTTCTAAAGGAATGGCAAACAGAGGCTTGTTTTAATTGAGACACTGAGGAAGCAAGGCGATGCACTAATAAACAGGTAATTATGCAACTCCCACTTCGACCAAAGCAGACTGCGAATCCATTAAAGCCCTTTCGTTAAACCCCCCCCTCCTACACTGTTTTTTTTTTCCTGCCCTTTTTTAAAAATGGCACATGACCCCCCCCACCACCGCCACCACCGCACACGGGCCTGTTCTGTTGCACAGAGAGAAATCATAACAATTAACCATCAATCAGGCTTAACCTCTGGGGTTACAGGAAGCACTCCTCGGCCTGTGAATCTGCCGGCCAGATTAACGCGGCGACAGAACGTGCCTGTCCATGTCAGCTAATCCATTTATTTACTCAGCTTTCCCCGTCGCTTGATTAATCGCTCCCACATCACCGACGGCAACCAGGGCGCTTCAGGGGTCCTTAAATGTGTGTTGAACGCATCCCCGCAGCACCAGTTTAAGGGGGGCACATGTTAAGAACTGGGATAGGGGGGTGATCAGGGGAATGGGAGCACCAAAAAGAGCCCCGAATGCTTTAACAGGGTTTTCAAATAAGAAATGTAAATCATACCTTGAGTAGCAATGTAGTGATTTGGCCTGTGGTAGCCCTGAAAGCAGAAGAGAGGAAAAGATTCTGTCACATATCAATTCCATGATATTTGTTCCAACAAAGCGCATATATTTCAATTTCCATACCAGTTATGGGTGTGACAACAAACAACAACACTGATGTGTGTTCAAGGGTGCAGCACATGTTGGTCACTTGTTGATCCATTAAAAAGTCTGTTTATATTTAAGTGTATTGGATCAGTTGGGTTCTTTTTTTGCTTGTGGTTCTATGTGAGAGGCGTGCGATGCTCTTCAGAAACGCCGCTCGGCTGCCAGCCGGTCTTAACTGCGCGTCCCTTTAGCTCTGTGTTTCGGATCTAACCGAGACGAATTTGCCACTGAAAGCCAATGATGAATGTCGCAGTTTTCGAAGAGCGATAAACACTCTCCATCACACACACTGGGCCGCTCCCTCCAGAGGTGCGCTGCATAAAGTGCCGATAATCCCTCTGATACAACTAAAAGCACTGATCTCCACAATACGGCCCCAGTCTCATGGATTACGCTAATCCCTTCAAGTTTTATTTGTCCAATTCCTTGTCTTCTCTCTGGAGATATGAGCCAGGAAACAAAACATTAGGACTTAAAGGCTCTTCCAAGGCCCTGCCTCTTCTTGATTGCCCCCCCACCCCCCCTTCTTCCTCCACACACCCCTGCTGCTCTGCTTATCTCCCTCATATTCAATTTAACTTGGACTGTGATTAACGTTCCTCCAACGGAGGCAGGAAGACACAAAGGATATTTTGCTCCCTCTCTCTCATGCATGGGGCTCTCGCAGCTATTCAGCTGTCCTCCATTTTTAATGACTTCTTTATCTCTGGACTGAGGAAGAGATTTGTTTGTGCTTTCATGTAAGTTCTGTCAAGTAAAGTGGAGGCCCAGCACACTGTCGGATTAGAAAGGCAGAGCCAGAGAGAAAGGAGGGCCCCGGTAATAACTGGCAGGTACGGTAAGTAGTGCTTGCTGTAAACTGACGTTTTACATATAATACACTAGATGCACGACCATACTGAACCTTTAAAAAAAAAGGTTTGCAGTGTTTTATTTCTGGGTGTGTGTAAATTACTAATTGAGAATTAAATATGTGCTTCTGTCTTCATGCATGTTAAGCAGGGTGTATGGTAGTTCTTAAAATATACTGTTTTTCTTTTGCCTGGAGGCCTGAATTTCAAGTTTTAGGAAAATATCATTAGGTAACCCAGTTTTAGAGAACCAGAACACACTTTGAACTGCTTAAAATCCACAGGAGAGACTTGAATTCATAAAAGGGGGAAATCGCTCAGAGGCCTAAAGTTGGAACGGACCTGGAAGTCCAGTCATTCCGACGTGAATATTTATTGCATTAGACAGACAGACAGACAGACACATAGACAGGCAGGCAGGCAGGCAGACACAGACAGACAGACAGACAGACAGGCAGACAGACAGACAGACAGACACAGGCAGGCAGGCAGGCAGACAGACAGACACATAGACAGGCAGGCAGGCAGCAGACAGACAGACAGACAGACAGACAGACAGACAGACAGACACAGACAGACAGACAGGCAGGCAGACAGACAGACAGACAGACACACAAATAGACAGACACAGGCAGGCAGGCAGGCAGGCAGACAGACAGACAGACAGACAGACAGACAGACAGACAGCAGACAGACAGACAGACAGACAGACAGACAGATAGATAGATAGATAGATAGATAGATAGATAGATAGATAGATAGATAGATAGATAGATAGATAGATAGATAGATAGATAGATAGATAGATAGATAGATAGATAGATAGATAGTTATCTGTAATTAAAAACCTTCATGTGCACAAACACACAACTCTACAGATAGTTGGATCCCCCGCCCCCAGACACCCCCATCCCAACACCTGCATGGTTATGAAGAGCGTTTGGCTGCAGGGAGGAACCAAACACGGAGACTTGCTCCGCTCCCAGTTGCTGTAAATCATCGCAAAGACTGCTGGGAGGCTCCTACACATAACGTTTCATTGTGCAGGACAAAGCTTCTAGAAGGTTTAAAAAGCTTTTTGACGAGTGAAAATGCCATTACCCGTCTGCCCGCATCTTTCTCCGAGCACTTCCAATGAAGCAGGACGAGCAGGAGACATCCTTTTCGATCAGGGCCGTCTTTAACATACATTTATTCTTATCCCATAATGGGGGCCGCTCTATTGTGAAAGTCTTCACAGCCGCATAATGGCCCATAAACTGAATAGCGAGAAAGGTAAATAATTTAAGCTCCCTGCATTTGCGGCACACCTTGCATTATGAATTTATATTTGAAGGCGTAACAAGAGATTACAAATCGCCACATTAGAGGCAGCGCGAAGGGGGGGCGGCAGAGGATGGGAGGCGGAGGGCGAGTTTTTCCCAAGCAGAAAACCACTTAGGCAGTCAGGTACATCAGCAGCCCATTACACCCAGAGTAGAAAACGTCTGGCCAATGAGCTGATGTGACTGGATACATCCTGCTGCTAATACTGATACTACAGCAGAATCAGGTCAGATCTATAGCGCACCAGCTAAGTGGGTTAGAACTGTTTTCAATGAAACGCACGTGTCACGCCACTTCATAACGACTTTAACTTACTCTAATGATACATTAACTCACTTGAGTAGCGTGTAAGTGCTGCTCTTGAAGCACTCTCTGGTGGTATCACGTAAACTCTGTTAGCTAAAACCGGCGTCTACTGGAAGGTAGAGGAGGAGCTCTGGGAGTGAAAAGCAGCTGTATAACTGCTAAAAAGCATCCTACATGAGGATGGATGAAGATATGTTTACCTCCATCCTCCGAAGGCAGTTATGGGTTTTTATTATGTTGCAACATATCAACGGATGTTTGTGAATGCTAAACATAATGTACAGGGCGCATATATCTTTGTACCTTTCTTTGATTTTTATCCTTCTATCCATTGTTATTTTGTTTTACACCTTGGTGTACACCTGTTAACCTGTACATATACACACATAGTTTGAAAATATCACTGTTTTTGTTTTAATATATGATTATTTCTATTATATTTGCTAAGTGGTGCAATAATGCAAATATTTCCAGCAAGGGATTTTGAAAATAGTCATGATTTTGAAAAAAAGCCTGGCTGCTAAATAGGCTAGTGATAAATATGTAGAGTATTATGTAAAATATCTACTTATCTGGGCAAAAAAAAAAAAAATCTGACAAGAATTTTAATTATAATCTTATCATTTCGACTTTGTAGAGTTTTGAGCTTGTGGCAATTAATATTGTTCAACAATTACGATTTTTCAATAAAAATAGAAATATTTAGACCCCCTCCTTTCTCGTCTTCAGCCGTGTTTAAAGCAAAGACTACCAGCTCGGTTCTGCTGTGTGCAGCTCCACCTTTACTTTGTGTCATCTGATCTTCATTAAAATATCCATTGAAAAAAGTGACCCGCTGACTTTTAACTCAAGTACAAAGGCTCTCGGTGTGTTTGTGCATGCAGATATGATGGGCAGGCAGTAAGGGCGGCCTGGTCCTCCAGGCCCCCTGCGACGGCAGCACCAGCATCCCCTCCATCTTCCCGGGGGAAGGCACAGTGACCTTTGCGTTGGTGGTGCTGGCTGGTGTGTGTACTTACATCAACGTAATTTGCATTAATGTAATCGGAGCTCTGTTCCCCCTCCAGGGCCTGCAGCCTGACGCGGGAGTGATCATCTAGAAGAGAGGCGGAGAGGAAGAAACCAGCCTTGAATTAATCATATTAACGAGGGCAACGGGAGAATAAAAGCAGGGATGGAGAGAAGATGGAGGAATGCGAGACTGACAGGACAGACGTTGTAGAATGGCCCAATGAGCACAGAGCGGAGGGGATTCCATGTGTGGGGTGTGGTCAAAACCAGTTAACCAGTCAGAGTCAGCACTGAGAATGGGTTGAAAACCACTATATGGAAATGATGGGATGTGGTTGCAAAATAAACATGACACAACTCTAATATTTAACATACTATATATCTGTCAGCAGTCATAAAATGTTTGTCCAGGAGAGCAGATAAGGCATGATTTAATAAGAAAATAAAAAAGGTTGCTTAGGGCAGGGCTTGTTTTTACACAAGACACCGCAGGAGGATGAATATAAAAGCGGACTGCAAAGGTCAAAGCTGCTTTTGTTGGCCGATAATAAAAAAAAACTGTGTTTGAGCAGCTTAGAGTTACCCAGAGCCACACGCCTGGCCAATAATCTGCCTAAAGAATGGGACACGCGCACAAACTTCTGAGGTGCTGTTGTACACACATGCGATAATATTCCCGTATCGGTTCTTCATGCGGTTCTCGTCCTTCTTGGCTGAGTCCCACGGTGCTGACTGTCCCTCAAAGAAGCTCTGAAAGGGGAGAAAGCACAGCAGAGGAGTGGGCATCAGTTAAGCCGCCGTGTGGGAGCAGTCGCAGCGATTACCAGGCAAAAGAGACAGCTACGTGTCGGTATCGTGGAAACAAACAGCGAGCAGCGTTAGGGCGGAGGCAGCAGGTGTCACTCTTAAACCCTTCCCCTCGCTGCTGCCGCCGCCGCCGCCGCACTGGGTGGAGCCACCGCAGCGGCTGTCTGGCTGCCTCATTTCAAAGTCTCAATCAGCTCATCGTGGGGCGAGAAATAAAGCCAGCTCATCGTCTGCAGATCAAAAACTGCTCTGCTCAGATTACCCTCATGAAAAATTCATCATCTCTCACTGGGGAGATTTCCATTCTGATGGCACACCAGGCACAATTAAGCAAAATTATGAAAATACATCTCCGCTGCCAGTCCACCGCTGTTTACTGGGGCTGGGAGCGGTGGACGCCGTGTAGCCTGGCCCAGACAAAAACAGAGATGGTCTTCTTGTTTTTCTTTGATAGCTAATGCGCGTTTGAAAAGCCAGCTCAGCCATTAGAATGCAGGTCACCTGAGAGAAAAGAATAGGAAGCATTTATTGTATGGAGAGTTGCTTTTAGTCTGGTTAGCCATTCTGAGAGAGCCATCTTCAATCATTCAAGCACTTGATGGTTTCATCCATCTCAGTGCTGCGACAGGCGGCGGGCCGTTTGTCTAGAATATAAAGGTCCCTCAGACAGACCGCAAGGACACACAGCTTTATGAAGTCCCAAGAATTCATAGAGAAACAGCTTTAATATGCTAAGATTGTGTCCAGCGCTGCCAGTGCGGCGAGCCGCATAGATGGGAGACCGATTATGCAGGCCTCTCTTCTCCTGCAGCAGTATGTCTTGAGTAAATGCGCAGGCCGACGTCATTGTCTCTGTCACTCTGAAGGATAAAGGTCCAACATGGACCATATGGAGACAAATCATCCCTGAGACAGAGGGTGATACCTGGAAACGTTTTAATAGTCCTCCCTTAAATCAAGTGACCCTGCACTGCTCGGCCTCTTTTCCAGGGCTGCTTTAGAAAAAAACTAATTATGGTGATAAAGCTTTTCCCAAGCGGAAGAGATTAGAAGATGAGTTAGAAGACGGTTTTAAAACACCACCTATGGAGCCGCCTGGCCCTATGGAGTGATTGTTGTTGAACTTTAGCATGAGCGGTGGCACCAGCTGCACCCAAAAAGCGCTTCCTTCGCATTCAAGCGCCACCAAGGACAAAGAAAAGAATAAAAGATAAATAAATGTGGCAGAAGCAGCATTAAAATGCCGATTCTGAGTGAATGCCTGATAATGAATCACTGAGACATTTCAGCTGCCCAGTTTTGGTTGGACCTGATGGAGCTTCGGGGTTTGAACGTCGCGACCGTATGTAAACACAAGCTGAAACGAGTGAAGGTGTGTTAGTGTACAGAACTCAGACACGCAAATACAGGACTTTATAAAGCTTTCGTTTCCATTAAAGTTGGCTAGTAGATACTTTGTCAATTTATTCACTTAGTTCTCTCTCTCTATTTGTATTAAAATCTTGTGGTAGTCCCATTTAACGGGTTTAAATTTGGCTCACAAAAAGCTTTATAAAATAAAAATAATTAAGTAGCGTGACATTTATGCAGGGTGGGGGAGTGGGGGTGGGGGGGAGCAAGGACATTGCAACGACAAATGACAAAACTGAAAACAAATGTCGGCGTTTCACACATTTCATCATCTGATGTCAAAGACGTCGCTAACTGTGCGTAGCTTCTGGGTGGTGAATGCCCTTTTCAGATCATAGATGTGAGAATGTGGCGATCCCACAGGGCCAACGAGCACCGTCAGTCTGTCACATCAGTGACATCATCTACACGTCTAAAAAACTCACAAATAACCAAAAGTGTTGGCTTACCTGGTTTATCTTATCCAAAGTTAACGTACAGAATAACAAGAAGCATGTGTCAGGGAGAGATATGGTACAGTGTAAGTCAACAGATTTAGAGGAGCACTTGGCTCCAATCTCATCATCTAACATAAACGATTAAAAGGGCATTAACCTTAAGACAGATCGACAAAGTGAGGACGACACAGGGACACAACATACAACTCAAACAGCTCTATCCAGGCGACAATGAGCTCCATCACACCCTCGGAGCCACCCACAGGCCTTTGTGGTCAAAACCTGTGGATGGCTTGGTGACAGCAGGATGAGGTGTGTTTACTAATTAGTAATTTCCTCTCTATCGCAGTTCATTATGATCGAGAGGTTGCGTTGTTTAATATCGCAGGCACGGTAGAGAGGTGGAGAGGTAATTACCGCCGGGGGGGAGGAGTGATGATGGCGAGGTTCTTAGAGAAACAAGTGATGGAGCGTGATACGTGACGTCCAATTACGAAAATGTGGAGGGTGGCGATATTAAGATAACGAGAGGAAAAATTAAAGGATGGCAGAGGAGGAACGCAACCAGCCAGGTGTGGCTCAAGTTGAGGCTGAGTGTCTGAGGAGCGGTGAGGCTGGAGGGCCACCAACAACAAACCGGTGTGATGCTCCTACGGGGGCCAAACTCTTTTGTGCCGGTGACAGCGAGCGGGACGGCGTCGGATTCTGAACGCTGACGTCCGACAACAAACTTAAGGGAGCAACAGGCTGCCGTCACTGGGTATCGGACAAAAGGAACCGACACGATGGGCCTTTGGACTGACTTTGATTTACTTTTCAGGTTGAGCTACAGTTGAGTGTCAGAGGGGAGGGCTGGGGCAGGAGTGTCTGACATGAATATGCCATGCACACATACAAACACACACACACACACAACGTAAAACGACAAGGACAAGCAACAAAATGAATCACATCATTGAGACAGGGTGCATTCATTATTTATCATAAAAAGTGCATCTGGGGAGGCAGTAAACAGTTGTGCTGTGCAGTGCAAAATGTAAAGACAGACGGATGCTGTTAATGAGACAGAGCTGCACACCACGACACAAACGAAGCCTCCTATCAGACCCATAAACAGGTCTTCCACCAGGATTTATTTGTGCAGGGGTGACGACCGGACGCCGCCATACCTCGTACTCCTCCTTGAAGCCGTAGCCCTCCGCGCACTTCATCTGGGTGATGTGCTGGAGGAGGTCGGCCACGCGGATGGCCGGGTGCAGCTGACCTGTCTGGTAGGGCACGTCCACTGCCTCGCGCTTCCTCAGGGAGTGAGTGTGCGACTGCACCAGGCTGCTGGTGTCGCTGCACACGTTCTGGCTCTCATCTGCAGTGGGGGGTGGGGGCAGAAAGACAGAGAAAGAGGAGTAGGTCAGGACAGGACAGGCCGAGGACGAAACAATACAGGGTAACTTTTGGTGACATAATGTTTGAAGCAGTAAACAAAAGTCAGGCTTATTCGTTATCAAGACGGTCCACTTGAGACGGGAGATGGAGGTTAAGACCTCCCATAAGTAATACGGCTGAGTATACTAGCGCGTGATATGTATCACATCATGGGTTGTGTACTGTGATCAGTAGCCTGTTGCGTATGCTAACAGATGGCACATTATCTCATTTACTGGTAAGCATTATGTCACCACCTTACAGGCTGACAAACAACTTTTAACCAGTAATTGGTCTGTTATGGATGGTCACAACAACACAACATCACTGAGTAATAAGATGATTCATGTAGTGGTGAAGGTTCGGGTCCATCTGTCTCCCTGCGTGGCTGGAAAATAGCTAACGGTAAGAAACACCCGGCACGTATGGACTTTACGTCGGACGGGAGGACTGTGGTCGAAAAAGGTGCGGAGTGATTGTAAAGATCCACATAGAAATTCAGCAAAATTTAATTTTTTATGTACTTGGGTTTTATGTAATTGGGTTTTTTTTTCCTGGTTTGGGCTTTAACTCGTGAGTCCTTTCCAGCTCTTTCATACTGTCAGTGGCAGCTACGAGGCACAGATGCTGTGGGGGAGCCAGCGGATGATGGAGGGTGTCCAGAAATATAGAGGAGGAGGAGGAGGAGGAGGAGGAGGAGGAGGATGTGGGTTGGAAGATGGGCAGTGAAGGGGTGCAGTGTTCCACAGTCAGCATGTTGCAGCAGGCTGTGTCAGAAGCATCACACAGACACAGTCAAACTCTGTCACCCCGTCTTCCCCAGGAAACAGGAAACAAATAAATCAATAAAACAATGTAAATAAATAAAACAACAGGGAAGCATAGATGGGAGGAGAATGCATAGAGTAATGCTGCCAATGGGCCACAGTATATGCTTTGACCATGCTAGGAGAACGTTGACATTGCTGGCACAGTACAGAGGGTGGTGAGATGCTAACATGTCCACTGATCATGCAATAAATGTCAGAATGTCCATGTCAAAAGCAGGCCCTCAATGCTGGCTTGCTTTCTGAGTAAAACACCGCCACCTTCCCCCAACCCAGGGCCCACATGGGAAGACTTACCATTAATGGGCACTTTTTAGATAGCAGATACATAAGAGGTTATGTGTGTCAAGAAGGAGAGAGAGGAGAAGAGACAGGAGAGAGGGGATAAGCAACAATACAGCATGAGAACCGGTTACAGTAGAGACTAAGTTTTAAAGCTAAGCTACAGGGCAAAATCACATGCCTTTCTCCAATGGCCTGGTTCGAGAGCCTAGTCAGGTTGGGATGTTGAGTGGATGGATGGGGCAATTTCACAGTGCAAGACAAGATCCAAAGGAAAAAAACAGGAAGTTATGGTAATTCTGGGGAGAAAATAATGGTGAAGTACTGGTCTGGTGTCTGAAGGAGGGTGTAGGTTTGCATATGGACATGAGGATACTAAAGGAAGAGAGAATAAAACCTATAATAGCTAGAATAACTGGCTACTTTGGAGGAAAAAGTCTGAACTAGACTGGGGCTGAAGTAAAAGTGGGTAAAGACTTTGTTTCCTAAGACTAATTTGTGAATTTATTTCATTCATTTTTTCATCATTTCTACCAAACCAACTATTCTTAATGAATTCTCATACCATTTTAATTTAATTACAAAAAAGAATATGTATTATTGAATACTTTTGTGTTTTTTTTTCCGTGTTAATTGATTAATGGGCTTTCATTTGTGTCGCTCTGCAGCCTGTGGGCTTTTGGACATCCCAACTAATGTTGTGACAGACCTACACCCTTGGAACACTCTGGCTAATGTTTTCTGATTTGTATTCAGCATTCTGCTCGTTCCAACTGTTGCAATTCTCAAGGCACCTGCTGCTCTGCTTACATTTTAATCTCTACTTTGTTGCTAAATAGGCGTACGCAAAGAAGTAATTGGGCTTTTTTCTGTCTTTGTGGTACCTTCAGTGTGATCATCAGAGCACGCCAGCTTCTCTATCCGCCACCATTTCATATTCATAGTGTCACACTTCCTTGGATGTAGGTCTAACACAGACTGCTGTCACAACAGCTAGGGCAGAAGTAGCTGCGCTGATGTGAAAAGTGACGTAGCTGTAAGTTGTACTTGTAAACACTGCTATGATGCCTGTGTTGCGCGTCCTGCTTCTTGGCCTTGAAGATAATATCACTACAGTCCTTGTGCCCCACTTCCCGCGGCGGCCTGCTGGTATAAAAGGCGGCCGCTTGTTTAAGATGCGTTGCATACATAACAAAGGCTGGTAATTAACAGTAGAGCAAAATCCTTTTTTATGATTCTATTTTATCGCTGAATACGCGGTGGCAAAAACCAAAACAAGTAGGTCACCGACGGCTAGCCAAAGGCAGGGGGAGTGATGTTAAAAAGAATAATAGAAAAGGTTGTTGTTTTGGAGGGAGGTAGGGGAGTTAAATGTGTAGTGAAGAGAGAGGAGAGGGAGGGGAGGGCAGCAATGCTAATGCAAGACGTTGCATGTGCAGGCGTCCCGTTTTTCGCTGAGTGGCGATGCTTAAATTTTGCCTTGTCTCTCTGGCGGCTACCAGTTCAGCGTGACGCAGCCTTGCCACTGGGGGTCAAATGCTCCCCCCAGTCGCTTTCTTGTCGCCCTCCCATTAAAAGCTCCTCCCACATCCAGTCCACGTCTGTCCATGCATAATGAGAGGACAAACAGGTCTGTGGCATGACGCGCAAGACACGTAATGGGGATGAAATGGAGTGAAGCCAGCCTCAGCCCAGAAGAGCCCCTTCATCTGAGGGAGGAGGGGGGAGGGGGGGAAGACAGGGGACAGAAAGGGAGCTTCAAGCAGGTATGAAGGTGAGGAAGCCATCTTTATTAAAAGAGCCAAAAAGAAAACAAAAACAAATGGGGGAAAAAATAATAAAGGTATTTGCTTGGTTTGTTACCTCTTGACACAGCCACCCTAAACAATAAGCAAAAATGCATTTCCTTTGCAGAAGAAAGAGAATCGTCTCACCTAAGATGGCAGTTGGCACAAAGGGATCTGCCCGTATCCCCCAAATGAGAGGAGGTGTTGGAGAAGGAAAGAACGTTGGCAATAAATTAACAAAACAGAACTGAAGGACAACAGATTGAGTTCTTGCAACAAGAAACTTATCATATTTTCCTAATTACACTCGGCTATTAAGCACCCAGCCTAGTTGATTAGAAAATATTGTTGCCCTTTACACTGTCGAATAAATGAACTGAATCACAAAAGACACACAATCATACACAATTGGATAAATTGAAGTCACGATTGAGTGGTTTAATGCGATCTCGCGCACGAATCCCATGTGAACTTAATTTATCGACTATCTCGTCTGGGGAACAATTTCCCATTTTGAACATATTAACAGCGTTAGCTGGTTTCAGCCGACACGTTACAGCATTATTTTGGGATTTGCATAAGAGAGAGGGCTTATGAACAACCATTGTGTCACTTCTACACCATTCGGAGCCTAAATGTTGGCACATGGGCTTAGTAAGAGGAATTAAGGCGTGCATTTACCTGGGTAGTAGGAGCTGGTGGGCATGGAAGTACTGAGGGTGTTGGCTTTAGGCAGCGAGAATGAAGACGGTGACGAGCCGACTGCAGATGGCAAATGAGAGTGTCGTCAGTCATCAAACACACCATTATCTGTCAATACTGGTGAATTTTAATGTACATAGGGAAAAGCTTTACCAAAATGTATCACTACCAATAATGTATACTATGTTTCCATCCTTCACCGCTGCGTGGAAGAGGCAGAACCCCCCCTATGCATTTAATTTGTTTGCAGAGGCAGACAGAGGGCCCAGATTTGAACATCCACACTAACAGACAGTTAATCAAGGTCAGAGCATCTTTGGGGCTCATCCCCTGCAGAGCTGTAGAGACAGAAGCTGCTGTGGTGTTTTAATCTGATGCTTTTGCCTGGGATTATACCAGGCCAAGCCCTGGGTGCAGACTAAGCTCAGCTGTCCATCAGCAGAGTATTAAGATTAACCTGGGATCCAGGAAATTAATAGGTTATCACTTTGGAAAATATCGACAGTGTGTTGTGTGTGTCTGCTCTTTGTTTTCAGCACCTCGTTAACATTTTCAGCCCAGAGCGTTCCTGAACACAACAATAAAACTATATCATCGCCCAACTATCAGCAGCAGAGTCAGAGCATTTGCTTATTAATATTGTTGATTAATTTGCTTTAATTCAACAAAATATAAAAAAGATCATCAAGGAAATGGGGGAGATTCTTTGAGGGCTTGTGACAGAAGCAGAATCTTTAGTTAAAAAATGTAACAATCTTTCTGTCCTTTATTTTATTCTTTATTCTTTTTTCAGCATCAAATCAAAGTGAAGTTTGTTAAAGTGTTTTGAAGCAGCTGGTTCCCTTTTGACCACCATTGCTGCTGGCAGGCCATTTTTCAAAAGCTACAAAATTACTGTCAAATCCTTTGAAAGCCTTGGAAAGAACAAACTGGAAAAAAAAAATGGATGAACAAAAGGATATTTAAACAAGTTCTTCAATGAAAAGCTATTTTTCTTCATTGATTCATGTGGTCAATGAATAAAACTAAAGGGGAGAAAAAGAACTTTGCATGGTAAGAGAATCATTTGGTATGAGCTCACACTGGGGTTTCTGCAAACTCTGAAGTGGAACGGAAAGTTTAGCATTTAAAAATAAAAGTTAGCTCCCAGAACATTTTCCTAAATCCACACGTCATTTGGGAACAGTACTAATCTTCACACTGTGAGACTGTCCCAGCACGAACATTTTCCTTTGTAGCCAAATCTTTCTCTTTCTACCTGCAAAGTGAGGACTTTTTTGGAAGTGAGGAGGGGTTGCTGGGTCCTATGATGATATGATTTAAGGGTTGGGGTAGAATTGGGTTTAGGTTAGGGCTTGAATAGGACATTTACACGTGATGGTTAGGGTTAGGGTAAGGTGCTGAGTAATGTGCTTGTTGAAGAAAGTCCTCACAATGGTATAAGTACGATAATGTGTGTGTTCTTGTACTTGTTTCATATTTAGTACCACAATACTCATTCGACTAGGAAATTGAGGACATTTTTTGTAAGTGAAGACATTTTGCTGGGCCCCACAACTTCGAAGGACTATTTCATATTAAGACATGGTTTTAAGGTTGGGGTTAGAGTTGGGTTTAGGTTAGGATTGGGGTCGAGCATTTACTTGCAATGGTTAGGGTTAGGGTAAGGTGCTGAGTAACGCACTTGTTGAGGAGAGTCCTCACAAAATAGAAGTACAAGAATATGTATGTGTGCGGCAGAGAGACAGAGACAGGTAGACGGGAAGGCACTTACCTCGCCCATTCAGAGTGAGCGCGCACTCGCTGCGGCCGTTGAGCGTCAGCGCGCACTCGCTGCGGCCGTTGAGCGTCAGCGCGCACTCGCTGCGGCCGTTGAGCGTCAGGGCGCACTCGCTGCGGGCGTTGAGCGTGTGGTTGTGTGTATCCATGAAGGACAGCGCCTCGTCACAGTTGGTGCCCTGCTCGGTGTAGCTCTTGTCCATGGAGTTGACCATCACAGTCATCTCCTGGCGGGTGCTGTTCAGCGTCTCCTTACGCTTTTTGGCCAATTTCCTTGATGAGAGCAGAAATATCCAATCAGATGGAACATCTACTGAATTCATGACACCACATACAGTTTCATAGCTTAGCGATTGTGGACTGTACTTGGTATTTTGTCCTAAATCGGCTCCACGTGCTCTTTTTTTGGTGGAACGGTGAAACATAAATCCTTGAGACTCAGAGAGGTGTGACACCCTAACCCAAATACTTCAGTGCCACTGATGATTTAAAATTAGCTATAGTATTTCAGGGAGGAAGAATCCGATTTGTGAACAGTGAACTGAAACAGTCAACCTGCTTTTATTGACCTACATGGAGTTGACTGGAGTTTACGAGTCATTTCGTTCTGAACAAACTAACTTTAACCAGGCTGGAGCAAGTAAACACAAATATCCACATATTCACTAATATGTTTCTTGGTTAATTTCTCAAATCAGGTTTCAACTCTCCTGGATTCACCTAAATAATAGATTTATAGTATGATTATATCAGACCTAGCTGAGGTTCACTTTTTTTTTTCTTTTCTAAATCAACGACGCTGGTCAAAACCCCTCTGAATCAATGTGACAGCGCCTGGTCACATGACTTCTCAGTCCTGTCACAGAAAGCTGAGACCTGAGCATTGAACAATGTAAAAACCCGGGTTTCACTCAGATGTCTTGAGATTAGACGAAGACAGCTGGACGCCTGTCAATGAAACCTGACAAGAGGACTGTAAACGCACCCAGGAACAAGCCTTAAGGTTTCAGCCTGGATAAAAGAGTCTTGAAGGGGCCTCGGACATGTAGTGACACATGGCATCTCTCTTATAAATGTATACTTGTGTTAATATAATTGTGCCTAATTATCTTTAACCTTAAATTAATTGACCTTAAAATCCCTTTGAAACACTCAGCTCTCAGAAACCCTTAAATATTGGATTCTCAGAGTCCACCCGTTCTATCATTTCTGATTCTGCACCGCTGCTGCATAAGTAATGGACAGAGTTCCGAGGCTTGCGCTGACCTTTGACCTCCCGGAGATGACAGCCCCTTGCCAAAGACAATTTCCCCATGGCGATAAATAATGCATCCTTTGGTCACACCGGCATTAACCCTCCCATTTTCCACAAATGATTGTCACTACAGACAAATGGCTGCTCACTGTTTTTAGCTATAAATGTGGTGGCTGCGTTCTCTCGGCGGCTGGAGAGGAACAGGCCGTGTAAGAATTAACTATGGCAGCCCTCACACTGGTCCTCGCACTTTGTTACTCACTGTGTGACCCGTCTCCCTGTTTGAAATGCAGTCTCTCCCTTGGACTACTGCTGTCTAACGACGCTCTCCTGCTGTGTTGTTTTTGCAAATCTCCGCTGTTTATTCAATTCTGTCGCCGTCTCCTGCCATATGGCAGCAAGCCCCCGCTGCCTTCAAACAGTCATTTGCTCCGAAGGCCGCGATGTGACGCTAATAGTAGCTCCGGCATTCGTAAAGCCGAGTGACAAAGTGGTGACATTTTCATCTGCCGGACCCACTTTTTTTTTTGTCATTAGGCTGCAATTAGAGCGAGAACAAAATTGCAGTCTTGTGTCTTTTCCTTTTATCGCTTCATATTGTAATGAAGTGGAGTTAGAAGAAGAAGGGAGGTGTGGGGGTGCGTGTGGTGGAGGGGCGGGGGCTGTACATACCCTGGGCAATATTAAGACTGATTCTGCACCGTGTGCGCTCATCAAGAAGACTATTAAGAGCGACCATAAACCAGTGTTTAATACTCTTCCTGTTTTTCTCTCCTCAGGATTTACTCATTACTGGCTCGTGCTACAGCTGGAGCCGCAGCGCCGGAGCCAAGCCGGCCTTGCCTGGACGCCGTTGCCAAAATGAGGAAAGCGCTAGCAATACTGGAATGTTTGCATGGCACTGTGGGCGTTAGATGAAGATTAATTGGCAAGCTATTCGCTGTTCATTTGTAAGGAGGGGAAATTTAATGATAGATGACTGTAGCATCTACGCAGCTACAGTAGGACGAGGATGCGTACAATAGAGCGTCCGTGCCAGTGACTAATGCGATCATTTATCACATCCCATGATGCTTAGACTAAATCTGCATCCCCACAATAAAAATGTCTGGGACTGATGGGTCGTAGCTACAGTATGTCGGCCTGTTAAAACCACCCGTTTCTTTGACAGGTGTAACTTTGAAGCTTCTACAGACAGATGGCAAAGGTGTTTGTGAACCGAGTCACAGCAAAGAGAAGAGGTAACTATATTAGGCAGCTCTCATTAGAGGTTGTCTGAGGCTCCCTACGTGACGGCGGTGGCACAGCTCAGATCTTCCGCACGGAGCTCCTACCTCCACGAGTTCAGCTCTGACAAAAGGCACGCGGCAAGAGCTGCGCGCTCCGCCGGAATGTGTGTTCTGTGGGAGGCGGTGCTGCTGCCGTTTTTAACGCGAGAGCTTCAAAACCCCCAAAGCTCAGCGTGGTGGGCCTCGTTTTGGTGCTGGAGCAAACCTTTGTGTCGTCGCCGAGACGGCCTCATTACGCACACATCCGTAAGATAACTGACCAACTGATGGGGAAGGGATGGGGGGGTGGGGGTGGGGGTGGGGGTGGTCACCGGAAGCACCTTCGACTGATCCCAATTTTCAATCAATGCACTGATTTAACTTCCCTGCCCCACCGTTACATTTTAATCAATCAAGCAAGCAGTCTCTTAATGCATTTCTTGACTTCAACAGGGAAAAGCAACAAAAAACAGGTTGTGTTTGATCAATCACAGTCAACATTATTGCTTCATTGATTATGTAAAACAGTGTTGTTTAATCAAAACCACGCGCGTCCTCCATTACTCATCCTGGACTCCTTGTCGAAGGACCAGGAGCAGCACTTAATGACCAGCGGTTCACATTTCTAACTGTACATCAGTGCAACAGCCGCAACAACAGCGTAAAAATCCCTGTTTAAATGTTGCTCCTCCGTTCACGACGTCCCGCCTCTCGGCCTGAGCTGCACTTCATCTAGCCTCTTCCTCATCAGCATTCAGTGCTCGTAGTAGAGAAAAATCTGCACGGCTTGTTCCAATTAGCGCGATTCTTGCCGCATGTTCGGTTCGTAAGGTTTAATGAAGGTGTTTGCCCGGAGCACATTGTGTTATACATGCTGCATTTAGTGAGCCTTCCAGTCCGACACTGAATGCAGCAGAGGCGATTAGGAAAAG
Organism: Takifugu flavidus; assembly: GCF_003711565.1. Taxonomy (NCBI): domain Eukaryota; kingdom Metazoa; phylum Chordata; class Actinopteri; order Tetraodontiformes; family Tetraodontidae; genus Takifugu; species Takifugu flavidus. Next base: position 12,160,902 of record NC_079534.1, on the reverse strand, counting down.
TAACATTTACAGTATAAATAATGAGGAGGATGTTTCCTGAGAGTGGGATTTGAATAGGAATAAGGTATTTATGTCTCAAAAGGAAATTACAGAAGATTACGGTACTGAGTGCGCCGAGCAAAACAAGACATTTAGAGGAGATCTATGTGGAAGCGGAACAGGTTATCCTGTAATTGACAGATTCATCCCAGATTTCTATAGATTACAGTGACCACTGCTGCTTCCCCTGTCACCCTTCATAAGTAAAACATTAGCATGTTGCCAGCTAATAAACTATCTATGGTAAACATGTTATTGAACAGATGCAGGGTGATATTACAGCTCTTTACAAAGTATAATCCAGGCAATCTTGTAAAATCCACCCTGCTGTTTGCACGAGCTTGGTGTCATCACATTAAATCCTCTATATCCACCAGCTAGCTACTACATTTGAGCAACAGCACTTAGTGTCGCAGTTAATATCATTGCATAAAATTGACTCCAGCTGCAAAGAACATCTGTTAAACTGGGAAAGTATGCCCCGAACACCACAACGCAAAAACTGCTAAGCACAAAAGACTTTCCGGAGAAATTAAAAGAGTAGCTGGTGAACGTGGCGGAAACAACTGAGTGTTTCGAAAGTTACATTTAACTTTCCTCCTTAAGACATTTGACTTAAAGCTGAATAGCGTCTTAGCCTGGGGTCAAACCTTTGGGAAGCACGTAACAGGGGAGCAATGCTGGATCAATTCTGGGGCAACCGCTCAGTCCGATCACATACATGTGGGTCTGAAGAGCACCTCCTGATTAGCTGAAGCAAAGCTGGGCCTAACGTGTCCTCGGCCTGATTGACGTGTCAAACTCTCATGGGATTCAGAGTCATGGGTAACCCTCGGACGGCGCCTACTGATCCGCTGCCGGTCCTCAGTAGGTGGAGGCGTGACAGCTGACACAACCCACTGATGAAAGGACACTCATTGATCACACATGCAACAGCATTCCTAATGATGGCTCTCACTGATGTGGTGCTACATGCAGGCCCCTATACTCACCTCTGGCATTATAGCTAAAGTGCATATTTTGGCATGTGCAGGATGTTCTCGTGCCTTTAAAAGACTTTGATGAGGGCATTAAGAGAGATCATCAATCATAGAGGTGGTGTTGAACTCCTGTGGCTGAGGTGCACTCCAAAAGCCAGTTTAATTATTATTTCTGGACAAAATAGCGGAATGAAGATAGATTTTTGAATAATCCTTCATCCTATCAGATGGTACATCGTGTTATCTAGACCAGGTTAGGGAGAAGTCACAATTTCCACATGTAGCTCCTTCCCGTAATCTTAAATATCACTGTGAAAACCTTTCTTTTGGTCCAACTGTAGGCAAACACAGATGTGTCGAGTCAATCCGTTTTCAAATGGTCTTTGTAAAAACACCATCACACAACAACAGACAAAAAGTGGGGTTTTTTTTAAGCAAAACTCCAATTTGGCTAATTTAAAAACCTGTCAATCCAAATACCTTCAAAGAGTCCATTCTTTGGATTTTTAAACCATAAAATCATCCCCAAGCTGTGTCATTTTAGACGATATCATGGGGCTTCTGTGTAAAACCAGTGTTTCATCCACGGTCACGGAGGGTATTGATATATTTACTGTTTACCAATTTGAATTCTAATGTCGCTTACTATGGATGGAATAAGAGGAGTTTTCATGTAATCGCTGTGGCTTATTTCAATGTTTTGATATTTTCTGATACTGTAATGATCAGTTGAAAAATCCAAATCTGCGGATGCTGCCTAGCACCATTCTGATCAAAAACACTAAACAAGCCCAAAGCACAAAGCTGACATTTTCCTCATTTCCCTGACGACCTCGTCCGTCTCTTCCAGCTTAACTCGGTCAATGCACGTGCTCCCTTCAGCTTTGATGACATCGCTCCTCCGAGTCATCTGAGCTTTCGATTCAAGGTAGCGGCGAAGCAAGTGACACGCGGAGCTCCGTATTATCTCCAGGTGTATTCTGAGATGTTCTTTGATGTGAGTCAGCCTCCGCTCTGTCCTCTGATCACAGTCGTCTCAAGACAGATTAGTCGGCATCCATCACAATGACTGTACGGTGGGAGCTTATAGGAGCTACTGTGGGGGAACGGAATAAGCTGCTTTACCATTCAAGAGCTGTGATCAGGAACCATCTATTATATCAAAAGTGAATAAAGCAGCAACTCTTCGGTTATTGTTTCATTGCGTCTGTTTCTCAACAGGCGGAGGATGTGCTGTGATCGCGACAGTCTGTGCAGAAGCGATGCAGAAGTCTTATCGGCTTAAGACACAACTCCAGCATCACCGTGATGTGGATGGGACGGACGTGCAGGTACCCCCCCCCCCCTCCCGGAACAAAGAAAAAAACACATGCTGGAGGAATCAAACGATGAAGTGACTGTTTGGCGAGAGGATGGAGCCAACCATGCCATGCAGAAGGAGCCCACACGGCCAACATACTGAAATCCCCGTAACTGTAAATATGATCAGTCCTACACTTGTTTTTGTGGCGGCGCTGCATAAGTGGATTAACGGCGAATTGTTCGGATGGGCTCACTGCTGGGCCTAGCCGACGCACCGGTGGCGCGTTACGCTCTTCAAAGTCTACAGATTAGATCGCTGGTGTCAAATAATAAAACATGTTACACCTGTGAGCCGCTGCAATTTAGTTAATAACACGATTAAAAGAGAAGGGGAAAAAAAAGAAAAACTCGCTTTTAAAAAAAGCAGGAATCTGCTTTCAGTGGCAGGTTTGTTTTGGTGGGGGTGCCTCCGTCAGAAGCTGTGCCAATGTGACATGCAGTATGATGTGGCTGTCGTGTGGAGATGCCGTGAAGTGGCGTCCTCCGTTCCTCCAGCAGAGATTACAGTCGGGCCTCTGTAATAGCTCTGGGCAGGAGGCGGATGACATGGCGCTCTGCATGCATGGGGGGGGGGAAACAGCATGTGGGTAAGAAGCATGGCACTAACATTACACAAAGTGGTTACTTACAGGTAGTAAGTGTAGGAGTGATAGGTTCTTCTGCCGATTGGGGTGGTGGTAGGATTTAAGCAGTGGAGGAGGGTAGGGGGATGGAATGGAAAGGAAAGAAAAAGTAAAAATATATTAATGTTTGAAAAAAGCGAAGAAATGAACAAAATCAGATATGGTGGCATACGTGGAGGTAAACCAGTGATCATGAGGGCAAAAGGTGATCGCTTGGAGTCATGTCATGCTTTGCAAGAGAGGCGGCTCTGAAAAGCTCCGGACAAACTAATTAATACCACCTCGGAGAAACGTGGAAAGAAATGAGAGGTAGCTGTTCTGTCACTACGCCCACCCTTATTATGAGCACCGACTCTTTTCTCTCTCTCTCTCTCTCTTTTCTCGACACCTACAAAATTAACCGTATCTGACCATCAAGGTTGAAGCTTAATGAGTAGTTTGAATGCCTAAACACAAATCTGATTCCCCGCGGATGGGAGCAAATTACACAAAATTCACCCAACAAAGTCGCCTCCATCTCGGCTTTGATTACGGCTAATTGAAAACAATTCCATTACTGTGTGCTGTTCTTCACATCCGCCCACTGAGCGCCGCGCTGCACAGACGGGGGGTCTGCCGCCGTAAATGAAGAGTCGTACTGTCAGTGATGGAAAACTGTCTACTTTCCCCGAGTAAGCAAGAACAGTGAGTCAAAAACCAAAGTACCGCTCAGATTATTATCGGTATCTTTGACTTCTAATATAGGCACATAGACGCTAAACACGAGTGCTAAAACCTCAAGATTGATAATTTAAGGATTTTCACTCTAATAGTGCTCACGTGGACAATAATTACAAGCTAATAAATGTTTTGCTAGGTTCTACAGAATCACTGTCCCCTTTGATAAATTCTCCAAGATTGAGCGCAGCAGGAAGCAGGCGGCAGGGATTTAAAAGTTTCACCTCAACTTTTCATCCTCACAGGCAACATTGATGTGACATAACGGTTATTTTATGAAAGTCGGCTGGGGACAACAGGAGGATGATAGTTTATGAAGCTTTTGCTCCCCTGATTGCTGGCATACATGTACAAGACCCCCCCTCCAGTGAGGGGTCCGGGGTTAATGTAAATCTCGCCTCCAGCTAGCGCATAGCCACCCTCCTTCTCTTGGAGTCTTTCATCATATTTTCTTTGTTATCTTCTCCCCGCTGTCTCTCTTCATACCACAAAACCTCAAAAAGCTTTTTTTTTTTTCTCCCACTCCGATTTCAATGTCACTGAAGCGACGTGTGTTTGTCTGAGGGTGCCATGGAAACGGATTAATTTTGCATGGCGCGCGTTATTAATGGGGCGCATCAACGTAATCGATTCGATTATTTATCATCAAACCAACGATACGATCATTTGAGGGAGGAATGTACAAAAAGGCTGAAACAGAAACGTCTCACTGATGAGTGCCGGCATGGAAATTTAGACGCGCAACAATGTGGAGCGTGACTTTAACAGATACCCACCTCTTCTTCATGAGGAGTACCACTCCTAAGAAAATAATGACGAAGAGGAGGATGCCGGCGATGACCCCGGCGATCTTGACAGTGTGGTCCGTTTGCTTTTCTGGCTCGACGGCATCGGGCTTGTGAGTGGCTGAACCTGGAAAAAAATAAATAAATCATTTAAAAATCTGAAATCACGGAGCCCCAAAGAGAGACAAGAGAAGAATTAATGAGGCAGTCAAGTTAAAAGGCACACACACACACACCACACACACACACACACGCGCACACACACACACACACACACACACACACACACACACACACACACACACACACACACACAAAGCACAACAGTAAAAACAAAAGGCCTGAAAACACAATGATAGAATCTTGGAGACCTCTCTGTTACTGGGTCATGCTAAATATGGGTGAGAATATATGTTGGAAAGCAATAGAATATATTATATTTTCCCCCCCAAGAAGATTACAAATGCAAAATGTGCTTTTCACATCAACATCTGTGTGAAAGACTCTTATATTTAAACTTATATTTAGCGGTATTTCCTCTTATTGTGACCGTGAGGAAGCCGATTAAACCTAAATCTTATCTTGGGCGCCATAAACAACAACACATACAGACGGGCGAAAAGTTTCTTTCCAAGTTTCTCCCGTTTGTCCACGTTCAGTGGCGACCTCAGCACTCTGCGGATCAAGCTGCACTCGAGGAGATAAGTGTGCACCATCTTTAACCTTGGTTAATCATGTTTGGGGCAAACGGTTGCCGGCCTCGAGAAAAATGTAGGATGCTAGGCGGGAAAGATAATACCCGAGGAGATAAAAAAAGGGCTGAAATAAGTAAAAACACTAAATATTAGCGTGGGAGGAGATAGCCTAACAACAGAGAGGGAGAAGGTGGGGTGGGGGGATAAATGGTTCGTTTGAACAAAATTGATAAGAAGCACTTGGCTGAGAGCAGCCGTGCTGGAATGACAACTGTCCACCTGAACAACACCATTATTTCTTGTCAGTGGAGGTAAATTTAGGATGATAAATTGTTATGTCAGACCAATCTGTCGGAGTGGGGGGATGCGGCTCTCTTTGTTGTTCCCATTTCCTGTCCTTATCCAAGAGGTGCATATCTTTCCTGAGCTGGTGGTGACATATTATTCTTCCAACAGACAGACCTTCATTTAGATTTAATGTTGTTTTTATTTTTTAAGCAGAGCACTGGAGGGTTCTCAGAAGGGTGGAAGAATGTCAGCCGTAACGCCCAGGCTGATGGAGCCCACTGTGTCCCCTTGTCTCTCACAGGTTAATCAACTGTCTATAAAGATGCATGACTTGGCAGCCGAGAGGGCTGTCGTACATAAGCCAATAAATAAATAAGTAATTCCAACCACCCGTTTACCGTTTTAGCAGCTATAAGGGTGAGAATTTGACACCGCAGCTTTGCCTCTTGCAACCTGCTGCATACGTCCAAAGGACATCGCTGGCAGGGACTGAATCCTGGGGTCCGAGGGGACGTGAGCGCACCTCTATATTTAATGAATATCAGCTATGAACGCAGCCAGTGAGGAAAAACAAAAAAAACCAACATAATTTGATGTGAGAGCTTTCCTTTTTTATTCTACCTGAGAGAATCTGATATTTAAATGCTGCACTCTGGAAATCTTCTTTTGATTGTCTACACCTGTCACAACACACGCGTTCCCCGGAATAATGAGAAATATTCACAAACGGGGATTCACTCCTGCCAAAACTCTCCAACACTGACACATGAAATGACAATCAAACGAGCCTTTCATGTGCAGTAATGACGGGAAGATGAAGGCAGGAGATATTGTCTAGACTTTGATTAAATCTCGCTGAGTTTTGCCTTTGGAAACAGCGGGACCGCGGCCACCCGTTTGTTTTGGTGGTCGCAGCTATGGCGTGCTCAGGATGCATGCGACAGTAGAGGTGACGCTGTCTGAGCGGTGGCACAGCAGATCTGACCTGTGAGTTGGTTGTCACCGGCCGCCGGGGCGATGCGGAGGTACGGGGTTGTGAGCTGAGTCACGAGTATGGCGGCTGAGCAGATTCAGAGGATCCAGGAACGGCATGCGGTTGAGACAGAGAGAGGTAGAGAAGAAGAGAGAGAGAGAGAGACACACACACACACCATTGATTCTCATCATCATGCAACACTGAGATAGAGAAAGACACTTTAGTGTAGTACTAGAGTTAAACAACAGCATTCTGAGTGTTTTATCTTAAATCTGTCACTTCTAATGTAAGAAACAAGCCCAAAAGGTACATTTGCCAACCTGTGCTGCCACACCAGTGCGAGCGTGAAAACCACATCACAAACACACTAATGCGCGAGTCGAGCAGTTTCACCAAATTCCTCACAAACTATGTCTGTTAGTTTTTCCCTGTTGGTTAATCAAAAGCGCATTCGGTACATAGATTTTGGTCCATTCCTACCTTTAGTGGCTACTCGAACACAGTCAATTTTGGTCTCCTGCATGAAAAAAGAAAAGAAAAGAGACAACAATGATCTACAGAGGAGTACAACACCTATCTTGGCTACTATGGTTACAGGGGGACGGGCTGCCCTGTGCCACACTGTCCCCTATCATCTGTCGAGCTCAGTGACTGAAACACAAAACGCATTTAGGCGAGGGAGGCCCATGGCACAGATTAGCAGTGTTGAGCTCCTGATTTGTCAGCCAACAGAGATCTGTCAGCGGCCCACGGCTCAAGGTGGCCAGCCGCTGTGGAGAGAGCAGAGGTCTGTGACAAGCGGCACCGCCGCGGCGGCGCGGGGCTCCGGAAAGACACATCAGGGAGCCGTGCGGAATATGAAATGGACTTTCAGCAGCCTTCAACAGCACAGTATGAAAAAAAAATAAGAAAAAGGATACAACTCTGCTCTTGCAGTTGGCAACAATGGTCCTGTGTGCGGGGAAATGGCAGAGGCACAAGGGCAAAAAATATATTAATAAATAAAAGAAAGAAGGAGCGCTTTGTCGCCGCTTGACCCTCAATGTCATTCAAGGAGGGCACAAGAGCCATAATGAAATAAAGAGATGAGAGAAAAAAAGCTTAAAATGCGATCTCAGCTGCGAGTGCGCCTACATTACCGCAGCTTTTAAGCTGTCAGTCTGCCTCTAGTTAAAAGCAACATCATGTGGAGTTTATTTGAAGGGGAGGAAAAAAAATAAGCTGAAATTGTCCAGATATGGACGTTAGTTTTCCTAAGAAGCCCAGACAAATCACACCAACATCATCAGACATTAATTAAAGCTTGCTATCCGTTAGCAGTGAATATTTAATGAAAGAGAGCGCACTGAGGCACTTTAAATGAAAAAAACAAACGGCAAAATAATGACTGTGTCCAAAGGATGAGCCCTTTCATTTTGTGTCCGACGAGCATCATTGATATGACGCGTGGCTTCAACCTGGGACCGATGGAGCAGCTGCTGCTTTGCATCTCAACTTGCTAAAACGTATTCAGCTCCAATGCTCATTTCTGCTCAATCCCTTTAAAAGGGACGGGCCGGTGTTCCTAAAGAGGCTGCGTTTGGCCATTCTCATGCAGGACCACAGACGCCGGAGCTCTTGAAGTCACCATTGAGATGTTTGCCGTGGCTCAGCAGAGGGGACGGCCCTGTCGAGCGCCAACTGATTACAGGAGCTTCGACCACACGGCTGCTGCCTGCCACCAGCGATTAACGTCCACGGGAACAACTGGCTCCCTTAAACGGTGTTGATCAAAGGCTTGTCTGGAGTTTGGCGTGAGGTTCCATTGGATAGGGCAGGAGGACAAGGTAACAGTAATGGAGGGAGAGGGAGCCTTCTGTTACGCAAGTCTCCGTAGTCCACGTTTGACCCTCTGCCTTGGTAATGACACCCGGCAGAGGTCAAAAGCAGCTGTGCACCCACGTGTCTGCATATGTGAGCAGTTACTATGAAGAGCCATCTTGCTAATCACGCCGTGAGACAGCCTTAATCGCTATTATATTACAGTGGCCAGAATAGGTTGCTTAGTATTTTAATTGTGAATGGAATTCAGGATATTTGGCATTGGTGTTTTCTAAAATGGAAGATCCTGGTGGTTTGGAAGTCTGGAATCTACATTACCAAAAAGCAAAAAGCCTGATTTATGTACATATCGGCGGATACTACAGAACCTTCTGGTGGCCATTTTCAGGAGTGCACTTTTAAGTGAATCTGTGAATATTCTGCCGTAGCTGTTCTTGTTCCCCCGTGTTTCTTCCCTCAATCAAGAAAGCAAATTTGCCGTTTCTTCCGCCTCTGAGCAGAAAGAGACAGAGTCCCTCCGCCAAAGACGCTGATTTAACATAAAAAGCAAAGTCTTCACTTGTTATATAAATACTAATATAATGCATTAAATAAAACAGAGGACCAATGGTTTAATTAATAAATTCAGATTAGGAAAATACAAATCAAACCCAACATAGCTACTGAAGAGAAGGTCTGAAACACCCACCCCATTGGCGCTACTGACAGCCTGGTAATAGATGCTGTAGCTTTTCTGAGGAAGCAGAGGGGCGTTCCAGTAGCCGTTGTAGGTCTTGTTGTCGCCCACAGTGAATGGCTGTGGCGAGTGGATACCTGTAGCAGGGAACTGAGCAGTGAAGTAGTACTGGGAGTTTAGCAGCGTGGCATTCTGGAAGTGAATGGGAACTGGGTAGCAGCGCAGGATTTCAGCCGTGCCTCGCGCTCTGCGTGGACGTTCCTCCTCCACCACCACCTGGTAGGCACTGCAAACGTAGGACAGAAAACAGGATGAACAGGCTCCAAAAACAGAAAATTGGACATTTTCGAAAATAACTCCTGGCAGCAACGTGGATGTTCTGCTCAGCTTGGATTCATTTAAAAAAAACAAACAAGTAAAACAGCACCGAAAAGCTTGATGTTTTAACATAAACCAAGTTTGGTTTTTACTGACGATGTAAGAGAAAATTGGAAATGTAACAATCGTTAAAAGTTTGAAATCCAAATATTGTGGCGTAGCGGGCCGCTCTCACTGCAAACATGGCCCGCGGCCTTGGCAGTTCCCTGTTTTTGCACTGGGAAAAAGCCAAGACAGAGTAAAATGAAGTATTACGCTCTAAAACCTCTTGACGATACCTTTTTAGAGTCGCAAAACAGACTTCCCTGTCAAATTGGTGGAGCTTTAGGATAAACAGTCGGACGCTTCCTCCAGCAACCACCAAAGGCTGTCTCAGTCGATTTATACAAAAATAATCGTATTTATGATATCGATGTCCATTTAAACCACCGTGATCTACAAATTAGCCTGTTTCACAGGGATGGAAATCCTTTTTGATTTCCAAAGGTTAACGATCCTTCCCGTTTCCTCTCCACCCAAGTGCAGCGCTCAGCTCCACCAGGGCCGCAGCTCCCTCTGCCTCCGACAAAGATGACGTTGTTTCTGAGCCGGCTGCTTGGCTTAAGAGGGAGACTGCCTGTCTTATCGGCGTTGGTGTTAGTATGCACCTGGCATCGCCTGTTAAATCTATTGAGCTGTGAAAAGTGACAAAGAGTCTGTTTACAGCTACTGCACAGGATAACAAGGCCTGATTGTAGAACGAGGGTCATGCAAACAACAGGTTATTATTAGAGGAAGCAGTCAGACAAATGAATGCCTGACAACACGTATGCACAAATGAAAATGTTATTTTCCCACCAATGCTTGATGTGTTAAGAAATAATAGCGTACATTTTGGAGCCAAATCATGGAATGAGAGCAGTATCTGAGTAACAGTTGGCAGCAAGACAATAAAGACTCCATGCGGGGTGACACGGGATCAAGCGTTATTAAAAATCTGCCTTGCAAATTAGGACCAAAAAAATCGATTTCACTGCTTTGCTAACTGCTGCTCGCCCCAACACCAAAACCTCGAGGTCGAAGCAACATCTAATTTGCGCATTTTGGCACTTATCTGTTTTCTCGTCAACTAACTTCTGCCCATCTTGTAAACGGGGCTCAAAATTCAAACGAGCGATGCCTGGGGGAGATCTGCTGCAGCAACCAGAACCTGCCAAGACCTTTTCAATATCTGTCAAAATGCCTTGAGCCATATGCAACAGAAATCTCTGATTTACACACACAAACACACAAAAATACAGTCAAGCAAGAAAAAAAAACCATGGCGTTGCCATAGAAACAAACGACATCATAATTGAATGAATTCTCATTTGACTTTGAACATCATTATTTTTATTTTTCCTGTATTTTTCCTGTGGTCATAACCTAATTTTTTTTTGGGGGGGTTGTTTCCTGGCTTTGTGGATATAATTAATAGGATGAATAAATCTTTTTTCAATCTTTGCAATCGCACCCGGCATCCATACGGCTCCTGTTGCTTGTGATGCTAATGAAATGCTAATTCAAGGGCTCAATGGAGAACCATCGGAACCAGAACATTAACCAACACCATACAGCATGGAAACGGCAGAAGGTCGAGGCTACTGTACGTGGACGTGGCTGAATATGTCCCTCAGTGCACGTTATAAGGTGTAGACATTTGCACCATCCTGGCCGCACTTACATGCTGAATAGTTGCAGTACGAACAGCCGAGGAGACGATCAATTGTTCCCTGAGGATGGTACTGGATGATTAAGTGTCCTCTTGTGTGTACAGCATGTGCTCTTTGACCCTACAGTTTATCATAAGGTGCGTGCAGTGTCATTAGAAAATTCCCCTTTGCTCTCAGAGTGGGTGTGTCCCGATTCCTCACAGCTAAGCGTTTAGAGCCGGGTTGGGAGGCGATGAAATATCTAATCCCACAGAGAGTCTGCAGGAGAAGTCAACCTTTAATTGCGGTCCCCCTCGTGAGAGCAGGGGTCAAAGGGCAGCTGGAGATGGCTTGGAGCAGCTCCCTTAAGTAGCTGAAGTAGCAGCAGAGAAGTGAGCGACGAGGAGTCTGAGCCAACAACGCGCCATAATGTGAGTCATGATGAGCCTTTCAGGAGAGCGGCTGTCACTCATAAAACAGCTTCAAGCTAAAGACAAACTATTGTTTTAGTTTCTATAAACCCCTGTTCCCATCTGCTTATGGCAACAGCTGGATAATTTATTGCAGCAATAAGCCGTCTACGCACTGGTCATACATATATCTGGTGTTTATATGCTGCATCAATCTACAGAAATAAAAACAACAGGCTTCTATCAGGTGACTCTTTATGATACGAAGATGCGGTTGTTCTTTGACTAAATGACAGGCCCCTTGTGAAAAGGATGTGTCTCCTCAGGCAGAATACCAAGCGCCCGAGGCCGCGAAGCTCCAAGGGTAGGAACTCTTGTATTGTGGAAATCTGAATCACTGCTGGTTTAACAGAGCACTGGCAGCAGCAAGACTACACATCATTTTTGCAATTTCATAATGCTGTTTAGCAACACGGCAGATGGTCCTCTTGATATTAGTTTAAATGAAAACATTTTTTCAGCGGGATCTACGGGAAAGAGGAATGTTTGTGGCGTTTTCCAACCCGAGCCAGTGGAAAAATTCTGAAACGGACTCGGACGTTCAGTGTGAAAGTGAAACAATTCCTTCTTTAATTACTACTGTCATATTAATGTGCCTTTGAGCAACTGACACCTTGTCACCTCACGGTGAGTTCACAATTTTAATTATGAGTCATTTTGACAGGCCGCAGTAATGTAATTATATCCTTGATTTGGTTTGACACGGTTTGAATGAGGGGAAACTGAATAATGCACATTAATGCCAAAAAGAAAAGGGAAAAAAAAGTCATTTTCGATTGACCTGATGGTGCCAGAAACTTGACTACTGATTATGCTGAACTAAAGAATAAGAAACTCGTTTTAGCCTGCTGATGTTGTTCCAATGGTACAATGTAAATAAAAATGATCATTTATGAAAATCACATGATTTTAATTGGTTGTAAGGTTAAGGTAAATCAACAGGGAAGCATTCATTGCTGTCACTACGCAGTCAAATGCTCTTTTTTTTCAGAAGATCAGCATTTCCTGAACCAAAAGTATAGCTTTTCATGTCCAGATTGCTCATAGCGCTGCACTGCCTCATGGCTCCATGCAACCACGGTGACAACACACTATATACAGCCGTGATAGCTGCCACATCCATGCCACCAGTCATCAAGTTCGACACCATAGCCTGCTGAACCAGACTGCTAATTTAAGTTCAGATGAGCGGACGTTAACATGTTAGCACCTACGTATCAATACAATGAAATACAAGTAGGTTTATGCCATATGAGAACGGATGTTTACGTAATCTAGTTAATATTTGAATGAAGGTTCTCAACATGGACCATGACCGTGTAATTGCGTATTCTTCAAAATAGTCTGATTCAAGTCTTGTATAGTTGTGTAGATGGTGCTGCTGTGCTTCATTTCTTCTTCTCGGACATTTACCTCCTTCCCCTTGCCAATATTTTTAGCCACTATGAGGTCAACTTTCACTGTTATGCAGATGACACCTTCCTCTCCCTCATCATGGAACTCTTTCCATTGGACCATGGCTATGTCCAATTTTATTTATACTAGTTTAAATCTTGTTTATTCCTCAAGTTTATTTTGTGTTTGGCACTTCTTTTTTTCTGTGGTGTCCTTGAGTGTGCAGAAAGGCACCAAAGGTTTAAATAAAATCCAATATCATTATTATTCAGTCGGTTAAGATGAAACATGCATATTTAAATGCAGGCAGGAATAAACACGGGAAAAACGAAACATCTGCAAAATTAAGAATTTCACTATTTTAGAGAGCAAACAGACCTTTCCCCAATCTCTGTAATGACCCGCAAACCTCAAGAGAAGACGCTCCTCAGACGTCACACCTGTTCGCCAGATGACTGCAAATCACTTCAGACGAGAGGAGAAAGAGAAATGAGCAGAGCGGAATGATACAAGTTGCTGGAAGTGCTCTTCCAGAGGAGCTGAGGGGGCAGACCTGCATTCCTGCAGCGGTGCTGCAGCTTCAGCTGACATCAATTAGGCCTCCTCCAGCCTCGCTGCCCAATAGATTTCTGCTCTCCCTCCATGCGACGCCAACCAATTATGGCAGATTGACTCAGAATCGACTGAATTGTGACCTGAAACTTGGATTTATTTTTCTCTGTGTAAAGAAGTGTGTGTGTCTGTGTGTGGAAGGGGGTTGGGGGTGGGGTGGCTGTAGGATGTTTGAGCAGATGAGCGGAGGTGGACCGGGAGCATTTCAATCACCAGTTCTGCCTCTCTGATGCCAACTGGTTGTCTCTATCTACTATGTGTCTCATTTAAAGTAGCGCACTTCTCCTGACCCAGCATCCCGAGCTCCACGCATCTGTCTACTTCCTCTTTATATTTCCCAGGCGTCCATCAAGCTATAGAGCAAACAAATTAGGAGAAGCCGTAGACCGCATCCAACATTAAATTGTACAGAGCTCTGAGAATTGTCATGTTCGTGCACAGCTATTAGCAGTTTCGATGACGAAATCAGAGGAACGTGCTGATTATTTTAGGAGTGTAGCAAATTTCTTGAGGTCGTGGATGAGCTCAGATAATTTTATGCTACGGGGAAAGACAGTATGATTCCGTTTGATTAATTTGCTCCTTAAAATGGAAAAAAACGAGAGCTTTATTTGGTGTTTATGTATGTTTTCGCACGCTTGCTCAAGGCAAAGGTTATGGGAGAAAAGAGAAGGGCTGATTTAGTGGAATGAACGATAAGGGAAGCATTTCAAATCATGTATTGCTGCAGAAGCATATAAACATTTATTTTGATGCTGTGGAGTATGGAGGCGTCTTCTGGCCCTGACGAGGGGCCATTTCAAACATTAGTTAAACACGACATGAATGATAGACAGTTTCATAATCCTCTTAAAAGAACAGTGTCCCCTCTGGTAAAAGCTGTTCCCAGCTATGCATGTTGTCCCGAGAGATTAGAAGCCAAATCCAAGTTAGTAATGTTATACCGATTAGCAATTAGACAGACTGTAAACTAGACCGGATCTATCCAAAATCTGATTTGACCCCAGCGTAACTAGATTACCGGGGAGGAAAAGACGTTTGCGCCTCTTTTACATCAGCGCTGCTATCGTGTTGATCCTGTTGTGCACCGAAAGATCTGCTGTTTCATGCTCAAATGTCTGGAGCTCTATTACCAGCTCAACCCAATCAGAATTCAAGATTGCAGTATCCAACCAAGCGTCACGCTGTTCCACTCTGTCGTGCTGCGGATCAGTCTTCTGCGTTGCCAAATCCCATTTCATAAGAGCTTTAAAACTGATTTTAGAAAGTGTTCAATTTCTAAATGAGCTTCCAAACACACAGGACATATGAAGGCTACTCCTGTGTGGGGGAGCACAGAATTAAATGTAATTAAAGAGGGAAATTTAAGTGCTTTGTTGACAAAATGTCCTTGGATGTTGGAAATGTCAGGAGGTGTGTTGTGTCAGTTGCTTCAAAAAAAAAAAAGTAGGTTTCTTTTATGAAAAATGACACTTTTGTCTCAAAATTCAAACCCCAGAACCAAACGATGCGCCCGTGCTTCATGTTTCATTGATAATCATGATTCTAACCGAACGACTTGCTTAACAGCAACGAAAAAATGAAAACCCTTTTCTGATTCATGATGTTGTTTTTAACCGTTTGGGATCTATGGAATCCTAAATCTGGAATCCCGAAGCTGCTGAATGGAGCCTTGTATTTCCAAAAGTCCCACAGGACATTTGATGTGCACGTATAACATCTTTAAAGTTAGGCGTTCCCCCTCTTTGCTGCCCTCGGTGGTCTCTTTTCTTTCCCAGTTCATATTTTGGGTGACAACGGGTGCACACGGGAAGGTGGGGTGGTAGCCTTGGTACCCATAGAGCCTTCAAATAGAAGCATGTGCATGAAGAGCTGCGTACCTGGAACCCCTGAAAGGTGAGGGAGGTGCGGAGAGGCTCTGATCAAACGACGGCTTAATTTGTTCGGATGGGAGCACCAGAGAGATGGTGAAGAATTTCTAAATGGATCTCATTCAATATAAATGACCCTGGAAGTCTGTATTTTTTCTCCTGACGATGTCTGTTTAGCTAAATTTAAGCTGTAAAAGAGTCCTGAATGCTTCTCTCTCAAAGGGAATGGCGAGGGGCTAAAGTTAAAGCTAATAGCAACAAAGACAAAGTCTTTCATCTGGTAATGAGGTGAACAGGCCTTCCAAAATGACAAAAAACACCCAAAAAAACCTAATTAAAGAAAGTTTTGATTCACAACCTGCTGTTAATTATGATTAGGCATTTTTAATTAGCTGACTGAAAGAATGGCAGCTTGACTGAGACCCTCTGAAATGTACCTGCTAGGAGATTAAAAAATGATCACACTGTCTCTTTCGCTCAGACTTCTCCATTTGGCGCCGGGGCATTAATCCGGGCAGCTGCACATCAGGTAAACACGAGCTGACAAGCCTGACTAAACATCTCCAGGCTGTAATCCTTAAAAGACTCAGATGAGTTGATAGTGTAAAATTTTTCTAGCATGTGAAAACGTTTGTCACGACAGCTTTCAAACCACCGTTGTCGGACGTAAAAAGCAATCGATTAGTGGAAGTTTGGATCTATTCATACATTAAGGTACTTCTTCTAGTTAAAGGAGCCACTTTTTAATATCTACGGAACTCTGAGATGCAACAAACGGGCACAATAAGTAAACAAAATTAATTGTAAAATTGGAGCCTCAGTGTAAACTAGACTTAATAAAATGACTTATCTTCTTACTCTTCAGTCAACTAATGCAAGAAAATGCATGAGCAAGTTGCCAAACGCTTATAGCGGGGCGATGAAAGAGGCAAGGTGATAATCTTCGCCCGACAACTTGGCAATTATACAGACGACCTGCTTCCCTCATAAACGACTAATCAAGCAGGGAAAATGCCTCCGCTCCTCGGAATCCCGTCCCGGGTGAGCTTGCAACATGAAAGACGTGTTGAGAAAAGGAATGCTGAAGTCCGCCTCAGCTGCGCGGGGCTTTTGTGATCTCATCTTCAAAGGGTGTTCTTCTTCACAGGATCACAGCCCACAAACAAATAAAGCTCCAAAAATGAGACGCGAGCAATAAGGCACTGAATTCCCTGCCAATACCTCCTCACTGTTGGGTATTGACATTCACAACCACCTGATGTTTCTTTCTATGTCTGAAGAACTTTTTGATGTTTTTATCCTTGGTAAGTCCTACCTTACAGGAGCGCCTCTGCTCTGGGCAGGTTTCAGCAGCACGGTGACTGTGCTGTCCGTCTGGTTCAGAGAGGTCTCCTGGTCATAAGCTGGCATGGAAGGAGCTGAGGAGAACGTGCAAGCGGGAAATGTTTAAATGCAACTGCACATAAACTGGAGCCGGAGGTCTCAACCTGGAAGACTACAAACAAGGTCATTTTCCAGGATGTTTCCAGGGCTGAAGTAACACAGTCTGCATGTACTCCTATCAAACCCAGGTTCCAAACTAATGCATATATCTTATAGTGTGTTTGACTTGACTGGCAGTATGTTTTGACATTGGAATCTAACATAAACCAGGATAAAAGACTTCAATCACAACTATCTAATGTGAGTTTGCTTTTATCTTGACTTCTGTGTGTAGCGAGTGGCGATCAAAAGCCCTCCTCAGGGGCCATGCTGGGCTGACCTGAAATCTTGGTGGTGAACTGGGTGATGATGGCGGGGCCGTAACCCTTGGCCGTGCTGGCACGTAAGGTGAAAGAGTAGGTAGAGCCTGGATAGAGACCAGTGAACACGTGGGTGGTCTCGTTGCCCAGCTTCACCACCTTTCCGCTCTGGTTGGAGAGGTCCAGGTCAGGGTCAAAAGAGCTCACTGCCTTGTAGGAGATCTAGGGAGAAGGATAGGAACATGTGATGGTGGTCGGAAACTATAGTAACTAAGAGGCTATGGCGTGTTTGCATGTGTGTGTGACTGAAGAGTGCAAAATTATGCACTCCTTCTACATGCATAAACACAGAGAGGTCTGGAGGGAACCATTAAGGTGAGTGTTTTCGCTAATATCCATTTTGAGTAACTGTAATGTTGCACTTTATGAAAATGCCTTTGCCTGTACAGGAAAACCTCCATTACAATTCCAATTAAGAGGCACAAAGGGGGTTAGAAGTGCTGCATAATTTGTGTCCATCAAGTTTTGAAACGCTTGAAGGCCTTCTCATTTAGCTTTTGTCTGCAAAATTAGCCCGTGATGCCAAAACCCTCTATCACATGGGGGGAAATTTAAAATGACATGTCAACGCTGGACACCGCTGATGGGGTTTTACAATTACAATGTAGCTGACGTGAAAAATAATCGAGAAACAGAATGAAAACCTGAGCAAATCATCGTTATTTGCACTGATTGACATTTTCCAATCCAGCAAAGTGAGAAAATGCATTTCTAATATATGTATTTTTTTAAAAACTCATCTAAGGATCTTATATTGCTAAAAAAGCATTAAGAAAGTGAACTGCAGTAATATGAGGACTCTCCTGTGGAAAGCCCATTTTAGCATCAAGTACAAGAATAGGCAATTTTAGCTTGATTGTAATGTCTCCACTTCTAGTGTGATTATCTCTAGTGACCCCGAGCCTCGCACAAGTATTTACATATTGGAAATATGGATGACAAACAAAGAATATTTACAGTATATCAGCTGAAACCTGTTTTTTCCTGTGTGTGTCTGGAGAATCTTGAGGAAAACAAACACTCTGTATAAGTGAAAACCAGTATGGAAGTAATGATGCTGGCTGGAGATTTTTGCATCGACACAAATGAAAAAGCATCCGTGCCAGCGTCACCGTTTGCTTCGGATCCTTTCAGTCGTGCCATGAAATTTTAAAAAGACAAACAACAGAAACATGGAGTTCTAAAAGTGACTAAAATGTGCAGTGAAGGATCTGCTTTTCCATGTGTGGAGTGCACAACAGCACACTAAAAAACACTTGAATAAACAGGGCCTTGTCACGGTTCCTTGAACCCTGCTTCTGATTGAAACGTCTGCGATGTTACGGGAATATCCATTTTATATTTCAGTCGCTCTGTTCACCCGACGGATCGGTTGCAGATGGAGCGACCTGCGCGGCGACCCCAGCTGCACAGCTTTTACTTTCAATCTGCTCTCCTTGGGTAAGAAACGGGCCTGTGAATAATTGCTAACATAGTCAAAATATCAGGCGCGAGGAGGAGAATCAATCTGTGGCAAAGGCGGGAGGATTACTACCACCATGAGCTCAACGTGTACATGTATATACTGTATAATGTGTGTGCGCACCGTTTCAATTATTCAAGATTCGACGCCGCTCCTGGGCCAGGCTAGCTGGAGCCGTATGTCAACATTTACTCTGCGATATATGCTCAAGGTTTGTTTCGGAGACAGTTGAGATGACACACAGGAGTTGAAGGACAGAGAACATTAAAAATGCTCAAGCTGATGGTGTATGTCTGCTCTCTTTCAAGGATCTAAAGATCTGGCATGTTTTACACTGTTTTATCCTATATTTTCAATATCAGGAATGAGCCAGTTTCGCTAGGTGGACTGTCAAGCTAGCAGTATTGTCAGTGTGGTGCTTGTTGTACCTCGTACTGAGTGATGATCCCGTAGGTCTGCGCTGGTTCTCTCCACTTCAGGATGATCTTCTCCTCATAAGCGCTGCCCTGAAACGACTCCAGCGGAACCGCACCAGGCACTGTGGGAACCATCACAGCCACACCCCTCAAAAACTGATCGCACTGAGTGAAACATTCAAGAAAAGCGTTTCGCAGATACGCGTTCCACAGCCCAGGACCCCCTGTTCTGTGAATATTTGTTTTGATGAAACGGCGCAACACAAGCTTTTTAAAGACTAGCAGTCGAAGGAAGCCTTGGAGCTTCGGAGCGTTAACCTCGCGGGACGGCGGGAAATCAGAAGCTCTCTGCTGTGTTTGCTTGTGCAGAGGAGCTGCCGAAGAGATCTGATCCTTTAACCCCTCGTGTGGCTTGTTTTCATTCATTGAGAACAGAAGGATGTAGAATTTCCCGAGCATTTATCGTCAAGAAAAAGAAACAACCGCAGCAACACCCTGTTCCCACAAGAGCCTGAACACACAATGCAGAGACGCCGCCATCAGCGAGCGAGAAACTTTAACTTTTTTGCCAGCTGAGCCTGTTTGCTGTCAGGCGGCCATCTGTAAAGTTCATTTTCTGTGTCTGCTGAGGGAATATGCTGTACCTTTCATCGTTCTGCGCCAAATGCAATTTATTTGGTACAAAAAAGCATTTCAAGAACGAAAATAAATAGCAGATCTTTCTGAAATATTTAAATGTTGGCATTTTTGGGGGCGAGGGTTCCGCTAACTGCTAATTAAAGTGTGATGGTTGTGAAGTAGAAATCCTCACAGATCATTAATATTTCCGTTTCGGAAACTGCTACCCTCTTGAATTTATTCTTCGGAGCTATACAAACGGTTTGTTTAATGACACGAAAAAACTATTTGAAATTCAAAATCCAAATTAAACTGACAAGCAACTTTGAAGCAAGCTCCGATGCAAATGTTCATGAACGCGTTCATAATAAAATGTTAAATATTTTCGCACGGAGAAGATGAAAGGACTCGCAGGAGGAGGTCAGGCCCTCCGTGCGCTCGGATCGTCTCTCCGAGTGGAGAAAACAAACGTCGGAGACGGTCGGGAAGGTTGGAGAGCTGAACGGTCGGTGATTTTTAGGGACGGTTGTTTGGTTGTTGCTAAACTCAATGCGAGCTTGGCTAATGTGACACTTACCATCCTCGTCAGTCTGAACCTTGAGCTCCGTACTCTCCATGACTCCCTCTGGATTACGTAGGACCAGTTTGACGCTCAGGTTGGTAAACGGCGTCAAGTTGTGGATGGTGTGCTGAGGGTCGCGGCTCTGGGTGTCGTAGCACACCTCCTCCCGGGTCTCCTCCTTACCGCCCACCTTGGAGCGGTACTGCACCGTCAGGTTGTAGCTGTGGCAGCGGGTCACATTGTAGCCCAGCGGCTCCCAGCGTATCGTCACCTGCGTGGCCTGGATGTCCACCACTTGGAGCCTTCGTGGACCGTGCATCGGCTCTGGGTGGGTGGACAGCGAGAGAGGAACGTGAAAATCAAGGTGAGCAAGATAATCCATTAGGGCAGGTGGAATATGACTAGGGCAAGGCAGTTTCACAGGTGGGTCCGGGCCACTCGAGACCCAGTCCAAAACTTTCCTTCTCAATTCATATTTTCATAAAATATTTACATTTTTCAAAGCCTCGGGCTGAGGCATTGCCACATTCCATTAAAGCACTAACTGGGTCTCGCAGCTGCTGCACACACCACAGGCATTTTGGTGCAAACCCCTCAGCAGGAGGTGTATCATCCCTTCAGAGCGTGCCATTCTTGAGCTCCCTTCTTCCTTGTCCTTGGCCTTTTTCCCTCGATTTTCTATCTCACCCAGTGGTGGTCACCTATTAGCACCACAGTGATACAGGGGGAGCCAGCCTGCCAATCCAGGCAGGATACAACCCCCACCGCCATCCCATCACCTCTAATCACATACGCCATGTCTTCTTGCCTTTTCTCTACATCTTTCTCAATTTTGCTCATCTCTCTCTGCTTCAACTTTCTCCTATCCTATTTCTTTTCTCACTTTCTGCGACTCCCCCATTTCTCGTTCCCCTGCCTTCTATTTCTCCACATCTCTGCTTCCCCCTGTCTATTTTCCTCTCCCCCTCTCTGCCACCTATGGGAGGAAAGCAGACCAAGCGCAAGGTAATGGGATCAATTTCCATTCCAGGTTAAATTTGCAGTCCATTTCTCTGGAACTTAACACTTTACCACCTATTAGGAACAGCCAGGGCTCAATTTCCCCGTTCCCCAGGAGACACGGTCCAGCAATTCAGGGGCAGATCTGGAAGCCATGTTTTACATTCTGGAGGTTCAATCTATGCACAACATACAGAAGCTGTCAACGGCACAATGTAACAATGAAATATAGTAACAAAGCCTTTTGTCACTTTTATTACTTACTTATTAGGAATAAGGAATGCTGTGTCACTGTGCAGTACTGAATAGAAATGTAAATGTTTTAATACATAACAAGAAAATGCATTCACAACTGGGAAATATAACCAACCGGTCGGCTTAAAACTATGGACTTGCAATAATAAAGGTTAAGCTCGCTTTATGGAATCAGACCCCCACAAATAACATGAATTCTCGGGGGAGAGAGTTGGCAAAAGAAAACAGGCATCTTCACATAGGTTGCAAGGCTGGCAAAGCCAGAAAATAGGAGTTTTAAACCCCTTCATTTGCGGAACTATCTGTTGGCTGCACTCTGTAGGCAATGGTTACACTAAAAGCACAGAGAATTGTGGGGTGGCCAGGCACAGAAATCAAATTAAACCAGACGCTCTCAAAGTGACAAATGCACCAAACTGTGAATCTCAAGCAGATGTGCACGGGCAGCTTGAAGGAAGTCTCATTTATGGTGCGTTCAAGGAGAATGTCACACTCTCATCTTTGTGGAACGTCGAAGATAATGGCCCCTGCATCCTCACTCTGGCCGATGGAGACCTGCCAACAAGGCTGAGGAGGAGCCAGGAAAAATGGAAACGAGGTCGGAAACAGCCAAAGTACAATAAAAAGATTAAAAAATAAAAGTGGAGATAGGAATTGTATTTTGTAAAATGGTCAGGATATTACTCGGATCCATATTTCTGTTGTTGCGTCAATACCAACAGTGAAGGAAATAATAGGAGCATTTAGTAAAGAGCACTTCTGACTATTCAAAAGAGTCCCCCTGGAGTTTTGTTTGGGAAAAGGCTAATTGTTTGTTGCCCCGTTGGCTCCCCACGGTGCAAATGCCAGTTGGCTGAGGGAGGTTGCTAAACGCAGCTAACTGTGGCAGCCACCCAATCACAGCTCAGCCTCCATGACTTAGAATGACATCACCCTTTGTCTTGTCATATTTAGCCATATTTCAATAAAGAGAAAAAAGGTCAGCGCCATTCAATCCGAAATAAAAAAGTGGATCCCTTCCTTGAATGCAGCATTTTTCAGGTGGACCAATGAACGACAGCTGATGAGATGAGCCCATTACCACGGCCTACTGTGGCTGCTGGTTGAGTGTTATTGACTGGGCAGGAACCGGCTTGCCTTTATAAGTGCACGCACAAATCACAACAAGAAATAACAAGGCTATCTCTTGAAACCCATACCATTTCTTTTCTCTTCCACAATTCTCACAGGCTATCGCACGCTGAGGGTGACACAGGGGTGAAAGTACCGAAAATATGACTCTAATACCTCGGCCGGTATGGCAGATATTTCAAGAGGAATACAGCTATAATAATGGCTATGAAAGTATCCCTTGGAGCAGGAAATTGCTGAGGTCTATCTCATGCCAGGGCACACAGCAGACTGAGAGGCAGATTTGTATTCAGAGTCACGGCCAAATTATCACCTGCGCTGCGATTGCCCGGCGTAATTGAATAATTTGAATGTGACATTTACATTCAACTATTAGTGACTTTGCCATTACAGTGTGACATTTAAATAATGTTTTTGGAAATTATCAGGACGTTATTGCTTCCCCCCCCATTTCAATGGTCCCTGCTTACGCAAGAGAACGGCTCGGGTGATAACGCGATTTCCTCCCCCGAAACATCAAACACAAACAAACCAGCCACTGCATGTTGCAGCTGCCTCTACGAGAGGGGTTTCAAACGGTGCACTTAGCCCCTGGGTAGATGCGGGACATTAGTCCTGGATGAAAGGAAACAAATTGGGCATGTCTGTGGCACAGCCACTTTACTGCCAGACAAGCCTGTGGATGTGTGAGGTAAAGATGTGTGTTTTGTAGCATAGTTAGAGTAAAACCAGCCTCCGTAAGCCTGCAGGGCAGCGCAGAAACGGCTCCTCTGTGACCTGATAAATATACACGGAATGATACACTTATCAGATTTCCCTCGGGCACGAAAGCCGGGATCTTTATCAAATCGACAATGGTTATGCGCGGCCTGAAAAAATAGCCTCTCTGACTCTCACCACTATCACCAGAAAACAACTTTTGTCACTAGTCAGTGTGGCTCTAGAGCTTAGTTTCTATCCATCCTAGTGCAAATGGCATAAGGACTGTGGAGGAGGTGCTAGTGGTGGTGGTGGTGGTGGTGGTGGTGTGGTGGTGGTGGTGGTGGGGGGGCTTGTTGTACGGTGATGAAAATAAGAGAAATGCCACCATTTCTATAGAAATGACATGCCCGCTGCTGGGTTCCTTGTTGAGTGCATGACAGCAGGGGCTCATCATACGTCAGCGCCTCGGCTGAACCCCAACAACACGGCAACAGCAAAGATTAAATCCTGCTCAGGAGGCTGTTTTCATGTAAAGTGCTCCCTTCCAGGCAGCGAGGGCAAGTGTTTCCATCACTTATCTTTCCATTGCTGTGTGTTATTCACTTTGTTCTGTCTGAGCCGGGTGGGCTGAGAGGCAAACGCGTTTGTTTGCCTCTTTCTATTCCATCTCCGCGACGGCACCATGGCCATCCAGGTAATGACACAGGCTTTACACTTAGGAAATCATTTTCATATCCAGCCGAAGCGGCCGTAATGATAGCTTTTGATAACCAACAATCAAAGCTTCGGCGCCCTCCTAGAGTGGTCCTGTGTGCAATCCTCCGGAGGGAACAAAGAATGCGGGATGGCGGTTAAGAGGGGAGATGGAGAGAGTCATTTGTGGGTGGAGAAAGAGAGATGAAGCACAGGAAGGAGGGGGTGGAAAGACAAAGAATTCTGGTTGCCCTCAGACGCAACAGGCCATCAGGCCTTGGGGTTGACACGTGGACACATTTTATAATTGATGGCGCATTAAAAAGCTCGGTATGAACCGCTTGTGTTCACACATCGCCTCCTACACTCATTACAAAGTCAGAGACAAATGTCCAAGTGCTCAGGACACACACAGACATACTGTCTATACACCTTGGAGGCGTGGATAATCACAAGGATTTATTGAATGGTGCTGGTTGTTCCTCACTCTATCAGGCCCTTCTTTATAGGCCTCATGATAGATGAGACTGCCATGATGGGTGAAGATGAGGAGCAGAGGGGGCTACAACATTCTGGATCAAATTGAAACCGCAGAATGAGCACAAACACCAGGCCGGCCTGGGCTGCCATCTTGTCTGATGAACCCCCCGAAGCTGTGGGGGAGGAGATGAATGGCTGAGTGGCTTCCTTCTCAAAGTAATGAATAAAACCGGCAGGCCAACGGTTCGAGAGAGAGAACGAAAGATGCTCTCTACCTGCCTCCTGGAGGCTGTTGTCCAACAAAACCCGGGACAAGTCACGCAAAACAAGTCAAGATTTAGAGAATCATCCAATCCAGTTTGCTTCTGGACACTTTGTTTCCGTAACAAAGCGTCTTCTTTGCTAGATTCCGCTATTGCGAGAGGCTAGGATGTTGTTAACCTTCTAATGTTGGGCTGTCGGGCAATAATTCCTTGTTGGCTGTGTTGCTAGTTCCCCACATGGATTAACTTATTGGGTGTTTATCCCTAAGGAGCAAACACACCGATTCTAATGTACATCTAGCCAGTAGACTGTTTCAAAATGCAAAATTTGATGCCTAACGAGTCGTTCCTAGTTTGACAGCACAGAATAAAACCATTAACAGCCTGTGAGGCTGGTTTTTCATATCTACTGTGTATTTGCAAAAATAAGCAATAATAATACTTAGGTATATTTTGATGTCCATCTATTACCAAAAACTCAAGAATTCTACAAGAAGGACTGAAGTACAGATTGATAACTAAATTGGTTAATGAGGCCAGTGGATTCCAGAAGGCAATCATTCAGGGATGAGGAGGAGGCTCAGCGTTCCTCATGAATCCTCAGACAGAATGGAAACAAATAGCTAGTTGAAGGGAAGAGCAGAGGCAGCGGAGGTGAAACTGCCTAAATCAATCTTTCATTCTGCTTCTACCAATAGGCTGCACAGTGATTGAGGTCAAAGTGACAGGTAGCGGGGGCCTCCTCTTCCATTCAACACAGCCACCAGACATCCCACGCTGCTGCCAGACAAGCGTTGCCTTCTGTGTTCGGGTCTTCCCAGGAGTGGGTCTGGTTTGGGTCTGCAAACACCAGCAACGCGGGCCTTGATTTACTGACGGGGATGCGATGGCTGCAGGAGCAGTGGGGGGTTACCAAGGTGATTCTTCAACTTCAACACTCTCCAGATGGATCCCGAGGCATTGTCATTTGTTGGGAAAAACCTGAATGTGTCACACTAAACTCAGGGTGTTACCCAGAGACTAAATCAATGTGAAGAGCTTGACTTTGTGAAAAGGTTGCTGTAATTCCTGAGCCACCTACTTATCAGATGCCTCAGATGTTGCCGTCTAGATGGTGGGAATACAGGAGCTAAATGGCAGCCTTTCTCATATCTCTGACTTTCCTTTAGGGATGAGGAATGAAAATATTTTTGAATATGACTTATACAACCAGACGGAATGAGTGCACGGTGGATGCCTTGCAAGCGGAATGGGCCATCTATAATTCAGGAAAAGGATGGAGAAAATCTGTGACAGAAATTACAGCAGATAGTGCCTGAATAATTAAACACGAAGAATAGAAACATTTAGAGAACTTCAGAAGATTTCAGTTCAAATTTTTAAAACAGTAGAAAAAAAAAAGGTCTTGTCAACCCCGACTAAACTACAGCTAGTTATCACTCTCTGGAGGCACGAGAGCGGAGAAGATAAACAGCTTAAAGACCCTACATGTATGTCAGCAGTATCTGTTGCCAAAGTTATTAGTGAGGGCCAATGATGGAAGGATGGGTAAAAAATAACAATAAGGGAAAAAAAAGAGTTTCACATTCCATCTCCAGCAGCCATCATTGCCTTGTGTCCTTCAGAAGAGCACAATTTGTCTTTTGTGGTGCCAGTATCATAGAAGACAATTTACCATTCTAATTCCAACCGCGTCTTATGAAAAAGGCGTTTTATTGCGGTCGCTCTATAACCTTCCTGCACACTGCAAACTCAATCTGCCCTGTTTTCACTGAGTGACAAAAGAACAAATTCAATAGAGCTGGAACGAAGGCGATTCACTCACCTTGCTGCGGATGATATATAAACCCTATAGATCATATGATTGCCAGCTTTTGTGGGGGATGAGCAAGGGAACTGTTATCTGAGATGGTAAGGTGAAATGGTTTTCTATTGATGTCCAAAAGCATCAATAATTAGACAATACAACCCAGAAACTATTTATTTTCAGTCTGCAAAAAGAAAAAGACCTCTTGTCTCTCAAGGATAATGATACTCAATAAAAACTCCATCATTGAATTTACCATTATTCACTAGATGTATATATATTTGAGTGCACATATTCCTCTATTCCAGCTCACTTTGAATGCAGATGGAGCAAAGTGACAAAACACACGACAAAATGGTTTATTGCTAATTACAGTGGGAGAGAAAATTACAACATTGTCCAAAACCTGAACTATACGAACTCGGCCTTAACAACAACAATGCTCTTAGTGTGCTTTTTTTATCCATGTTGCTGTCAATCAAATGAAAGTGCATCAAGGCCGTTGGAGGCTGAACCAAAAAAAGAAATCTACAATTTTCATTGTGTCCAATAAATGGCTCATGCGTTCTAAAATTCAAAAAGGTTGCAAACGCATTGAATTTTTTTTTAAAATGCAGTGAGACTGATTCAGAATAATTCCAGAGTCTCACATGAGTCTACAGAGTTGCCTTTGAATTGTGCCTCCTGATATTTTGCCTCTCAGCGAGGGTTTGTTCCAGACTGATTATACGATACACGTGAGCACACAGCTTCTGTACCATATTGTATTGTAGATATTTTTCCAAATTTGTGTTGATTTTCTCTGATTTTACATGGACACCTGTAATGATGCTGCTACTGTATAGCTGAATTTGCTTCAGGATGAATAAAATCATCTTTTTAAATACACCTAGCCCTCAGACTTGCCTGGTTATGCTGATTTCTTATTAGTCGTACATTTAAACCCAACTAAAAAAACATCCACCGAAATTCTTACTCTGGAGCTGCTGTAAAACACTTTCATCAAATCAGACCAGGTCAAGTATTAATAAAATTCACTAACCAACAATATCAAAACAAACATTTGAGCTAATGTAATGTGGCAAATGTAATGTACAGATGATAACTGGTGCACTAAAAACCCCAAAATTGCATTTAATTTATTATAATTATTATCTATAATGTGGATTTTATGTCAGAAATGGGTGAAGACAAATATCAGCCAAAATATGATATAGGACCGAACCGTAACCTTTAAACCTTCAGAAAATGTTAAGCCAGATCTGCACTTTGACAGCAAGCTAATAAAGTTTGACAGACAGAAAACGATCCCTTCATGGAACCGTTAACAACGGACCAACCGGGTCATGACCAATTACTGTTGATTATCCAAAGGGTTTTTCAGCACCACAAGTCTATTATAATTAAGAGACAGCATAAATTAGATTCATTAAAACACACACACACACACACACACACACACACACACACACACACACACCACACACACACACACACACACACACACACACACACACACACACACCAGGTATTAATGATATTATCCAAGTTTATCCAAGTTGGAGAACTTTTGAATGTTGGTTTCTGCAAACATACAGAGACTCACGTTCCCAAAAACACCAGGAGGCCGAACACCCAACCTTGGGATGGGCTAACACAACACAACGCCCCCCCCCGCTCCTGTTCTAAATGAGCATTTAGGCGAGGGATGATCCCTGATTAATGTTGATTCTCCTGTGTTCAATCGCAGTCGGAGCAACAGAACGGCAAAGTTAAACAAACAGATGAGACCACTCCCACGTGGTATCAGAGCGCAGATGGAGATAACTTATAGACGGAGATGTGAACTTGGCAGAGGCTGAAGTCACAGCAGGTGTTTGGACCCAGCATAGACATTACATACCATCATAAGGTGCCAGCAAAGTGTCAAATTGAGTCTGCTGCACCATAAATAAGAGTAATATATACAGTAGTAGTATAGTAGTATGTAGGGTTTTGGTATAAGGAAGCTAGCTGATTATTGAAGTTAGACATTGGCAAAACAGCAAAATGAGTCGGAAAAACCTTCAACGTACTGCAAAGATGCTAAGAAAAATACTTGTGAATGTTAGAATTTTAGAGGAAATATGCAGGGGAAAAAAAAAAAAAAAAAGACGCTGCAGCAACAGCTTTTCTGCAGGAGCCTGAAGCCGAACTAAGACTGCTGATGAGCAGCTCTGGTGACACTTACTTCACTGCCTCCCTCATGCTGGCTGGAAATGGGTCCTCTGTGTGAGCTGTTGTCTCAGCGCTGTAGCTGAAATCCAGCCGCCGCCCCCCCGCTGTGATACTGGGGCAGCACAGGATAATATAAGTATCTTCGTATAAGTAGCACTCACCGAGAGCTGACAACTCTGCAGTATGAACCTTTTCATACAGACACAAACTCCAAAAGAATTTCCACCTTTCCCCCCTTGAATTACAGTGGTCAAATGAGGCCCAATAAATGTGTCCAGCTTGTTGAAACTAACAGTGATGGAGGACAGAGCAAGCTGTTGTTGACTCATTTAAGAACCCCTTGAACCTCCAAAATGATCCCCAAAAGCCTTTTGCAGCACTGATTTAAAACATTCTGTGTCAACACAACCGTTTGCTCAGTTTGCCTGAGCGCTGGAGACATGGTGATGAATAATTATGTGGGAGACAGTGCTCAAAAGTGGCCCCAGATTTTCATTAGCACCTCAGGGAAGCGTGTCTGTGGTCCGTCTGCACCAGCAGTGCCGTATCCCACAGTCCTGCCGGCCTTTACTGTTCAATTAGAGGCTGTGCTGAGAACCAGCCTGTCAGCGGGACAACAAACTGGACAAGATCAAGAACCGCTTCCTCAAACACACATCGGGAATCGGCTCCATCGGTCTCCCTGACTGTGAACGGCAGGGTGGCCGAAGGGTCGGGACCTCGGCGCAGGCGGGGCCTGGCTTTTAATGCCGAGCAGGTAGGGACATTTGTCCCCATCAGCTGGGCTAAAAATAGCCCAGAAACTCTGCAGAAGAGAGGATGTGGGGATATCTGGGGGGAAAAGTTTTCAACAGAACTTTTGCCCATACAATGAAGAGCATTAGCCTGGAAGACACCCTCTGGATAAGTCCAAATATCATTAACAATGGTAAATACACTGTATTTAAAAAGTCAGCATTCAACCGTTCATGTTCATCCAACAAAGCTGAAACTGAGAGAGTGATTTGTGGTCTGGATAGATCTGCCCCCAAAGCATACATCATATAATACCGCTATACTGTAGTTGAGGATCACACCTGTGATATATGTAAATGTGCATTACTGATAACTATTTCTGAGATTCAAATCTTGTATTTTTACAACAGTCACATGTAAAGTCTTTTAACATTCAAGTGCTCTGGTGGTGTTTAGTATTTCGAAAGTCACTTCTAAGGTTCTGAATTCAGTTCTGACTCCACCCTGAGGTCGCGCAGAGCTTCAATCAATATCTGGGCTGCTGATGAATTAGAACAGCAGCAGGTCTGCGAAATGAGAACGAGACTGAACAAACGTAATCACGGGGCAGTTTCAAGCGTTGAGCTAATGATACAGTAAATCAGAAAAATTACCGAGACACAACCGAGCCGAATAGCAAGTTATTTAAAGAGGCAGTCATTTTTCCATCAACTGCTTTTATAACATATAACCACGATTGTTTTCGCTGCTTAAGAACTCTCTTTTTTCGATTTAGGCGCAAATCAAACAGGACAGTTGGACGTCACGAATAATAATGATCTATAGATAGATCAAGGCTAATTTTTTAAATAGAATGAAAATGGTATATGCTGAGCAATTACCACTTGGGCTCGAACCCGTTGCTATTAGAGCAACACAACGGAGCTGCAGCCACTATGGACACAACGTGAACGTGTAAATTAGATCGGTAAGGGCATTTATAAAAACAGGACACTTTTTAAACTGTTTAATTTTAACTTGTAAATTAACATCTTAAAATGTAAATTACGAGTTCACTAACAGAAAGCTGCTGTGTGTAAAAGAGCCAGCTCCGCCTTCACTGCAGGTACACGTAGTGACGATATTCCAACTTCGCCACATGTGATTATCACGACCGCTTTTCCCTCAACTGAAATTATGTCATGATCGAATTATATATTTAGCAAAACTTTAAGTGCACTCTGGTGTCTTGAGCTCCCCTTGATTAAAAAAATTGAAAGTATTAACAGTTCATTTCCCTAAGCCTGACTCGGATGATGGTAACAGAAACTCAAATCTTTACGATCGACTCACCGGCACATTTGGTCTTGGCCCTCAGGAGCGGCCCAGGGGCTCCGGTGCCGCCCTCCAGAGGTCTGGTCAGCAGGACGCTGATCTCGTACTCGGTGTCGGGATCCAGGTGGCCGATTTTGTGCGTGGTCTTGTCGACGGGCTGAAGGTCGTACATGGTGCCGGACACGGTGCGGTATTCCACCTCCCTTTCAATAATCGGGCCGTCCCCATTGATGCTGTTGGCGTTCAACTGAATCCAAAGGTAGGTGGCACCAACAGCAGTTAGCTGAGGAGGTGCGATCGGTACTGGAGGCTCTGCGACAGAAATTTCGGTTAGACATTAGCAAGGTTCCATTCACTTAATGTGACTTTGCTTTAAGATGTATGTAATCAGACACGTCTGCAACGCCATTGTTAAAATAAACGGGCCAATTTTGCCTTTCAGCTGCGAGTTTTGAATTTACTCCTGTAAACCCTTTCTCTACTGCCTCGTAGCCACTTGTTTCCACCTGCTTTGGAATTTTCCTAAGCAGAAGCGTAGCAGTGGTTCAGCCGGCCCTCGGACAGGGTTCCTAGCTTGCTGTTGTGATACTTTAAAGGGGTACTCAGTGATCATGCTGGACTTCACTTCCTTTGAGGATCAAAGGCAATTCAAAACAAAACAGAACAAGTTCACTCGTCACCCCAGTGTTTCCCTAACTCATGACATTGCAAACATAGCTAGGATGCTACGTTAACTCCAGCTGTTCGGTGATTAAATTAATATTTATATCAGCACATGCACTAACCTCCGCCCCTCTCATCCAACCATCTTATTGGTGATTGGCTGGAATGTGGTTTGTTATATTTTGGTGCACCGCCTGTTCCCCTAGTGGTTTTTTTTTTACATTTACGAGATCAGGCTTTTTCACAGCGTACTCAGGGGGAGCACAACAAGGGGAGACGCTAGCGATGGGAGACAAAAATAAAATCGCACTAAAACCAGGCAAGATCGCATAGTATACCTTTAACTACTTTCACATAAATAAAAATACTTTTGTGTTTATTTAATGCTAACTTATTATTAATGGTAATTTACTGTATCAGCACCTGTAACTATTGGCTGATGTATGGATATTTCCAATCTACCCTCAACTTAGCTGATTTTATGTGGGCATGACGGTGGGTGTAAGCGCTGCGATTTCCATTTTTATGGGTGAAATAAACTTAACTTGATGATAAAAATCTGGTCTTTTTTTTAAACAGCAGCATGGTGATAGTGAACAAAGAAACCAGAGTTTTCAATGTCAAAACTCTTCAGTGTAGGATCGTTAGAGTGTAGTAGCTTCATTTATGCGGCAGACTAGGCCATAATCAAGCAAACTTCAAAAACTGACGAGGGTTAGTTTGAAGTGATCTACAGTTCCTGTTATTAACCAAAAGGTGGTGTTTATTTAGCAGATTATGTTTTTGTTTTTAAAAAAGAAAAGAAAATTCAAGTACCTTTGAACTTCAATTGTGTGTGTTTGTGTCTCCCAGAAACGTCTTTATCTACCAGACAAACACAGCCTTCCGTGTTACCCTTGAAGGTGACCTTTTCTCATATGTCACCAGTATTTGTGCCATCTCACATAAACCTTGTGCCATGTCTGTCTTAATGAAGCTTCTTGAAATGTCAGACAAGTTCTATCAACGGCGGGATTCATCCAGAAGTACGCTGTTATATAACCAGAGGGCGTTGTTTGAAACTTCTAATGTCTTTAAATACAAAGCTAATACCAGGTTTTCACAAAAGGTGAAAATGTTTCTAGAATCTTGATTTGTTTTTAAAATTTCTGCTACTTGGCAATAGATCTGTTCTCCTTCTATATTTGGATATTAACATTAGTTACTGTTGCTTAGCTGTAGTATAATGCTTAGCTGTACTATAAATATATATAAAGTTAGTTGTGCTTCTAAAACATGACCTTTTGTGCCTTCATTCAGGAACAAATCTTTCCTATTTTTCCAGCGCTGCACAAAAAACCAGAACCGTGCCTTTCCTTGACTGTTAGGGCTCTCACGACGTTGCGCTAAAAAAAAAAAGCCATTGTCGACAAAGACCTTTGGCTCTGGGTCGAGGCGCTCCTCAAGAATCCATCCTCATCATGGGCCACAATAGGTACACGTCCCAGAGGCCACATTGAGTGGCTCTAATGAGCACCCACATGGAACAGAATAATGCCATTAGTCGCCTGGCTGCTTCTCATGGAGTTGTCATGGAGAAGTCTGGAGACACATTAGCAGCAGCTAAGGTGTTCTGCAGAGAGTTGTAAGCTGTACATCAGCAGATGGTTACCCCATGATGACCCCTGTTGCAGCTCCCTAAACTACCACTAATCTGAGTTTGCAGCAGGACTGTCAAACATCACCTAAAGTGAACCAGCTAATCTAGCAGGTCCTCTGTTCAACCAACGCGTGGCACTAATCAGCAAGCTGGAGCCACACTGAGCCGTGAGGTGAAGCTGGCTAGTTTTCATGCTCTGTGGACGCCCGTTGTTGTGTCTGAGTTGAACTGAGTAAGTCAGCAATATGCTCGGAATTATTTTCACAACAGGGAGGAACACATGATTCCCCCCCCCGGAATACTGCCCCTCAGAGTTTAAAGAGGATTCAAAGTCTTTCTAATATTTGAAAACATTAACTACAAGAAAAGAGTTTATTTCAGCCAAATGAGGATTTTCTTTTTTGGCTCGCCTTTTTTTCTCTTCAGGCATGGAAGCAGATGGAATGTACAAATAACCGAAGATGGATTTTACCTCTATTAAAAAAATAACTAATCAAGTTAACTAATTAAGATCCTAACAAGGAAAAAAACAACTTACTTCCTTTGATGAAACAGGATGGCAAATTTTAGAAACTACACCTTGGTGATTATCTGCTACAATTGATATATCTTCCTGAGCATTATGGAAAAGGAAGTAATGGTCGCCTGTGCTGTCTCCCCATCCTGTTCGAAGCAAAAGGTTGCATTTATTACTTTACTTTGTCATTGTAGTGACGTTAATAGAGTAATAGCTTTTCGGGTTTCAATTTTCTTGTGACGATGTCAATAAAGCATTTTGAACAGGGGTAATAACTATTTATTCAACTTTGGAAAGTTGCTACTTTACAGCAGCAGCTTACAGTGGGTAAATGATTCCTGTAGGTGCAGTAATCCGCTGTTCAACAGCTACAGCAGATACGCTGAAAATGAAGGATTACCGGTTTGAAATCCGCAGCGCTGCCACGTTTCAGGATATTAACAAATCAATTCCCGCTATTTAAGCCTGAGTAGCGTCGCGGGGCCCCGGAAAGGTCTCAGAAGTGTGCTGCGTGCTGGCTGGAGACGGGCCACGGCGTGCTGATGGCGGTGGCGACCATACGCGCGGTGGTGGGGGAGGAGGGGGGGGTCAGTGAGCAGCTGTTGTCATGACGTTGACCAGACAGGCAGACGGCATGGCAACAGCTGCGTCCTCCTCTACTGCATCACCTGTCGGCTTGCCAAAGTACAAACGCGCAAATGCACACACATTATATCGCTGTGTATTTATATTAGGTTTTTGTATTTTCACATATATTTGTGTTTTTTTTATCCTGAACTAAAGCAGTTTACTGTCTTGGATATTATATCAAAGGTTTAAAGAAGGAACTGGTGTGAACCAGTTCCATATTTATTGTATAAATGTGAAATAAATGTGAATTTTTTTTACTCCTTTCTTACTCAGAATTGACCCTTTCATTAGCTTCTTACATCTACAGCATTTCTTCTGCCGAGATACAAGAGGTCCTCATTACAATCTCCCTAATTGGGCTGCTGTTAGTAAAGCATTGATCTGCTGCTGCATGGCGAAGAGGTGACTGGTGGAAAATGACGAGCTCGGTTGGCCGACCTTCGATTTTTGGTGGCTGCTCTCATTAGTGCTGACATGACTGAGCCACGGCAGCCCTGAGTTGTTAAAACGGCCCTAGAATACTTCACTAGAGCTCAGAGAATCACACGGCGGGCTCTAGGTGATTCTAACCAGGCCAAAGACGGAGCCGGCCCTCGGACAGGGGATAATTAGCCCCCTTTCAGAACTGCTGGCTTCACTCCAGGAGAGCCGGTCACAGGAACAGTCCAATCTGCATGGAACTGCATGGATCTCTGAGAGGTCCATGCAGTGCACTTCCACATAAATCTGACTGAACGCTGGCGTGAAAGGCGGACCTGATTATCTGGGATAATCAACCATTCCCTATATCCATGGTGGAGGGGGAGAAAGTCGGTGGATGGTAATGAGCGGTGGGGGGAAGGGGGCTGTTGTGCAGCACGTTCATAATCCACTGAATTGTTCCATGGTCACTCCTCCATAAATGATTTGGATTGGAGATACGGAGCATCAGGTAAACTGCCGAAGTGACCCTGACCGCCGCAAAAACTTGAAATCGAAAATAAAATCCTGAATTGTAACGCTATGTAAAATTCCATCTTTGAAGCCACTCGAGAAGCGCCTCAAATGTCCGTTGCACCTGAAGAAAATCTACAATTCCATCGCTGCTAATAAAACCAAAACCTGTTTGAGGATGGTCGACTGACTGCGTTACCGAATCTATGCACACCCTCCAGTCTGGTAGTAAATTTTCTCGGGGTGTAACACTGGACCCCGGGACACACTGAAGCAGTGAGAACTTTATCGCCGTTCCTCCTGCTGTACCTGGGACGGCCATTCTAATATGATTGACAGAGCCGGATCTAGGCAGCCGGGATTAAACCTATCAATCAAGTAAAGCTTGGAGACAAAAAAAAGAAAAAAATATCGGGCCATAAATTCAATTGAGAGCACAAGGAGAAAATTGAGGTGAAGAAATATAGGCGGCCATTACCGGGCTGTAGGGCTGTAGGAAAGTGAGGCCTTGCAGGATTTAGGTTTCGACGACTCCATAAATTCCTATCAAATGACTGCAGGAGTGAAGTATCAGCGAGGCTTCTGTTAAAAACCCCCACTGCTTCTCTCTGAGATCTTTTTTAGATGGGACTGTGGTCAGTCAAGGGCAGATTTTACACAGGAAAGTATTAAAGACCTCCACATAACAAATAAACATAAAAAAGCTAGCATCGCCTTAGAGGAAATGTACATCAACACAATTTGTAGCACTTCCTGTTTATGTCCTATTGACTTTGCTGTGTGCGCAGAAGGTCATGTGGATTAGTAAACATGCTGTGTTTTATTTTAGTTTTTGGATGCCCAAGGCCTCCATGCTTACGTTTAATGGTTAATTCCCCATAATTGGACACTCCAACGCCTTTTTCAGAGTGGATGATGCAGCGGTAGCGGCCCGAATCGCCCTTTGTTGTGTTCTTCACGTCGAAAGTGCCAATGAAACGGCGGTTGTTCCAAGGTTTAGTGGATCTCATCGGGGCCTCCCGTCCACCGATGCCCTGTTTCAGACAAACACACGAGTGCGTCTCAAACGTTGAATACAAATGTTTAATAAGGAAAGTGGTCTGACCTTGGGGGCTCAAGTCTGGCTGAGCGTGTACTTGTCTGCTCTTGTTTGTTTGTGTCCTATTGATCCCATTGATGGGTGAAGGTAGGGACACATTTATCACACATGCGCACTCACATGCAGAGCGGACTCTCCCCAGCTGTCACCCCTCACAGCAGGCAGATGGGGGACATTTGTTCATTAGAAATATTTCTTCATTACTGTCATCGGGGGACTTCACTTAATGTTTGCTTTCCAGCTCCTGTGCTAATGAGGACGTGTTTGTTAAAATGATGGAGTACCTGGCACGGGACCTTTACTCTGCGTCATGCCCCTACTGATCATGTGTGTGACGGCAGCAGAGCCAACTGCCAGATGTGCTGCCTCCTCTGCTCAGAACAAGGTCAAACCAAGACTGTTGTGCAGCTCAGCAGGGCTGGACATGGTGCACAATTTTCCCAGTTAACATGGTAATGGCACGGTAATGATGGATTTATTTCTTTATTTTTGCTGAATGGGTGTGGTGGTGTTCATGGAGTGTCACACTATAGATTCAATCACCTTTAGAAATGTGC
Source organism: Takifugu flavidus (assembly GCF_003711565.1). Lineage (NCBI taxonomy): Eukaryota > Metazoa > Chordata > Actinopteri > Tetraodontiformes > Tetraodontidae > Takifugu > Takifugu flavidus. Next base: position 12,124,050 of record NC_079534.1, on the reverse strand, counting down.
AAAAACAATTTTTAAATACCTCTGAAATAACACTAAATGGTTTTTTGCTCTCATGAGGAAGAATTTCAGATGTTTTGATGCAGAAATATGTCACAAAAGTGGAAACACTTATTTTTCCTCATTTATGCAAGACAGGACTTGACGTGCACGGTCACATGACCGGTTATTCGTAGCCCTATTTTATTAGCATAAGTACAAAATAAGATTGCCAATGTGTAACATCAATATTATATTCTGGAGACCAGGTTTAGTGAGAATTATGAAGCTGGTGCCCAGAAGACCCTTTAATGGAAATGCAGACAAACTGTAATTGAAACAAAACTACTGATATAGAAACAGCTAGAAAGAAATCAGTCTGACCTGAAGCCAGAGGCGGAAATTGTCCTTCTTGCGTCCATTGACGGTGCAGTGAAAGGAAGCCGTCTGGCCAGCGTTGACCTCAACTCCTTTAATCGTCAAAAAGTGAGGCGTGTTCACTGTTAACAAAATGCAAAGACCTTCAGATCAACACAAAGATGTTAGACAGGCTCAAAAAGATCAATAATTCTGAACGAATAAAGAGAAACCGCTCGATGTGTCCCTCTCTTTGTCCTTTAATGGCATTGCTTCAAAAACATCAACATGTTCCCAGCCTTGGATACTCCTCAGACTCTAACTTATGCAGAACAAAACGCCATTCTGCCTCCAAAAATAGGGCAGATCGGAGGAGATCTGGACTCGAAACGATCTCTCAGGATTCAAAAGCTAATTTCAGGATTCAAAAGCTAATTCTAACAGATTTATTATAGACTTTCACTTCTATATATTCAGTATCCAGGACGTTGAAGCGCACCTCCTTTATAATTGCAAGCTGTCAATGTCAACTTTTCCCATCAACTGTATCTTCTGTAATGACGGCGGGTGACATAGACCACCGCGGTGGGGTAATTACTCCTTTGTGTTCGGAATACCACGTGCTTGTATATATAGAATGTGGACCGACTTCTCTACTTTGACGCGACTCAAAAAAAAGAAAAAAAAAAGACCCAGATTGCCCAGTCATCAATCCACTCTTGCTTCCACCCATTGAAATATTGATCACATCAAAAGTTCTCATTGAATTTAGTTATCTATATGCAAACCATAGAGTGTCATTAACACCAACAGTCCAAGCTGGGTACTTTAGTTATTAATGCGCTGAGGGAAACAGGTGCTTTTGAGGGGCGTAAGTGTATTTCACCTTTTCTGAAAGAGAATACATGATTATTGACACTGATGTGGATGGTAATGACAGCGAAATCTTGAGAAATCCTTGTCCTCCCTCAGCAGCAGCCTTTCCACAAGTTGAAGGGGCAACACCCGAGAAATGCAAGTGATTATGTGCTCATTAGCTTTGCGATGTGTCTTTTGTATTCAGCAAGAATATAACGGGAATATGAAGATCTAAGGGAGGAAGTGCTTCAGTGAAAATCCTTCAGAGAGTAAATGTAGAGCAGAGGCCCTATTTGTTTTATTATTTTCTATAACATAGTTCAAATTCCATTGCATTTATTTCCCACAGCCACTCCGAAATTAAATCCCCAAGGCATGTGGAGCACGGAGACCTAATAATCGTAAATTCTAAGGGATCAAGGAGGAGGGAGTTTTACTGTTATCAATGTAGCGCACATTTTGAAGACCTCCTGTTTGACGAGGAGGCCTTGAACATAACAACAATACAGGTGTTTGGGAGGTGTCACGGAAAGGACAATGGCTCTTTGATGGTATTCTTTTATGGTGACAGGAAAAAAAAAAAAAACTTACTGCACTGGTGGCCCTTGACCACGATGTCTTTGATGGCCAGCAAGCCACGCTGCCCCGAGGTTACGGCTTCAAACACAATCTGAGGAGGAGAGAGGAGACTCATAACACCAATGACAAATGGCCACATCTTCAAATGGCACTTGAGTGAGGCTGCAGAGAGAAGTCCGGCTCCTCCATAATGCAATCTCCTCTTAGTCAGGCTGCAGATGGTCACACAGCTGCAGGCCACTGATGTTATTTACACAATATGTCACAATTGAAGCATGTTATGACATGCAAGCATTAAATTAAATCTTTGCCTTGAGATGATTAGCGCACGGCGTGACGAGCTCAGCAAACATTTCAACAATACTTATCGCCAACAGTCGCTTGCCCAGCAATGTTGGTTAGAATACATTTTGTTTGCACAGTAAATAATGACATAATTGCGCAAAAAAATCAATAATGAAAATGTGTCTGCTCGTAAAATGTGTATATCTGTTGCTAGGAAACACCTGTAACGCTGTTGACTCTAAAGCAATCAAATAAGAAGAAATGAGGCAGCAGCATAATAATTTCTGACAGTAATTTCCAAACCATTAGCATTATGGGAGGAGATAAAATCCACTGAAAATATCAAGGAGATTTGTTTTATGAACCAATTAAAAAAGACTTTGAGGGATAATTATGACAGTGTAATCTCTCTGTGAAGAGGGAGGAAGATTCACAAATCCAAGTGATGTTACCGGGCTTAACAATCGTTATTTTTCTTCAAGGATTAAAGGAAATATCTCGAGACTCATACATCCGTAAAACTATAACTGAATCACCGATGGGGCTGCTGCATTTAGCTGCTGGTTTTTGTCCAGTGTTCAGCTGACACGTTTGTTGCCATCTCTGACAACAGAAGCTCAGAAATCATTTACTGATGGGCTGTGAAAAAGTGACACAACTCTATTTCAGGGCGCCGCTTCTGCAAATGAACAAATGGTGGCGATTCCTAAGAGAGGGTGGGTCCCGGCAGAATGTCAGAGTGGGTCTCCAGTGAGATAAAAACGGGTCCTGGAATGCCGGGCCCTTCCGAAAACCAGGGTGTGGTTTAGAAACCCTGTCCACGGCACGCACATAAGATCACATCTTTGCATTCCGTTACCCCCCAAATATAGCCTCTAGCAAGGGGTTGATGCTAATGCATATGTTCTGGCTGCAGTGTTGCACCAAATAAATCCAGCTATCATATAGATGCTGAGCGCACACCCTTCTGTGAGATTCTTTTTTTAGCCCGGGAATGCAAAGGCGGAGATCACTACCATTGTCATCTGGGAGGCAGGATGCCTTCAGATAACAGTGTCCAATTATAAATGCCTTTTTTTCCCCCATCTCGTGAAATATGAAAGTGAACGTCTTTGGTGCCAATTAAGGCCTCATTACAAGCTAATTTAAAGGAAATTAAAAGGCCAACCACTCCACATATTGCCACCAGACAAATGAACTAGCCCCTCACTCCCTAATTGAAATCCTTTGTTTGTGCAACAGACATCAGTCAGCCTGCCTAATAGCTGTGATATAATTGATTCCAACATCAATGATGGTGCAGTGCATAATTGGTCCTGACCCTCGGAGCAAAAATATTCACGTGGGATGAAAGCTGTTGATGCCACAAAAAAAAGTTCACCATTCTCATTTGTCAGAGAGTCGTGCGGCGGACCCAGCACTCGGTGTCTACTTCACCACGCGGGCTATTCCTGAGAGACTTGCATAAGTAGTACATTACAGCAGGATTGATTAGCTCTGCCATAGGTTCCAGTGCATCCGAATCAAGACAGATGAGAACATTTGGGTTTTTCCTCTCTTATTGGAGCGCCGTTCCATATCAGCGTAAATAATGGGCGCTCGTCTCGTGTACCGCGTTCAGTTGGACATCGGATCATGTGTTGCGTTTAGGGGAAATAATAGCTCTTGTCTCAGTGTTCAGCGGCTTGGGAAATGCACAACAATCTCAATTAAATGTGTTTTTAAGGCTCATCTGACAGTAGAGTAATTATCAAAGGTTTGAAGAGGCATGCGATGACTAAAAGCCTTACCAGTAATTAAAAAATAATTTCCAACTATCAGGCTTCCCTTTGACAATTCCGTAGGTTAGCATGCAATTAAAGATACCTATAATTACTGCCATGTTGTTAATTAGTGACAATTTTAAGCACTGGTCTCCTTCCTGACTACAGGTTGCTAAAGACATTAGCATTATAGCCTTTAGCCTTGTTGGTAAGTTTACAAATGGACACAGGTCTTCCACTGGGCACTGAAAGGCAACAGATGCCTGGTATTTTCCTGAACATGTTGGAAGGCATAATTTGTCATCTGGGGCTAAAACACCATATGCTTAACTTTCCTAAAATACATCGCAATAATGGTGCTGTGAATTGCTCAAGTATGGATCTTGTTGGTCTTATTAAAGATGTAGCGATAGTATAAAAGAAAACAAAGTATTGTCCACCCCAAAAGAGCATGAAACCGTTGGATCTGTGCGTCCACATCTGCTGCTGACGTCGGGAAAACAAAACATATTAAACCATTTAAACGGATCTTTGTACGTGCTTTGAGTGCTAGCGAGCGGTCTCATTAAGCCCCTCGAGTCCAACTGCACGCGTCTGACGAGACGGTCCTGTGATTTATCGTGACACATCAGGGCCACCGCCCAGGCAGTGGTGCACAGTGAGAAGCTGTAGCAGATTTGTCCATCTCTGCTGTTGCCGTCCATCCCTTATCTCTTCCTTTTGTCAATGCGCCTCTCATTAAGGCGCCGAGCTTGCATTCAGCAGTCACTAGCTCAGCGGTGTCCCTTGTTAACTAAGTTATCATGGTCGCTGTGTCGAGCAGGCAAGAGGACCCCCTCTGCTCAGACGTAGATCACAACTGCCAGCCCATAATGAAATAATTCACGAGGGATCGGTCTCCCACTGGGAGGTTACGGGGTCTCTCTGCATCAATTAACATTTGGTGGACTCGTGGAACAGGCCCAGCGAAAGACTAACAGCCAGGCATGTGTGAAATCACCTTGCCCCAGCCAGCAGTCATGTGCATTGGTAAGTGAAAATTAGTTTTTAGACCAGGAAAAGAGAAGTGGAGAGATGATAGAAGCATGAAAAAAAATTACCATGGATACCAAAGTAGGCCCGGGAATTGACAGTTCTGGGCCTTTCGAATGGGCTATTGTGTGATTGTTGGGATTTTTAAAAAAAACAACTAATAAACATGCCTTGCTCCATCCAAATAATGGTCTGTAAAGGCTGCGGACAATGAGTAACCCCATTTTATTATGAGTCATGTGAATAGGAGGATCACCTGGTAGAAATTGGGCCAGTACGTGCTGACGGCCAGTTCGATCTGGACCCAAGAGCGAGTCGCTGGTCCGGATACGTTCCAAACAGGCATCCCCATGGGACTGTTGTTCTCCTTGATGTAAACGTTGAGGTGACCCGGGTGGCTGCTGTCGCGGCCTCCTATGTAATAGTGGAAGGTGACGCAGTGGGTGTCGTTCTCCCTCAGCTGTGGCGTTAGCAGAAGAGCCTTCTGTCCTGCAAAGCGTCCTGATGTGTTCACCATCGCGAAGGCTGAATCTGCAACAGGAACAAATGATCACTCAACAGTCGTATACAGTTGCTAGGCGCAACAGCAGAGGGCCACTGACAAAGTGCCCTGAACAAGTGAACGCGACACCGCAATAAATGACTCTATCAAATTCACCGCATCCGTCAAACTACTTTGTGAGAAATGCTAACATGCCAACACGCTGCTATGCAACAATCATACATAATCTATAACAGAGAACGACGCCAGCACTGAATTTGAACGGGCAGTGTGGTTTTGGCACCAAAAGATTAAAACCTGTAGTTGGCGATTCGAAATGGGAACCCTTCAACAAAGATGCAGGTGCAGTTGACGCCTTGATGGACGCGCGCCCACACACTCTGCACACACTAACGTAGCTCGCACACATTTAAAAAACGCGTTTATCTTCGCATTGAGAGATCATCTGAAATCATTCTCGTTTATCGAATTACTTTGACAATAACCCCACGAAGGCCAGTAGTTCAAGGAAGGAGTACCTTCCTGCAGTGGCAGACAGAAGGGAAAGAAATGAGAAATCAATAAGGTAAAATCTGTTTGCCAAGCATGCCCCATTTAGGTTTTATCACTGGGGTTCAATATTAAAGGTTAATCTAATTCTCCTGCCTCTTGCCAATAAAACACAAGTGAGAAATATCATTTTGGCAAACTTTCAAGGAGACGCCGAATACTTTTTATTTGTCGTTATCTTATTTAGTTTAGCTCAGTAAAAACGATGGCACGGGGTTAAACAGCCTTTGAGGCACGGCCAGAAGGACGTTTCACATCCATCGACTTTCATCCGGTGCATCAGTGAGCGTTATGTTTTGTTCAGAGGGGAGACAAACAACCTGTTAGCTTTGCTCTCTTTACATCTGAGAGCTCAACCACAGGGGACAGGATCTTTATCATTAAATCTAACATCTGGTGACACACTCAGAGACGCAGTTTAAAAGCGAGAGTGAGGGACGTCAACTGAATCAACAGTGTGGGTCCAACAGCGCGCAGGTTAGCAGCCGCTCGCGCAACACTATTTGTTGCACCAATGACTCAAGCTTGCCCACTTGTCTCGTGCTGCACTTGCAACGCTCACCAATTCCATCTGTCTCCAGCTTTAGATAACGAGCGGGGGGCTCCTGTCATGTTTAGACAATGAAGCAGGAGAAGACGGAGCAGAAGAGGAGGAGGAGGAGCGCTGAGTGATGACACTGAGTCACTGGGTTTGTTTGCTGGGTTTAACAAGATGTTGTCTTTTATGTTGTTGACATGGTTTGGCTCACATGAAGGGCTGTTTTCTTTATATGGAAGGCAAAGGAAGTCTAAACTACACAAGCTACACCGTGACCACACACATATGACGTCCTGTTGGTGGGAACAAGCACAGATACGTGTGCATGGCTAACAACTGATTTCTCAAGGGGGACGTTGTAAGATGAAGAGCACCGCAGAGCTCATCACAGGAGACCAGAACTGTATTTTGTTGAGACGAGTACATGTCCCGATCATCCGGAGTTTATTCCATTTTCAGATTTACAATCATTTACAGGCTTCTCTCAAATGCCAAAATTTAAAGGAGAAAAATGTCCGAGCTGTCATTTTCGCTGTGGTTGTTTGGTAGCGTAACCACTGGCGGATTTGGGGTTACGAAAATTCATAATTTATCCATTATGGTCTATAATGGCAGATTAAATGTTGTAACCAATTCAGCATGCATTCACAATTGTTTCAGTACTTGAAACAATTTTAATCAGATTAATTGTGCGGCTGGTTAATAATGATTAATCACAATTGAATTCAAATGACCTCAATTAACTGTTAATGAATAGTAACTCAAAGGACAAAAGCCAAATGTGAACATTTAGCCAGGCATTGTAACAGAGCTCGAAGCCTCCGATTAGCACGTCCCCTAAGGTTGAGATGGTACTTGAAGCACTCCAAGCATCGTCGTAGTGCTTCAAGCTTCAACAAGGCTTCTGCTGCATGGGCAAAGCACTGTATAGTTATTATTGGTTCTCTTTTCTTATATTTAAACCCGTTGACTAGGAGTGGGGGCTGTTGTGATGGCCCTACAAAATGTACAGCCCTTGCTAACTTTGTGGTTTACTCCTTCATCACATTGATTTGATTCTTCAGTAACAGCCCTTTGAAGTTCTCATTAACTTTGATATCTTGTGTATAAAGTATTAGCCACAGATGTGTTTTGGAGCCACGCTTTAAATAGTCTATCATAAAGCTGTAGCTAAACGGTGACACTAAATGATGGGCTAGCTTTTCAAGAACATGACAGAAATGTCCTCTTAATTTTAAGTGAGAGCATCAGTTCCAAGAGGAACATCAAGCTGCATTGAGGAAGATTTGAAACCAGTGACTGAGACCATAAACTCTTTAGGAAACTATTAATAGAGGTGATCCATCAAGTCAAAACGGAGGTCACTTTCACACAATACAGTGAGACCTGTAACAAACACTAACTTTCTCTTCCTGGCCACAAAAAGGGGACCATAAATTTGAGATACTGCTGTTTTCCCATGACTTTGACTTAATTTATGAGGCGTCCGCTTTCTGGGTCTGACCATCTCTTATCATTTGTGCATGTTCCTGCGCACCATGTCCAGACCTTTCCAGTCTTTCACTCTGTGTGTCTCTTCTGTTCTCATTACAAGGGAATTTATCTGTGAAGTGAGTCTTGTGGACAGAATAGGACAGGAGAAAAGTCATGCTTGTTTGTCAAGGTATCAGGTGTCCCTCAAGAAGGGATTTGAGGGCGCTTTAATAATATTCAGCCATCTGTCCAGGTGGCCACAACAACCCTCCTTGTGATGTAAAACCAATAATCTGATGAACTGTTGACTTGGAGTTTGTGTCATCTCCATTAATGTCCAGCTGAGCAGTTTACATTTCATTCCAAACAGCCATGTTGTGATGTGTCTCCAAGGGAAATTGTGTACCGCAATGTTCTCTGTTGGTAAGTAGAGATGAAAAATTGGCTTCGGTGCATATTTTCATACCGCGATCGTGTAATATTAGTAACGAAACAGGTAACCTTTGTAAGGAGTCACATCTAGTTTCATCAACTTTAATGCAGTGGCCCAAAGTATTAAACTGCAATTACTTCATAGAAACATTAATATTAGAGTATTTGCTCTTTGGCCACATAATGGTTGCAGAGCCGTCAAAGTTATTGTTGGCTTCGTTCAGCTTCTGTCACTAACAACGGTGACAGCGACGACAGAGAAACATCGATTGCATTGTATTTTCTATGTTTTTAGAGTCTAATGACCACATACTCTGCTCGACCTACTGCACCCTGACAAGCTAATTAGCCAGTGAGACTGAGAGCAAATTATGATGACACTGGGTTAGTGCTGTGCTAATGCGCTCGTGATGCACATGGGTGTTTTCTTTCCCTCTTCCTCCTTCTCTACCTCTTTTGCCTTAACAAAGACGTGTTCAAGACCAATTAAAAATAGAGACCCCTTAGGGCAGCCAAGGCCTATCTCAGCAACTCTGTAAAGGCCAGGGCTTAGCTATTGTCTAAGGTATTCAAGAAAACAGATTTATTATTATTCCAATGTAGGCCATCCTCACTTCCCATTATGACGGCTGAACATGGAAAACATAAAAAATGAATTAGTTGAAAATGAAATGTTCCTGCTGAAAGATGCTTTGTGTGCTTTTCAAGCTGTTCAGACCTGAAGGGCACCGAATTGAAACTGAAGTACCTACGGTTTGTTGTATTAAGACAATGAAGACTTTATTAACAAAGAGGCTGCAGTTTCACATTAACTGTGCACCAATTTTTGCTTATAATAAAAATAGATAATTAAAGTTAAATCCTGGGAAGAATGTGGTAAAATAAATAAAATCTAATGCTAAATGGATGTTCTAGTGGGCTAATCGGCACTACCCTAATAAGCCAATCACAAAGTGAGTGGAACTGAGACGCCCAGCTTTATTTTAAGCAATTTGACTTTTAATACTAGATGTTTCATGAAAAGTTATTTTCGTTTCATCACTACAGAAGCTCAGAATTTGTCTGTTTGTTTCTTCCTGTCCTTTGTTCCCTGGCAGGCAGCGCTGAGGCACCACCTCACTCACCTGTAGCTCATTTGGGTCAATTGGATCTGCAGCTATAAAGAGCGGCTCCTTTCACATGTCGTTGCCTGATTGTTGTAGATCCTCCGTGGTAACGCCTGGCTCCCCTTTCTTGAGAATCTTTTGAGGTGGAGTGTTTGATAGTCTGCCGTTCTTGTGAGGTTTTTTTTTTAAATTTAAAATGTGCCTCACCTCCGTCTCATTTTCCTGTTTTTGCAGCTCCCATTTGTTGCTGCTCAGATCAGCCGTGCTCGCCTGCACGTTGCCCACCTATTGCTTCTTTACCTTTTTTTGAAAATTAAACCTTTTTATGGTCAGGTTTGTCTGGGTCTGTATTTTGGCACCTGTTTGTGGCTTCACTTGGTGTAACAGCAATAACTGGATAAACATGCGTTTATCCTCTAGATGTTGTCCTGTTGTGAGAGAGATACAACAGAACTGGGCTGTTTTCCCTTTGAATCTCGTATTGTGACTGAATTTGAAGCATCTTTGACTGATGGACGGTCCGTAACTGCTGAAGACAAATTGGGATGTGAATCAGAGGATGTGAGGGGCCAAAGCCTGGGAGTTTTGTTTTGAATTGGTGGGAAAAATGTATGAGGCATCCAACGGTTCACAGCCCTGAGGCAGTTTACCGCAGAGACGTGAGGGCTTCTTGGGTCAGCAGGTACCAGCAGAACCTGTGTGTCATCAGCATATCAATGGAACAACACGTGTCTCTAAAAAAAAAAAAAAAAGACACCAGGCAGAGGTATTAAAATGAAATGGGACCTGAAATGGATCCTTGCCAGAAGACGGAAGGCTAAGAGTGGTGTCCTTGAGACCCGCCGAGGATTCGAGACGATCAAGAGAGCAGGAGGATGTTGACTTGTGGTGCAAATGTTGGGCTGTGAGGAATCATAGTGAGCGTAAGTGCTCAAATGTGTGGGGTGCATAAGGCTACAAGATTCCATCCAAAAACATTGAAAAGGTTCTGCAATAAATTGCCTAAATGGCTAAAAGCTGAATGAAATGCAAACAGAAATTCTCACAATCAAGCAAACAAGCAGAAGTTTACAACTGAATATGACTGTAACTGCTGCATCTCCAAGTTTCTGTGATGTGTATAAAGGCTAAACTATAAAAGCTTTGTCCAAGTAGGCCCAACTAGGTCATATTAATCTATATAGGTCAACTGGATTGTTGAAAGCAACTGGAATATGTTTTGCCTCCTATCTGAAAGGCTTCTTCAATTATTACTGGTTTGGTGCGAGTTGAGTGTTTTCCATTTTAAATCAAGAAATTTCCAGCCAGCCAATCTAAAAATGTCCATGTGCAATTGGACGAGACATAGTATCAGAGGTTAAATGGCAGACAGAAGCCTGGACGCGATCCAAAAGATCTCCATCTGGTTCTTCTGACCAGTCCATATGGGAAAGGAGACTTGACTTTGATTACAACTTCATCCAATCAAGTGTGATCGCTTCCAACATTTTCTATCCAAGAACAAATTTTACGTACAGTAAAATTCCGTATGAATGTGAGCTTTCATTACGTGATGGCAATACTAAATGAAGCAAAAGGGTTCATTTTCAAAGCAAAAAAACACTCCACAGGGGATTTGAGAGCTACATATTTTCTTCTCGGTAAAAAAGACCTCTTAATGGAATACAGTCTAACAAAACTTTGTTCACACAAATATTCTCCCATCTAATCCTTATCAAAGACTATAAATTGAAGGCATTTAGATTAATTATGAGTTGCGTGATGGTCTAAGCAGTGGATATAATTTGCAATAATGACTGGGGCTCATTATTTCTCCACCATTCAGGTCCTGAACTCTGTGGAAATCATTATATGGGGAAAATCAGAATGAACGGGTGCTCTTTAAACCCAAACCCTCCAGGTCTCCTCCGCTAATAAAATTCACAGAGGTCACCGCCAGAGAAAAGCACAGCCGCTGCTTCGGAAATGTCAATGAAGACAGGGCTATTCTCCTCGTCTGCCACCAATCAAAAATGCTCCGTCGGTGAGTGTTGGGCTGTGAATAGCCTGGCCTCCGCGCCTTCATCCAGAACTTTCCTTGTGTCCTTTGAAACATAAAAGGGGCTTGATGAAGTAGTGCTGAATAGGTGTGGGTTCTTCACATGAAGGGCCTGTCAGGTTTCTTTGACGAAGTCAAACAGATTCACCTAAAACCATCCATCATGAGTGGCGCCCGCCGGCTCCGAGACTTTAGTCAAGTTCAACAATCGACCCTAATTATTTTCCAAGGGAGCATCTTTTGTAGCTGCGTGTCAATCAACAGCAGCTCTTAATGGCTTCATATGTCATCTCGCTGTGCACCAGGCACAGTTAGAGTTGCACTGTAGTAAATGGGTCACATAATAGTCCATTTGCCAGATACAAACCCATTACCCAAGCCCGAGTGTTCACGTGTCCCCTCGCTGCATCATTAGACCTAATTGTACACACCATGCATACTAATGGAGACAAAGACACCATATGTAAATATGCCCTCCATCATGTGCCATCATAATCCTGTTTATCACACAGTATGGCCCTTTTCACCGAGTTTGCCACCGTAAACTTTGCCACCCCAGAAAACAACCTGGAAATTAATTCATGAATCGATCAAATAGATTGTGTTGTGTTGATTATGTGGCCATAATCGTATCACCGGGTTTCTCTTGCGCTCCGCAACCTTGTCGACGCCACGCGGCTGTGAATGGCGAAAAGAAAAAAAAAGAAAAAGCAATTAGCTTATTCTTACAAGCCGTTGGTCCGCCCTCCTCAACAGCAAATCCCATCTTTTGCTGATGCTATTTAAAGTCTGATTACATTTCTGACGTCCTTCAGTGAGCAGGTATTCTTCCCTCTTGTATTGTATCTTAAATTTCTTTCCTACGCTTCCATTTTAATGACAGGCAGCAAAGAGCATCCAGGTAAAGGGAGGAGGATTGTGTACTCATTACCTCCTGAATGTCGTGGTCATGAAGGTGAACGTTTTGCCTTTTAAGATGTTGCACTTTATGCAGAAGCTGCACTCTGGAGGGAGTGACAGCGCATTTGAGCTGCATTTACCCGAGATCATTATGAACCTGGGAAAAAACGCAAGAACTCTAACAAGGAGATCACTGTTATCCTACGAAGAGTGTTAGACAGTCGATGTTGTCGAGGTGTGATGATTAAACAAAGGCCTTGTCCTAGACAGAGGCAAAAACATTCAATTTCTCCTCTGCTACATATTTATAAAGAACATTTAGCTGCAGTTGCTACTCACCCTAGCATAATACAAAACCCTAATTAAGCACAGTTAGGGATCCATCCTTATTCTCCTCCCCCTGCAATTATTCCCCAGAATGAATCTCAGGGGGAAAGGAGGGAATCGTTGCTGAATGCGCGCAGCATCCATCTTACCATCAGAGCCTCTGCACCAGCTGAGGCTCACTAAAAACAACTTCCTTCTAAATGGAATCCGGACAACCCCCCACAGCGCCAAACAGCAAACTTCCTCCACAAGACACCTTCATCCATTCTAACACGCGACACGTGCAGCACGTTGCCGCAGCAGTGGGGACCGCGGACGAGCACAGGAGCGTGCTTTTGAGGAGATGCGCTTCAATCAACTCGAGCATGACTCAGCATTTTTAATGTAATGATTTTGTCTACGACTAACAATCCAGGCCGTCTAATTCTGACAAAAGTGCTCTCAACTTTCTCTCCAAGCCTGGTTAAATGTTTTCCTGGATGAGCTGCTTTTCTTATTATTGTCCAGGACAGATCTTGTCCAGAGTCTGCTTGGTAATAACAGGATTGACAGTGACAGCTCTGCCATGGGGTTCTCTCTGTGACTCGGAAGAGGGAACACGTTGGGGAGCGACAGTTCCAACACGCGGAGCCTCAGAATTGGGTTGGGCAACCCTAAAGGAGGCAAAGCTTGCAATCAGAGCTGTGCCAGGGGATAAACAAGAGCCTTCCCTGTCCAGACTTAGCAATTAGGCAGGGATCGGATTGTCATAAACAACCAAGAGGCTTTCTAGCTGTGACCACAACACTCCTTTTCCTTCTTTCTTTCAATATGTCTTTCCCATTTTTGTTGCTCTTTTATTTACTTTCGGGGAAGGAATTGCCCCAGTTTGCTCTTATATATATATATGTGAAAAAGGAGCCTCTGAAGCAAACAGGCACCGAATTCTGCAGAAGGCTTCTCATTATTTTGTGTCTTTATAGACAAAGTCCACTAATGACAAAGTGCAGGATGCATCCCTGTGTTTCCAGTGGCTGTGAGGCTTTAATGCAACTATGCAACCATCCTGCAACGTTACTAGATGGGGCTCCAGGACGAGTCACAGATGAATGGAAGTCAGCAAGACTACTTTCAGAGCCAGGTTCCCACTTCTAGTCATTGAGCCGTTTTCCACGTCCTACCCACATTTGCAATATTAATCATATTTGGATGAATATTTCCATTTTCTTTTCTGTCAACTGACCTTTTCTTTGGGGGGATCAAGTTAATCATTAATCCTTTTGCCTTTCATAGCGTAACAGTGGTGATTATTTACCTATTTATTACCGTAATTTCCAGACTATAAGCCGCTACTTTTTTCTACACTTTAAACACTGCGGCTTATTCTACGGTGCGGCTTATTTATCTTTTTTTCGTGGCGCACTATCACAACTACTGTGAATCAGGCATTTTTACTAACCCTCATCAACATGGAAAATACTAGAAGAAAAGCATATGATGCGGCTTTTAAGTTAAAAGCGATCACTCTGGCGGTTGAAGAAGGAAATCGAGTTGCCGCACGTAATCTTGGCATATATTACGGTAATCAATGGCAAGAAGGTGGAGACGCCAGCCTGAAGAATTGATCCAAAGCAAAAAGGCAACAAAAGCTTTTAGACGTAAACATCGCAGGTGGCCCGAGCTTGAAAACGTTCTGGAAGACTGGGTCAACGCACAGAGAGCAGGCGGCTGCGGTGTTTCCGCTGTACAAATCAGACAGAAGGCAAAAGCAATCGCCACCGTGCTGAAAATAGAAGATTTTAGAGGTGGGCCATCGGGGAGTTTTAGATTGTTCATTGTTTGAGTAAAAAAGCATAAACAACGTAATTTGTGTGGAGCTGATACAAACGTATATTTCAAGGTAGCTGCGTTACAGACACTGTTAGAAAATGGTACAATATATTTATGTTGCTAAGCGGATTAAATTAAAAGAAAAGTTAAAAAATCCTGACATGATGAAAATTGGATTTAAGGTCTCTGTATAAACATACAAGTGAAAAGAGTGGCTGTTGTTTCTTACCTGTCTGTTAGTCACTCGTCAGTGACTCGTCTCTTACGGTAATAAAAACATCTATCAGTACTGAATGTTGTCGATCTAATTTTTCATATTACTACATGGGATACCTGCGGCTTATAATCCGTTGCGGCTTGTATAAGTACAAAATTGATTTTCTTTCTAAAATTAGATTATGCGGCTTTTAATCAGGTGTGCTCTGTAGTCCAGAAATTACGGTATTATTATCTTGGTTCATAAATGAATAAATCAAAGCCCAAAATGCTGTTTTTGGAAAGGAAATGGTAACGAACTTGCAAAAGGTAAAGTTAAACTAAGCATGAATCTTATTTAGCAATGTTTATCATGAGATCAAAATGTAAAGTCTCATGTAATTTATAGTATGTATTATTTGGAGACTTTTTCTATATATATATTTTAGTGCTGTCAAACAATTTCTTTTTCATCAGATTAATCACAGGGTTGTTGTAGATTAATTTCAATTAATCGTGATTAAATATCATTAATTTTAATCTACGTTAATCATTTTGCACAAGCAAACAGACTCGAGAAACAAGGGAGGGTGGTTTGTCAAAAGCTTGGTTCCCCGTTAGCCGAAGTGCTAGCAGAATCCCGGACGAGCGTATCCTTTACGTTCACATGGAATTTTAAACTTGAAGTGCTTCATTGAAACGTAAACTCCTTCCTCCTTCGTGTGTGTATAATACTTTATGTTGGTCAACTGTTACATCTTGAGGTTTTCTTTGTCCACAAGAGGGCCAACGTGCTAGCATCTTCCCTCATTATCGGTTGCTGCTGCCGCCTGACACAACCGGATCAATTGCCTATTTGCTCATACATGGTGGAAACTGTACTCGGACAATCTGCCCGAAATGCCAAAGACATTCAGAGTCATTTTTTGCTGCAGATGGGTTAATTGCGTTAACATTTTTAATCGGGTTAATCGTGTAGATGCATTCATCCGTATTAACATGTTAATTTTAACAGCCCATATTGTGTTTCGACATTAAAAAGGAGTTTGATTTGCACTGAAAGGTTGAGACCTAACCAGTCCACTTCCGGTTAGCATGAAGGACACGTTTATGCTAACCAGGCCCGGTGAAGATTCATAAGTACAGGTTTAGGAGTGAGACAGCAGTCTGAGGGTATATAGCATTTCGCCGTTCACAGAAATGCATCTCTACCCATCAACCTCTTCTGCAGTCGCACTAAAACAAGTTCAGACTGTCAAGCACACTACATTTACATCGCTTTCAGTGCGGTCAAAGAGGGGAGATTACAATTTCACACAGCAGGTTGAGTGCTCGCACTGAGAAATGGAGAAAGCGCCGCAATCTGTTAATTACATACAATTCAAGACACACAGGTGGGAAACAAGCCTGTCTGAAGTGTGCTCAGTGGAAGAAGCACAATCAAGACCACCTCTTTACCAGACACGAGATTTTAATCAGATATGTTAAATTTAGACCGCGTGTGAGGCGTTAATTTGTAGGTCGGAGCTTTTCCAGATCTGACTGTAACCTTTGGCCAGCCTCCCTGTGTCCCAACATTCATCAAGTGCTTCTGCCTCCGTGGAAGGCAATTTCTCCAGGGACGGGTCAAAACACATCATCCTGATGCACACACAAACAAATCTGGGCACCGGCTGCTTAAAATTAGTGAGGGCCGGCTAATTAATTCTGCCTCTGTCACTGTGGGGGGCAGGGCAATCTATCTACAGCCTTTGTAAGATTAGACATCGGACAGAGGAGGAAAACAATATCCATTAGAGTGCAAGGCTACCTGTGTTGTATCATACAAAAAAGTCATTTAGGTAATACAGTATATTTCCTTCTGTGCATGGAGGCCGGTGGGAGAGGAAGTGGGGGGGGGGCTAGGGTGCATTTTCCAGTCAAATTAAAAGCCAATAAATAAAGTGACAATTAAATTAAAGTGACAAACTGCATGTCACAGACAGGATATTCAGTGAAAACCTGAATTTCAAAAATCAGTGCCCTTATATTTATATTAATAGTCCTTTTGGCTCTGGTCATGTGACTATCCCAACAATCCCCCGACCCCCCTGTCAGATGTGAAGTTTCACTACTTCACACTGAAAAATAAAAGAATATAGAACAGATATTTGGTATATTTATAATCAGCATCCTAATCAGACTCCAGAAACGTGTCTTTACCTGTGGGCACCCATGGGTCCGACGAGGGTTTCTCCCTGGTACTGGCTTGCTCCCAGTCAAGGTCGTCGTCTCTGCCCTGGCTGTATCCACATGCTGCCAGCGGCTTTTCAAAAGTACAGTCACCTGTGACAAAAGGAAGACCTTTTTATTCCTGTGCAATTTTTCCAATACCTTACCACTTAAATGACTGCACGCATAAATTAAATCCCCTTATTTTTCTTGCCTGCGGCATTCATAATGCAATATGCCAGACAATGGGAGGCATTTAAGTGAGACAGAGTGAAGGATTACTCCAGGGGGCGAGGTGCAACATACATTACTATCATTAGCGACACGGCAGTCCAATTTCACAGTGACAAGTATGAAGTGTCCAAACTCCATCATTGTTAGGAATTATGCTCCAAAAGTGCAGCAGCATCAGGGATAAATTGATTTATTTTCCTTTTCCGGCCACAGAACTTTGCTGTTCCTGTGCCCTCACTCCAGACTCTAATCCGTTATGGAACCCGCTTGCAAAATGACAGCAAGCACCCATTAGGCCGAGGCTTCAACAGGGCTTGGCGGGTGATCAATTAAGGGGAAACAAAAAATTATTTGTTGCACCTTTAAGGCCACACAAAAATTGGGAATTGAGTTCCGCTCTCATCAAAGTGCCTTTCAAATCACTCAATAATCTCCACTCAGAATAATACAGGTGACCCATAATAACATGATGAAGTTTGGGGCAGTTTTTTGGATGATAAGTACGACATATTTTTCTGTTTCCTGAGGTAACCAATTTGCTTATGCTCTTGTAAAGCAGTACAATTTTTATCACTATTAAGAATGTCCTGCGAGCCAGAATCTACAGTATAGCCGTGCCAAAACCAATAGATCATTTCTTACAAGCTCTTGCTGACGTTCTGCAGCATAAAGGTTTTGAACCCAGGCTTTTGTTTTCCCATTTGTCTCGGCTGACATATACAGTACGCCCGCAAATGAGCGGCCAAACGAGGAGAAGGCCACATAATTAATACCCAGCTCCACAGGGCAACTGCTAATGGTGTATTTGCTGCTATGTCAGTTTTTGGAAGGAGAGCAAAGCGACAGATTGCCAGTGAGTTACAGGTTAGAGGTTGGAGAACAACAGCGGTTTACGGGATGGATCGCAACTCCGAAGCAGTGTGATAATATCAGAAGCTAGCTCTGGCAAACCCGCTGGCTTGCTGGCTCCGATACACATGTGAGGGTGATGTTTGGTCACCCGCGCTGTTCGTTTACTAGACTCAGATCAACCACACAAACAACAGGAGGCCTTGCAAGGGAGAGCTGACGAGCAGTTCAAGCTTCCTCTCTCAACTCCGTCCGTCTGCTGCTCGCTCTCCTCTTTTATTTGGTGCACACAAGATTTGTGTCAATCTGACCTCATGATTCCTTCTCCTCCTATCTCTACGACTTCCTGGTCCTTGAACATGGTACCTCCCAGTGCTGGGTACATAACAGCTTCAATACTTGAGTCAAACACCATACATTTCTTTTTGATTAAAATTCTAAATCTACTTACTATACTTACTATAGCATTGAAATGATAATAGTAATAACAACAATAATTCTTCTCACACACATAAAGGCATTTTATGTTGCAGGATGTCAAGAAATCATACGAGATCATTACTAATAAGCCACCCCTCCTCTACTACTTTGAAATGTATTTGCTCAGTCCAAAACTGAACAAATAAGTCAACCAACACTTCATCTATAGATCACCATACTACACCATACTACATCACTATACTACACTAAACTGTACTATACTAATACCTTTCTGTGTTTATATTCAAAAACTCGCATTCTATTTCTGAACTCGGACACTTTTTGTCATATGTTTTTATTTCTCCTCCAAGCTATTATGCTAGACTAATTAGCATATCTCCGCCTCTATTAACCTCTGCTGGATAACTGGATGTGACCTAGTTCGTAATTCTGGAGGCTGTTTTTGGAATAAAATGAACAATAATTGAAAAGTTAACATCTCACATGGCATGACTGTGAAGCAGCAGGAACAGACGGCTCTTTCATGCTGGATAGTTTAGCCGAGAGCAACGGAGAAACTTGAGGCCATAATCTTAATGAGAAAGTAGTTATTTACTGCCAGAGGTGTGGCAGGAGTTGGCCTTTAAACCACTGTGGTGCATTCAGGTCTCTTCCCTGGTAGTTCTCAGAGTTTCTGCCTCCATGTGGTCTGTGGTTCAAACCATATGCTCCAAACTTGATCAGCTTTTGGGCTAAAATGTGAATGCATGAGTAAAAGCGCGGTCGAGACGTTTCCAAACACTATTTACACGAGTGTTTTGGCTGCGTTTGTGATGGTGACTGGCTCCATTCCATCAATATTTTCACTCAATACATCCAAGATCTGTTGCTCTCTGCCGCCCACCTTCCTCTAACAGCATGGTGGAGTTCAAACTGGCCCAAAGAGGAGGAATGTATTGGTGTTTGATATTCAAGTCAATGGAACTGGCCGGGAATGAAATACATTTGGAGCTAGTGGGTGATGTGAGAATGTCAAAAATAAAACGGACAAATGGAAGATTTTGAAATGAAACTGTAAAAAACCCATTAAAGAAGCGTACAGTTGCAACACATGATCTGATTTTTTTAAAATATATATTATTATGATGTCAGTGTTGTAAACATCCACTATTTTAGTTTTCTTATTGGCTGACTATTGTGATGTGTTTATTTCTGAAAAATTCAGGGTTTAAATGTTTAAGCACATTATCTGGCGTTCAAGTTTGCATATGTGACTGTGTAATATTGTAGAAAATGGGCTTTGTAGCATAGAGTCAACAAATCTTCAATGTCCTCTAAAACAAATCCTTGCAATTAACAACTCCTTTATTGCCTGGTCAATTAATTATTTTGATTGCTCTTGTGTTTCAGTGGCAGTGGGGGGTTAACATAATACGCCAGTGTTTAAGGCCTCACACCGTGTTTTACTGACCGCCCGCAGAAAAGCCTCCAACAGTAATCTAAATTTTACTTTAGTGTTCACTTGAAACCAGGTTTTTTTCCCGTGTAACAATTAAAGACTTAAAGCAGAGTAATTACAAACCTAATTCTAAGTGAGAAAACAGTGATTATAAACTAAATTACATTGCATAGTGGCCATTATTGTGTTCTTTTACTGATTCTTTGTGGGTTGGAAAACAGAAACCCATAGTACTTTTTCATCGACGACGCTTGAGCAAGATGTTTTCACCATTAAAATGAGGTAACAGGCTGTGAACAAGCAATAAATCAATCTGTGTTGCTTTGATTCTGCACTCAGCTCTCGGTATCGGACTCCCGAATCAGGGGATTGTCCAATAACCCGTGCAGCTCATTACCAATCTGCAACTGTACTGTTCTGCTCTGAGGCAAAACACGAAAACTTCCCAGAAACGACATATTATTGTGTTCCTTTTAAAGGAGAAGTGAGAGCTATAAATCAAAAGGAAAATGCACATGTTGCATGCCGTCGACAGACAGCTGCTGGAGTCGAGTTTGTACACACGCATGCAGATGAAAGCATCAATCAATAGCATCATAATAGTCTCTTCCCTCTGTGGGGGGTTTATATCGCTGCCAGTGTGTGGCACAGCCCCCATATAATCAGCTTCGACAGCTGCTGAAATAGATATCCCAACGAGAAGCTGCCAACTCTCTGAAGGAGATTTAACTTTCAATAAAAAAAAGAAGAAAAAAAAAGAATGCTCTCCTGTGAGGTGGGACTGAAGATGAATGTGCTCCACCCTGTCAACGTCCCCCCCTCGGAGAGAAGCAGTCAGGGTAAAGCTGAAAAGGTGGCCCTGAATATGTCATATAACAATTTATTCCACAGTAAGAACACACGCGCGTCTCTACATTCTCACGCAGGCCCCGAGAAATCTATCCGTCCCTTCCTGGATGGAGCCGGGGGCCAGGATCGATGCCTGAGCCCCTCAATGCTGCAGCCAATTTTTCCTAAAGATTTTTAAGTCAGACTGAAAAGGTTTTTCGTTATTGCCCCTGTAAGAGAAGTAAACTTTAAACAAGTGTGTGTGTGTGTGTGTGTGTGTGTGTGTGTGTGTGTGTGTGTGTGTGTGAGAGAGGGATAAAGAGAGAGAGAGAGAGAGATCAAAGGTGCTGTAGCCATGCGTGAGTCACAAAGTCACATGGTCCTCTTTAATGTACGACATAGAAGGGTTGGGAAGGATCAGAAATGAAGGTAAGATCTAAAACTTCCACACCTTCCATGATAGCAGGCAGCCAAATCAACAACCATTAGCAAGACGCCTGTTGCAGGACAGAAGAAACCGAAGCCTTTGCAGTGTCATCACTGTCTCAGTCCCAGTGGCACGTATCATTGCTACAAGACCTCCTTAGCCTCTCTGCCAATTCTGCAATTAACAGCCATCCTCCCTGCTCTGTCTGGCTGGGAAATTGCACAGTGGCTCTCTGCCCCAATCTGCTTTGAGGTCTGCAGTTGTTTTAGCAAACATCTTGTCTGCTGAAGTCCCTGCAGACTGAACCCAGAAAGCAATCTAGGGTAATTTAAAACCAATGTCAACTATCTTCCCTTACCACCAGCAGTTTGGAGCTCCAGAATCCTGCAGCTAAGCTCCTTAGAGACTGATAGGCCTTTTCACTCTGGCCCCATTTCACTTATCTATTGGCAGCTCCTGCCAAGTCCTATCTCTGCACTGAATTGCATGTATATATACCATCTGTTTGGGGACTTTGAACTGTGGGATAGGATTTAGGCGATCAATCTCAATATCTTTATCAATCACGTCTTGCTGTTCGTGGCATTGATCTGAGGCAGAGGTAAAGAAGTTCGAGCGGAGATTTCCACCGATAATCTCCCCAGCCGAGAGGCGCACTTGTCAGCAATGTTTTACAAAACACGACTGACAAATCACATCGAGGGTGACGGGGGGAAAAAAAGAACGGGAGAGACTCAGTGTTGTAAATCGGGATGGGGAAACATACGCGATGATGTCTGAATTTATTATTAAAAACCCTTTTATGTTAAAAACATCTTATTAAAAAGAAAGGGGGGGGGGGGGGGCGCACTGACATTTCCTGGCATTTTATTTCTTGATAAATGAGATTTACACCGGAAAAAAACAACACGGAAGATGATCAAATCCACCCATGTGCCTTTTGTAGATGTACATAGAAGATGACAGCCAGCCTTCTCCTTAGATATGCTAAATTCTGACAGATGATTCTGAAGTCATGTGTGCCAGAACATCGCTTGACGTTCCCTTTCAATGCGCCTGTCAAGAACTTGTTCTAAATTACTTTGCATCCGTCTCCATTCTGTGCAACCTTCCAGGCACCAATTAAGATGAATATGGACCATAACTCTGAGACAAGGAGGATCCTTATTGTCATTTGTTGCTAGGCAATGAAAGATGAGGATTTTAGGTCTTTAGATCATGGACAAATCCTGCGGCAATGAGACGGAAGAAAAAATATTACAATGTCTCCTTATAAAAAAGGGTTAAAGTTTGTTGGAAATTTAACTGCAAACAGGGATCAAGTCCATTTAGACTGAAGGAGGGGTAAAGCTTATTTCTCTTGAATACAACCATCCTCCCGCAGGGTTCGGGATTCACAGTTCTCTCAGGCACATCCTGACTCCAATGTGACAGAAACGAGGCCGGTAAACAACGGTCTCTCCTCAACTGTCCTTCCTGTGTGTATCCAGGACACAGAGGTCCTCTGTCTCACTGCAGCCAGGGAGGGAGACAAAATAACACTGCTCGCTATTCTGCTAAGGTCAAAGGTTATTCAGTATACGCACTATTTTAAAGCACACCGAGGAAGCTTTTTCAGGAACTAAGCGACATTAAGAGTAGATTCACCCAAATGTATTTCTTAAAGTCCAGTTGGGTCTAATGTTGCTGATGTGCTGCTTCATGAGTCTCTGGAGATGATTGAACATTGCATCAGAGCTCCACGCTGATTCATAGCATAGTGCTAGATCATTGCTTAAAGACTGGAAATGAAAATCTCTAACAGGACAGTTTCACATTTGATCCAGATGCGATGGATCGTTGGCCTTGGCGTCATTCAATGAGAGATGGTATAAGAGCGAAGAGCTCTCATCACAGCTTTCAGGGGAAAATATCTCCACACCTGGACAGAGACCACTGAGGAGTAAGAGCTCAATGCTCAACACCCTTCAATATCACTCCGATTTAAAAAAAAAAATCCCTACAGTGGACAATCCCACGGCCCTCTATCCTTCCAGAATTCTGAATTCCATCTCAAGAAAAGTAAATAGTTATAATGCTAATATCGGTATCTTTGCTTCCCCCTTTACTCTCACAGTGTTTCTCTAAGTCTAATTTGTCAAACATACAAGGAACAATGCCAGAAATGAGCCCAAAGGGAGGCTTCCCCCAGAGAAGAGAGTGATTATCTTTGATCATGGAATAAACAAAAACATTAACATGCTTTGTTGCTTTTCCAGAACTGGAACAAATGCCTGTTTTGTGCAAGGAGGAGGGAATAATTCAAGGTTGAATGTCAAAGAATTAGGAAATCACTGAAGCTAATTAGGAAATATGGAATAGAAGAAAAGGTTGAATCAATTCCTCTGGAGGGTGAATCTAGGCCAGAGGAAAAAAGAAAAAAAAAGAAGCTTTGAGCATTCAGGCAGATATATTAGCTTGATAAAATATGATTACTTGGCTTTTATATCATGATATATCATGGATCAGACACACACATGCAGCGTAGATGACTGGCACCCAGGTGGTTGAGTGTTGGCAGGCCTGTCTGCTGAGATTTCAGCGCCACTGGGAACCTTCTGTGGGTCTTCACCTGCAAACTTCAAACACATCCAGGCCCTTTTATTTCTCTGTGGAAGCCCCATAAATCCACAGCCTTAAAGAAAGAGCCTGTACCCGGCCACACTCCCTCGGGTCAGCACACGGAGACGGAGCCAGAGCCACCGGGCAGACCAGCTTCCATTTCAGATTTACCACAACTTGCCTTTAGCATCCAGAAAGGTTCCAGTTGGGTCAGAGGAAAACTCAGAACAAATGGAAGGAAGGAAGGAAGGTCTGTCTAGCTGGCTGGCTGGCCTGATGATGTGGCAGATGTTGTGACACTTTCTCATCTACAAAGATGTGAGATGATTGTGGATCATTTAAGAAAGACACAAACACTTTTTGCCTTTCTGTTCAAAGCACTAGCCTACGTTCTGGTGTGTGTGTGTGTGTGTGTATGTGTGTGTGTGTGTGTGCTCTGGTTCCCTTTGCCTCTGACTGGCCAGTAATAATGGCAGACAAATATTTGTACTTATCTACACCCTCAATAATGTTTATTGTATCCAGGCCTGTACTTTGTATTATTAAACCCCATTTTATACGGTTATGCATGCAGAGGGCACTTTAATAGTCAGGAGATTTCTCCTCTTTTTATTTTTTTAATCAAAGCTGACTTTTATGAATAAGTCAGAGGAACAAAAGAATTCCCCCTTGCCCATAAATACTATTAATTTTTCAATCCAATTATTGTATGACAGCTCCTGACCTATTTTCTGCCTTAAGTGCCCCATCAAAGAGTAGAAAACCCTTTTACAGAACAAAAGATAGATAGATAGATAGATAGATAGATAGATAGATAGATAGATAGATAGATAGATAGATAGATAGATAGATAGATAGATAGATAGATAGATAGATAGATAGATAGATATCATGAGAGCAATGAAATGATAATAAAAATGGTCCCCATTGGTCCTGTTGGTCCAAGGAGGAATAAAGAATAAAGATATGTCCTAAAATTTAGAACTGATGTGAGTTTCTCTCTGGGATATTTTAAATATCTGCTGTTAAGGGCACCAGTGTCTGTCCTGAGTGGCTTTAATCCAGTAATTGTGATTGAAGTCCTTGACCAAAATTAAAAGATTCTTTCTTTTTTTTGGTTACAGTCCAGATAAGTTGAATGAAGCGGGTGTTATTTTGTCCACTGGCAGCTCTGCCTCTCAACAATCCCAACAGGAAATGTTGGATTGATTCGTAAGATTCCTGCTTTTTAATCACCTTGGGGCTTGTCATTAATGAAATCTGTCTATCCGTCTATCCAACCTCTGCCTTCTCTCTAAACTCCATCCCCATGTGAACGATCGCTGAGGTTGTGCTGCTCACAATAGTCTCAAATGTCTCATCAGGTCAAACATCACGTCAGCTGTCTGCTGACCATCCCACTGGCCTTTCAGGCTATATTAGTTTGGCCAGTGGAGCTGAATCAATCATTAACCAAGGAGAGCTGCCAAAGCCTTCTTTCACACCCTGTAACAATGCTGCTGCCATTTTTAGATTATGACATGGTTTCAAAAAAATGTCACAGTTATCAATTGAGACAGTGCTTGGTAAATGCTGCGGGGCTTATGGCTGTCACCGATTACAGCCCAGCAGCTGACAAACAACAACTCGGAGATGAAATATCAATGTTTGTCGACCACTGGGCCAAACCACGATGGCCTGGCAGCGGTTTCAAATGCCTGTATAAGATTAAAAATCCAGGTTCAATCACATTTCTGACAGAGATGAGTGAAAGAAAATAATCTCTGGGTGGAATTTCAGCAAAAGTCTCACTATAATTAGTGAGAATAAAGAGTGAAAGTGGGGAAAGCAGCAGATGGGGTTCAGGAAGCGGGGATTCAATTCCCCCAACAGCACTGTCCATAAATCAATCTGTTTTTTAGCTTATAAATATGGCAATAGCACAATATACGCAAAATGCTACAGTTTGCGAAGAACAACTTTTCTAAAAGGAGCCCAGCTCCTCGTGTCCACACAGAGCTCTTCGCTACATTTGCAAAAAACTTCTGTTCCAAATTTAAATAGCCAATCAGAGCCAAGCAGCACATGTCCCCTTTAGGATGTTTAGTGATTGTGTGAGTGTTACAAATACAAGGGGTGGAGAAAGAAATAAGCCCCCCCCCCCCAAAAAAAAACAGAACTACAATTAAAAAAACTTATCTCTCTTCTTTTCCAATAGCAGCATGACACATCGAAGTTTAAAGTTACGATTCAAAAGAGGCTAAATTGCATTTTAAAATAGCAGCAAAATCGCTCTTTCATGATGTGGCAGCTCCTCTCAGATCTTCTTTATTCATATGCACTTTTAGTGTCATTAACCATAATTTTAAGTAGACACGGGTCAACTTGGTTACGTGGATTGAGACCTCAAAGGGTTTAACGACACGCGCATTGAACACGGAGGCTCTCCGCAGCTCATCGTGTCACCCAATTTGGCTCTCTTCTACCTTTCTTTCTCAGCCAATTCACACACAGAATGGGACCGGTATGCTGGTACAAATGGTATCATTGGCCATCTCTGAGAGGCACAGCAGATGGTCCGCGGAGATTGTTTGTCTAAATGTCTGTGAAGGAAATATTCCATTTTAATGCAGATTTCTTCACAAGACTGGAAAAACACTAAAAAGTTCCCCTGTGGCTCCAGAAAGTTTGCAGCCAGCCTCGCGGAGCTCATTACCATATGGCAAGAAGAATCAGTGAATATACACAAACAGATTATATGAAATATGAACAGTTAAACACATTACTATTAACCAAAGCATCCAGGTGTTTCAGTGGGAAAATGTTACACTTTGACCATCTGTGGAGCTAAAGTGGTTGGAAAACAAGGCAGATCTAAAAAAAAAGAGCTAAAAATCCAGAAATTATAATGGCACATATTCCAAATGCAGGCATGGCTTCTGTGAAGCGCAAACACTGGAAACTTTTGGAAACCAACACTCTGCCACTTGGGAGAAACCATATGCACCTACAAACAAACAATGCAAAAACACACAAACTTAGCCAACAGATTGAGTTGGCAAACTTCCCAACCCTTCTACACCGCCAATCTGAATATAAGGCAATTATTTACTACCTACGAGGAAAATACGAGCATTTGGCTCTTGAGCGCAAAACTACAAAGCCCCGTTTTGCATTTTACGAGCTTTGTGACGATTTCAGCCAGAGATCTGAAGGTGAGCAGTAAATTTACTAATTTACTCCTTTTCATAAAACGGTCCTCCAGACTCCCAAAGAATCACACGTGTGAATGTTTTCAAGAGGTATCTTCTGTTTCTGTATCTCACTCACCCACATTCTTGTACTTCTGTCTTTGTGAGGACTTTCATAGACATTCCCCAGGTTCATACCCCAACCTAAATCATCACAACTAAATATCAAACCCAAACCATCACCCTAACCCTGAACAAAACCCAATTGCAACCTTAAAACCACATCCTAACCCTAAAATGGCCCTTTAAAATTCTGAGGACCAGCCAAAAAGGTCCCACTCTGCAAAAATGTCCTCACTTTGATAGTAAAATGAGTAATTTGATAGTCTAGATGTAGCAAATACAAGAACACATACACAGACACACATCTGATTAACCCGTAGTTCATTCATTATTGCTGTGGGTGCCAAGGAACATATCAGACCCAGATATAATTCTGTTATTGGGGTTGTAGGGCTGTGGCTAATTACTGGCTAAGAACACACCGCAGACACTTAGACATCAGTGTGATGGAACAAACCACAATGGCTTTTGACAGGCGCTGTCCTCCCTGGAGCTGCAGGAGAGGACATGATAGCCCAGTGATTCATGACTCATAGCAGAATCACATCATCTCCGTGGCGGCGAGGATGACACCGGGACGCTGAAATAAGTTGACAAGTTTACTACAGCTGAAGTGAAAGAACAAAACCGACAGCTAAAACACCAGCTGAAACAAGAAGGGTGTCCAAAAAGAAGTCACAATTTCGAATGATTTTTGGGTCAAGATGAGAGTGCAGCAAAATAGTTGTTATTAATAATGGCAGAAGTGAACGGGATGTGGGCTGGTTCCGTTGGGTTCTTTTTGAACGTGCTGTTTACACGAGCCTTCAAAGCTCAAAAACTCTTTCCACAACATTCTGGCAACCCCGTATCATCGCGTCTCAAATTCAAAAAGCTACAATGGAGTCCCTGAGTCTTGCTAAAATGCATATATTTAAATAAATGTGGATATTTCAGAGAGAAAATGACAAAAATATGGCTGTGCCTGCTGAACATGGCAGATTTCTGGGTATGCAAATGATGGATGTGGCACATTATAATTAAGCGTACGGTGGTAAATAAAATCTCGTTAAAAAGAAAATATGAGACTATGGGAACATTATATTGTGGCTTTCTAAAGTTGCAGTTTGCATAATGCCTTAGGTTACACACATTTTATTTACTCTTCGCACCAAATGTTAATGTGTGTTGATATTTCCGTATGCCAAAATGCTAAAAGAGCACACTTTGACAATTACGCAGACATAAATCAACGGAATGTAATTAACATTTATTATGGATTTGGAACACGACGAATGCCAATGTGATGATGTTAATTATAAG